>NC_089822.1:107690396-107993427 GCF_035046505.1 Tiliqua scincoides
AACTCAGCTTTATAAAAGAATGAATAAAATGTAAATGAATGAATAAGTTTTACTTGGATCTTTCTGTGATCAGCATGATATGATCAGGGGCATCCCTAGGGTTTGTGTCATCCGGCATGGGAGGCAAGCATGCCACTCCTATGATGAATCTCCTCTCATGCAGTGGGAAAGGCAACGCCCCAGCAGCGCGCATAGATGTACCATCGCCCTGCTCCTGCTGGTTTCATGGCTATAATCTTTGATAGAATAGAGATATTTCAACGTTATTGGTTTTATTTTGTTCTGCATGAAATTACATATCGATTGATATATAACATGATGGTAATATTCAAAAATATCCAGATTTTTAAAATTTTGGTGAGTAGTTGTATACCCCCCCCTTATGCAAGTCACCCTGTGTGGCCGACACCTCCCTCGCAGTGCCACTGGATATGATTCAGAACAAAAGAGAAATTGAAAATTACAAAGAAAAGAATGCTGTGCTTAAACTAAGAAATGATGTATCATGAGTGAAAATTTCAAACATTAGCAAATTCACTGTCAAACAAAGCACAATTCATTGTATGCTGTAGAAAATCTTGTGGTGGGCCAGATGTGCATTGTTTCCAGGCAGGCTTGATCTCTGATTTTAGTCTTCTCAGAGATTCATCAGGAGTAAAAGTGTGCATTTCATTTGAAAACAGATGAAAATGAATACGTTCCATTTGTTTTCATTTGCTTTGCAGTAAATGCAAATGAGAATTAAAACAATGAGCACCAAAGACAATATGTTCATTTTTTGGTTCCATTTGTTTTAAATGGGTACTTCAGGAGCCTTGCAGCAGCGTGTACTGACACAGGGTGAAGGGAAGAGCAGGCATTAGCTTTCATTCATTGTTTAAAGAAGAGCCTATCTTAACTGTGGTGTGAAATCCTATTTACAATTCTGTTTGCTGTTGATCAGGCAAGAGCAATGCCTCAGCAGTGCAGAAGGACCTGGTCACAGCTTGGGTGGTCCTCATAAAGCTGTTAGTTCTTGGTCCTTGTTCACATGACAACAATCATGATAGCCAGGAAGAAACTGCTTTGGTGTCAAATAAGGATCTGGTCCACAACCCAAGCACCCGGACCTTATCAGTTCTTACAGCCCCTGGCCCTGCTGTCCCAGCTTCCAGCAGTCCAGGGGTTTCCATGCCCAATTTAGGATTCAGACAATTAAGGGTCTAAATCTCAGCTTAAGTGTCAAGTTGGGGTCTTTCTGCTCCTTGCAGTCTTAAAGGGACACAACGTACCTTAAGACAGCACGGTACAGTTCTTAGCCAATTAAATCCAAATGACTAAGTACTGAATCTTGGTAGTATCACCAGCATCCTGAACATGCCAGTGCCTCAGTTCAGGGACTAGGAGGCCCTACAGGCCCTTGCTGTCCCTAGGCTCTCTCCCACGCAGGGACCCAGGCCGCAACGCTCTGGAGCATAACTTAGACTTTGGTATCTCCACTAAGCAGCTAGGCTGGCTCGTACTAGCTGTACTCAAGACCAAACTCAGGCCTGTAAAATATATTTTGGTTTCTTAAGAGTCCAATCCTCTGGAGCCCTGGCACCAGTGCTGAGCTCCAGCTCTGGCTCTGCATCTCATAAACATGCCATAAAGCACGTTTACAGCACCCTCTGAGTGGGGAGTGTCAGCTCTGGGAAGAGGGCAATGTGCCGCCACCAGGGTAAGTTGCACTGATGGGCAGCAGTGCAGCTTCTGGAGGTATGGGGAGGGTGGGGGGAAGACAAGAGGAGCAGAGGAACAGGCCCAGGAAGGGGGTGGAGATGGAGGCAGCCTCCACCACTGTATCCGGTGCCCCTTCCTGGTCTAGGCAGACGGACACTGGCCTCCTTGGGTCTGCGCCTGCTCAAAAGTGGGTGTAGATCCAAGGAGATTCATTGGTGCCATGGCTGCACTGCCTGAGGTTATAGAGCTTTTTTCGCTGGAGAAAGACTGGAGTCAAAAGCAGTGAGCCACTCATTGTTCTCTTGCTCCTCAACTTGGGGGCAACAGGGGCTTGGACAGGGGGTGGGGTGACGGGGGGACAGAAGAAGGGGTTGGTAAGCAGCTTGCCAATTCCTAAGTATCATGTTCCTAAGTACATTCTACAAGTACTAAATACAGTCAGTTCTCTTTATATGCAAATTCAGTATCTGTGAATGTGCTTATCTGTAAAAAGCAGAATTGCCACCTATCTCTCAATTATCTGCCACTCTTTTCTTGTTATCCACTAATACTGTGCTGGTGCCACAGCAGATTTGCCCCTGGAGAATTGCCAGACACATTTGCGTCCATTTCCAGACTTGCCCCACCATCTCAGGCACCATCTCAGGGATTCCAGCTGAACCTTCACAACCCTGGTGATGATGAGAGGCCAATGATGAGAAGTCTGTGGAAGGCTACCTGAGGGCTGCTCTGGGGCTGTGGCAAGCCAAGGGATGGAGTCAAGAGACAGGTGGAGAAGGAGGACAGGCAAAGCTGCCCCCTCCCCACTGCTGACTGCTGAGGCCTTATTGTTGGGCCAGCAACCTTCAATGAGGAATAACCAGCAAGGATAAATTGCCATGACCATCAGCACAATGTTCAATGCATCCAGGGATATCCAGCAAAGAGAAGGAAGCATCAGATGTCAGAGATGTGAATGAGCCCTTGCTATCATCCATCCTCATATACTTCAAATTAAGATTTAGGTTCATAAAGTTCATAGAGAATATGGGGGAAAAGTCGCCTGGAACCCCATTGTCCTCATAGGCTCAATGATTCAGTATCCACTAATTTGGTATCCACTAGGTTTTCCAGGAACTTAACCCTAACAGATAACGAGAGCTGACTGTCCATTCCACAAGGGAATCTGCCATGGTCCTAAAGACCAGGCCTGAACATGAGGGATGCTACAGAGCCAGATGAAAATGGCATGTGACATCTGGTGGCCTGGGCTCAACCCATTTATGCTCAACCCATTATGGATCTGATTGGCTACTTAAGTAACACAGTCCTACTTTCCACTTGATTCCCTTTACTGAACAACCAGGTGAATCTGGTAGTTTACTTACTGCCACCACCCAAGCTAAGGAACCCAGTCAGGAACCATATTCTTTCACTATGCAATGCTCAAGGGTATCTTTTTAAAAACAGAAATTTCAGCAATCATTCATTAACAATGAACTGTGTATGTTTATTCAAGCAGCCCAATTAACAGCTTCAGGAGGGAATGTATTCTCATGTAGAATAACTTGTTCTGGGAATGGATGTCACTGATAATATCACCAGCTGCAAATAAGATTGCCAATTGCTGCTATTTAAGGGTTGCAAGTCATGCCCCAGGAGGCTAAAATGTGTTTAAGTGTCCTGTGGAGTTACCAGTTAAGGTGGAGCGTGAGATGTGAGTTCTTGGCGTAGAGATCCAACACCCAGCCTTCATTTCCATCCAAATCACATTATCTTCCTGAACAATGTAACTATGAAGCCTCCTTTCTGCCTCTTCACCTTTGTCTACTCTTGAACACTCAAGTTGGCAAGAACACTTGCCAACACTCTCTTGGCAGCAAAGGTCAGAAGCACACTGCAAGATCTACACATTCTTCAATCTCACCCCTGATTTTTTATGCCTCTTGAATAGTAAGTTTTTTGATTGCATCTCCTTTTGAATTCTCTTGGTCAAATTGTCATTTTTCTCTTACTTGAGACATATATCTTGCAGTGAATAGTGGAAGGCAACATTGTCATCAATGCTGTTAGAGTCCAAAGGTTCCCAAAGTTCACAAAGGTGATTTTCTTTCTTCACTCCTCTAAATGCTTTCACCTCTACCCTGTATGGCCTCTCATAAATAACAGCTTCATTGGTAGATTTAGGCCGAAATCCTAATCCACTTTCCAGCACTGGCATAGCTCTGCCAATGGGACGTGTGCTGCATCCTGCAGTTGGGGGGCACTCACGGAGGCCTCCCCAAAGTAAGAGAATGTTTGTTTCCTTATCTAGGAGCTGCATTGTCCTTATGTTGGTGTTGGAAAATGGGTTAGGATTGCGCCCTCAATATTATGCATATTGCTTACTAACATAAAGAATTATTTAAAGTTTTAATACAGCAGAACAGGATAGGAGAAAGCAACTTCTGAGCAAGCAATCAAAAGCAAAACATGCTCTGAAAAAGTACAGCCTTCTGCTACTTCCATAAGGATAGCAAGGCGGAAGCTGAGTGAACATCTCTCAAAGATAATATTAATTCACATTATCTCAAAGAAGAATGAATTATGTTATCATTTATACACCCTCTACAAACCTAGGTGCAATGCTGACTGTATCACAAAGTCTGGCTCCAAAGAACACTCAGCTGAAGGCTTGTTACCACAGCATGGGAGAAGTTGATTTTCCGTGGCTTCGTCACATGCCAGAAATAGTTGGAAGGCCTGTAGTGCCTTGCATTGCAGCAGCCATGTATGAAGGGACTCTCAAATGGTCCATGATGGGAATTTCTCTGCAAATTGCAGAGTATTTCCACCACACCCATCTTCAAGTTGCTGTTACTGAGGGGGGTTGTGTACACTCACAGACGATTGAAACAGCTTACCTTTCAGGTGCTACGTGATCTCCTAAGGCTTTGTTTAAAGGATAGTACAGGATAGTACAAATGTGGTTCAGAACAAATAAGGAAAGCCTAAACACTCATGAGCATCAGAAGAGACCTGCTGGATCCAGCTAAGGGTCTGCCTCACCTGGCATCCTGATGTCCACAGTAGCCAGCCTGGTCCTCCTGGGAAACTTACCTGCAGAGCTTTAGGCAGCTAGTACTTTCCATTGCTGTTTCCCAGCAACTGGTATGGTGTGGCAGAGTGGTGCTTTGTAGTCAGAGGTTCTGCATATCAGTCATGTTGACTAATAGCCATTGCCATGCCAGGTGCAAGGGAGCAGCACCTGGATGCAGGTCTCTTGTTGTTTTATGTGCTCCCTGAGGCATCTGGTGGGCCACTGTGAGAAACAGGAAGCTCGACTAGATGGGCCCTTGGCCTGATCCACAGGAGATCATATGTTTTTGTGCCATTTTCCATGAATGTGTCTAATCCTGCTTTAAAGCCTTCTAATCCAGTGCCTATCACCACACAGTGGGTCTACAAATGCCATAAATTATGTGTTGTGTAAAGAAATACGTGCTTTGGTCCATCCTGGATCAACCGCCAATCAACTTCACTGGATGACCTCCTGTGTTCTAGAATTGCGACAGAGGCAGGAAAATGACTTTGTAAGCAGTTTCTCTGCACCATGCATAATATTTAAATTCCTATCATGTCTCCCCTTAGTTATCTTTTCCTATACTGAAAAGCCCCTAGCCTTTCCTGTTAGAGAAGGGTTCTCCAATCCGCTGACCAAGTTGGTTTCCCTTTTTGAACTCTGTGGCATCGTTTTTGAAATGGGGAAAGCAGAGCTGTGCATAGTATTCCAAATGTGGCCACATCATAAATCGCTGTCATCATCTCACGAGAAATGTATTTGTTGTAAATAATGTTGACGTTTATTAAAACCCATTCCAACCAGGGCCTAGGAGAGGGGGGTAAAGGGGGTAATTTGTACCCGAGCCCAGGGTCAGAAAGGGGGCCCTGGAGCCAAAGGAGGGGGCCCAGAAAGTTCCTGGGACCTGACATTTTCCTATTGTACCTGAACTCACTGCCAGCGCATAATGCTGGGGCACAATACAGGTCCAGGAAAGCATCCGTGACCCTCCTCCAAACAGTGTCAAATCTGGGAGGAAACTGGCCTGCTATAGTAGCTCTTTGGCTTGTGGATCCCATAACCATGAAGGAGTGTATAGAAGTTCAGGGACACAGCTGTGGGTCTACAGCTGCTGCTGCAGTTCATTTTGATCCATTTTAATGTGAGCCTGAATACAATAATGCTAATATTCTGCAATCCATTTTCTATATTTCTAAAATTTCAGAGAGACTTAGGAATGTGTTTGGTTTTCCATATTACTTTATCTAGATGCTAATGCCGTATGGTCAGGTAGACCTGGACTCTGCATCAAGAAGCCTAGTAGATCTGAGCTCCAAAGACTATTGTGGCTGTCAACACCTCCCCCACCCTATTTTGCCCCCCATTCTGCCCACCTCCCATTGCCCCCCTTCCTCTTTGGGAAGGGGCCCAGAAGAAACTTTGTACCCCCTGCTAAAATGCCTCTTATAGGCCCTGGTTCCAACCATTTCTACTATGATTTCTTTACAGATTTGACACCTTGAATCAATGGGAAGCAGAAATAATACTGTGGTGTATGAATTTATCCTGACTGGATTCTCCAGCTTCCTAGATCTGAAGACTGTATTGTTTGTTGTATTCTTCCTGATATATTTGACCAGTATAACTGCTAATACTCTCCTAATCACAGTTATCTGGGTTGACCGCACACTTCACACTCCCATGTATTTCTTCCTTTCTGTTCTGTCCTGCTCTGAAATCTGCTACAGTTTTGTTATAGTCCCAAAAATGCTGGCGAATCTGATAACAGAAACAAAAGCCATTTCTTTTGGGGGTTGTATAGCTCAACTATTTTTCTTCAATACCCTTGGAGTTGCAAACTGCATTATACTGACCCAGATGGGTTATGACCGTTACGCGGCCATCTGCCATCCTCTCCGTTACCCAGTTCTCATGAACCGACGCATTTGTAGGCAACTGGTGGCCTCTGCTTATATAATAAGCCTTATTTTTGTCATAATAGAACAAGGGCTTATAGTGAGGCTGCCATTTTGTGGGCCCAATAAGATTCACCATTTCTTCTGTGAGATGGGTCCAGTTCTTAAGCTTGCCTGCAAAAAAAGCAGCGTCACTGAAATTTCCATTTTCATTTTTTGCATTGTAATTATCTTTGGCTCTTTTTTGCTGGTTCTTTTATCATATGCCCTCATCCTCAACACCATCTTCAAGATCCCCTCCACTAAGGGGAAGCAGAAAGCTTTTTCCACCTGTGCATCCCATATCATTGTGGTTGTGGTGCACTTTGGTTGTGCCTCCATCATCTATTTAAGGCCCAAATCTACCTACTCACTGGATCAGGACATCTTCATATCAGTCAGTTACACAATGGTGACACCCTTATTGAATCCCCTGGTTTACAGCCTCAGAAACAAAGATGTGCAACTTGCCCTCAAAAATACTTTAGGCAGAAGGACATGTATGTCAACAGCATGAAGAGACTTATAATTCAAAGTGGGAGAGAATATGCGATCAGGTATTTTTAGGGCAAATACAGATACTAACACAATAAAGAAGTCTTTGTTTTAAACCAAACACCTGTCCATCCTTCTTTCCATACAATGTTTTTACTCTCTATCACACACGGAATTTATTGGTACTCCCACATAAAGGAAACACTGGTTAATGTCATTCCAAACCACAAACCTTGTAGAGTAAGCAGACACTGGACAATCTGCACCAGAATTTTCCACTGAAACCTATGTCTATAAGCTATAAGCTTATAAACTATAAGCTGCCACTCTCTAGCCCCCTCAGTTGCCCCCTCAGTTGCCCCCCCCAGCTCCCTCAGTTGCTTATCTATATAATGGCAGTCTCTAAAGCAGCCATTTTCAACCCACTGCTGTGCCATGGGTGGTCTGCAGGTGGACCGTGAGAATTTGGAGGAGGATCATTTGTTAGTAGGGACACTGGGGGATGCAAGTCCCTGCTGTCAGTGCAGTGTCAATTGTCAAAAAACTGATGGTCTACCTTGACAATTTTAGTGCCTTGTCAGTGTGCCATAAGAGGATAAAGGTTGAAAATCACAGCCCTAAAAATGGGTTGTGGTGCCTCCGCCCACACAGTATTATGGGTGCTCTGGCTGGGGTACTCCTGGGCCTTGTGGAGGGTCTACTCCGTGTGGAATGCTGCTTTTATGGCCTTCCAACATCCCCTGATCCCAGGGCCCTCAACTGGATGGTTGAGCTGGTCTTGCTGTATGAGTTTTGTGCCAAGGATCTCCATTTGACCCTTGGCTGGGGCAGGGGCTCTGGTCATACCAATCAAAACAAAGCCTTCTTGGAGGCCACTGGTGAAACCAACAGTGTACGAGGCTGCCATATTCATATGGGGTGGGGACCTTCAGACACCTGAAGATCTCTGCAGAAGGATGCCAGGGACACATTTTGCACCTCCTTTTGCACCTTCTGCAAAACGGAAGTGCTTTGTGCCCGTTTTTACTGAATGTTCCAAGCATCGGGGAGAGCTGAGGAGGACTGTGCAGGGCTCTCCACACCTCCTGCAGCCTCCAGCAGCCCTTCCTAGTTTAAAGTAAGTACAAAGCATGCCCCTTTCCCCCCTTAGTGATGCGATCCTGGGGATCGCATTGCTGCCCTAGCTCCTACCCCGCAAACACTTACTGAAGGAGTAAAGCTCCCTCAAAGTTTGAGAAACACTGCCCTGCAGCTTTAATCAGTAGACTTCTTTCAATGCAATGCTTTCTGGAGACTGTAACACAGTCCCCACAGATTGTATTGGGAGAATAGAAGTGCATTGAAAGTGGATTAAAGCTGTAGTGGAAATGCATTCCAGATCTTCTCCATAAGTACCAACATGTACATCATGATGGCCCTGGGTCACATCACCTGGCCTTGGATACCCACACTCCCAGCTATGCTACTGCTAAGATCATAAGTTGATATTGCTGGAGGTCAAATTTAAATGGAAGTGAGAGAAAGAAAACAGATATTTCTTACTGGCTTAAGAACAATAACTAGAAGGACAACAATAGTGGCGTAGCTAATGATCGTGTAGCCCGGTGCCAAGCTCAAAATGTTGCCCCGGAAGTGATGTCACAACCGGAAGTTACATCATGCTTGAACTTTTATAAAAGTGCAAATTGGGAGAAAACCTGCCTCCCCCCCCCAGCAGCTTGCCACCCACTTGCTCTGCTGCCTCCCCCCCCAGTCACTGCCATAACTAAAGCATCTATCTGCTAAGTGGGGTCAAAGATCTGTAGCCCCCCTGCCAGACAAAAGCAAATTTAATTAATTAAATAATAAAAGGTGTGCCCCTGATTGGTTCGAGAAACTGCGCTGGGTTGAAGAGGGATGGTTGTTCTCCCCCTGCTAAATATAAGAGGGGCACCACTTGAAAAAGTGCCTTTTTGCACAGTTATCTCTCATCCCTTCTCTCCCTTTGCAATCCCCCAGTACCCACAACCTCCCTCTCTCCTCCCTCCCCCTTCGCAATCCTCCATTACCCTCATTCCTTCTCTCCCTCTGCAGTCCCCCATTACCCACAACCCCCCTCTCTCCTCCCTCCCCCTCTGCAATCCTCCATTACCCTCATTCTCTCTCTCCCTCTGCAATTCCCCATTACCCACAACTCCCCTCTCTCCTCCCTCCCCCTCTACAATCCTCCATTACCCACAACCCCCCTCTATCCCCCTGCAGTCCTCCATTCCCCACAACCCTCCTCTCTTGCCCTGCAATCCTCCATCCCCCACAATCTCCCTTTCTGCCCCTCCACTCCTGCATAATCCCTTGGGGGCTGGGGATAAGAACAGGCCCTCAGTTTGGCTGTACTTGTCGTAAGAGGTGACCAAACAGCCACTGGGTAGATGTGACTCGTCAGCCTGGGAAGGAACTCCTCTAAGAGAAGGAAACTCTGATGTCAAACCTCCACTGCCTTGTGGCTATATCCAGTTGTGGAAAAGGCTTCAGGAGTCAACCTCGAGGCAAAATCAGGAGCCGGAGTCCCTGAGGCAATTCGCAGCTGAACACAGTCACATTCTGGCAACTCCTGCAACGCCGCTGGAACCAACCATATTGGCTTCTGCCTTTCCATTGGACCATTCCAGCGACGTGGAGAGGGGGGATTTGCTGCATGGGTAACAGCCTATCCTCCATATCTTCTTTACCCAGGCTTCACGCACTGGAGAGGACACTCCAACTTCGCCATATGGCGTCAGCACAAAACGGGAAGCAGCAGTTTTACCAGTTATAAGTCTTTGCTCGATTGGCGTAGAGCGTGATGCCAGGGGCTGCTTCCGACGGTGGGAGAGATCATTGCATCTCATTGGGCAGCTACTGCCTGCCTTAAGCTGGGCAGTCCCCAGCCAGTAAGGTGTTGCCTTGCCACGGTCCATTAACCTCACGGGGTGTGTGGGGTTTAGGGTGAAAACCGACAAGCGGATCGACAACTCTGCACCATGCAACAGAAAACAGAAAACTTCTGCCCTAAAGCTGGGCACCTGGAATGTAAGGACAATGACACCTGGCTTCTCTGATGACCTGCAAGAAATAGACAACGCACGCAAAACAGCTGTCATCAACATGGAGCTGAGCAGACTGCAGATGGACATCGTCGCCCTTCAAGAGACGAGGCTGCCAGATTCTGGATCTGTCAAGGAGAGAAATTTCTCATTTTTCTGGCAGGGAAAACCACCAAACGAAACCAGGGAACATGGCATTGGCTTTGCGATCAGAAATACCCTGCTGAAATCCATCATCCCACCTACTGCGGGAAGTGAAAGAATTTTGTCCCTGCAGCTCCAGTCATCAGCAGGAGCTGTCACTCTCATCAGTGCTTATGCACCGACTCTGTCGTCTCCAGCAGAAGCCAAAGACAAATTCTACAATGACCTGGCCACCACTATCAAGAAGATCCCCGTAAAAGAGCCATTGTTCATCCTCGGTGATTTCAATGCTAGAGTTGGTGCTGATAACAGTTCATGGCCTTCTTGCTTAGGTCAGTTTGGCACTGGGAAGATGAACAAAAATGGCCAACGCCTGCTAGAGTTTTGCTGTCATCACGGTCTCTGTGTCAGCAACACGTTCTTCAACATGAAGCCCCAACATAGAGTCTTTTGGAGACACCCAAGATCAAAGCACTGGCACCAGCTCGACCTGATTCTTACCAGACGCTCCAGCCTTTCCAGCATCAAGATCACACGCAGTTATCAGGGTGCTGCCTGCGACACTGACCACTCCCTGGTGTGCAGCAGAGTGAAACTGCAAACAAAGCGACTGTATCACACGAAAAAGGAAGGAAGACGTTGCATTGATACCAGCAAGACCCGGGATCAGAGAAAAGTGGAGGAATTTGCACGAGTGCTTAAGGAATCTCTTCCAGGCCCAGCCGACGCAAACACATCCAACAGATGGGAACATTTCAAGAATGCCGTTTACAACACCGCCTTGTCCATATTCGGCAAGAAGACCAACAAGGCGGCAGACTGGTTTGAAGCCCACTCTGAGGAGTTGACACCAGTCATTGAGGAAAAGAGGAGAGCTCAAGCAGCATACAAGGCCTGTCCCAGTGAGCGCAACCTGCAGGTCCTCCGAGCTGCTCGCAGCAAAGTCCAGCAGACTGCCAGGAGATGTGCTACTGGCTCCAGCTCTGTTCCCAGATACAGATAGCAGCTGACAAGGGCAACATCAAGGGGATGTATGATGGTATCAAGCAGGCCCTAGGTCCAACACAGAAGAAAATTGCCCCCTGAAGTCTGCTGCAGGCGAGGTCATCCAGGATCGGGCGCAGCAGATGGAACGCTGGGTGCAGCACTACTCTGAGCTATATTCCAGAGAAAATGTAGTCACCGAAGAAGCGCTGAACAACATTGAGTGCCTGCCTGTGCTGTGTCATTATATGGCAACTGTGACTGGACTTAGTATTTGAGAAGAGCAAACATAGAAGTAGCCACTTTATGCAGAGAGCAAAACTCACACCCTTCCTGAAGGGCATCTGATGCTGACTTTGAGACTGGGGGGAAAGGGGAGCTTGTGCAGCATGGTGTACCTGAACTGCTGGTGAATGGCCAGCATTGCCCAATTTGGCCTGGTGATGCCTGTATCTGAGCAGAGTTGAAAGGACAATTTGCCACCAGTAGCATATATGGTACCAATAGTCCAGAAGCACCCTGGCTGAAAACGGAGCCTAGATCCAGTCCTTGTATGTTTGTGTGTGTGTGTGTGTGTGTGTGTGTGTGTGTGTTACAAAAATGTAATGCAATATACGGCAACATATGCAATCAGGTTTAATTAGATGAATTTAATTTAAAGACACCTATTACAAATCAAAGAAAAACAGCACAACAGACAGCCCGTCATATCACTTCTTTCTTTGCTACAAGTAATGAATCTCTTATAGCGTATGGATCTGCACTCTATTTTTCCCAAAGCACTACTACTCTGAAGATCACTAAGGTGCACAGGAAGAGAGTGCAAGAGGCTCTGTACAAAGCTTCAAGTCTGGCAAGAACAGTCAAGCCTTCAACAAAGAAAGATCCTTGTGGATACAGAAAGTGCAGCTATGGACGTACCATTAAGCAACAGGGGCAAATGCCTCTAGGACTGTGTGGGAAGCCTCACACAGTCACGTGTGACTAGGACTGTGTGGGAAGCCTCAGATGGTTTCCCCAGTCAGTCCTGGAGCCATGTGAGGCTCTATTGCGCTGCAGGTGAGTGGGAGGGGGCAGCTTTGCATGGGGGGGCATCATCACGGATCTTTGCTCCAGGGCACCTCTGGGGCAGGTTTACTACTGGAAAAATGTACACAAGATTCAGATGTTATCATGGAGGTGTGGTTGTCACCATGATCGCAAACCACATAAGCAGCTAACTATGGCATTACCTGCCCATATGAAATGGCACTCTGCTGGTTTTGGAGATTTTTTCACCAATACCAGAAAAACCAGATAAACATTTCCTTATTCATAGCAATCCTAAAAGCCAAACCCAAACATATTTTATTTTTCATTGATTCAGGGCGCAATCCTAACCAACTTTCCAGCACCAAGGTAAGGGCAAAGCAGCTCTGAAATAAAGGAACAAACATCCCCTTAGCTTGAGGAGGGCTCTGTGACTGCCACCCAACTGCAGGATACAGCATATGCCCCATTAGCACTGCTATGTCAGTGTGAGAATGTTGGTTAGGATTTGGGCCTCAGAGATCTATAATTCATGGCCTTTCCTCAAGTTCTCTAGCTAGGAAGCTAGGAAGCCAAGAGTCAGGCGAAGAGGGGCTCTGCAGAGTTGACTGGTCCAGGCAAGAAGCTTCATGGTGGAGTTTTAGTTTAGCCTGAAACTAATAGTGATGATGAATGAGCTGATTTGATTGAGATGTTATTTCTTATCAGCAATGCCCCTGGACAGAAAACCAGAGTCTATATTGTTAGTTTTGAAGGTGTTTCATCTTACTGATGGTCAAGATTTGCTGAATCTGTCCCTTTCTCACAGATGCAGAACCGGTACCCTGAACAATCTGAAGCAATCAGATTCCCACCCTGAATGGACACACAGATGGGATAATTGCTGGAGCCAGCTTCAGGAATGTTGAACCTGGAAGAGAAAGCAATAATGTAGACAAAGTACATAAATATTTCATAGACTTGCTGAGCAGTGGTGCCAAACCAAATGCACTTCAGAGTTCATCTTCTTATCAAATTTTCTGAATTGAAGCAGGATTCTACATTATCTACAGCAGGGGCAGGATAAAGTCCATTGTACATGTTGTAACAAGAGCATTTCACTATTGTGATTGACAGTCATACATCTATTGCTCCCTTTTAACTGGGTGGGCTCAGTTTGTGGAGGACTGCATTGTATCAGAGAGAACTTGGAATGACATGATCTCTGGCAATTTGCACGAAGAAGAAGGAGGAGGAGGAGGAGGCCGAGGCCTTCTCTCTGGCAACATTCTATCAGCAGCTGACAACCACTTTGCCCTCTCTGGCTCATGAAGCTTAGTAATTTCATTTGTTGCAGGGGGTCATTGCTTGTTTCCATCTTGCTTAGTCAATGCTGGTTCTGTAATTCTGTTTTATTTAAATTGATCATGGCCACTGGCGTAGCTAGAGGGGGGCAGAGCACTAAGTTTCGCAGGGAGCCTCCCCACAGCGTTCAAGCGGACCCTCCCCCTCCCCTTGGGAGCCATTTGCCTCAGTTTTGCCCCCCCCAAATGGTTCAGAAGGGGAGGGGAGGAGCCACTTGCATGCTGCGGTGAGGCTCCCTGCAAAACTTAGTGCCCGGCCCCCCTCTAGCTATGCCAGTGATCATGGCTTCTTTACTGCATAAGTGTTTCTCTGCTGTAAGAAACCTTGGTTGCCAACTTTTTCCAGCATGACATAATGTGCCCCATTAGGTGGTAGAAAGACAAAGACTTACAGGTCAGTAGAGAAGGTGCTGTTGTCCTCCCATAGCCAAGGTCCACCAGCTCTACTGCGGACTAAGCCGATCCAGAACGAATTATAGGCCTGTGCTGATTCCAGAATGAACTCCTGAATGAAACATCAGCAAGGACCCAAATTACATTTCATATGAAAACAAAACAAAGAAAAACACAGTGACAGGCAAACTGAAACAGATTATTTTCTTGTGAAGTGTGGCCTTTTGTGTATGAATGAATTGCTGGGATACAGACTTTTCGCTAAAACAAAGACTCTTCAGATCTGTTGTAGCACAAGTTTTTGTGGACTACAGTTCACTTCATCAGATGCACGAACTGCACACTTCCCAGAAGGAAGTACAGGTCTAACCTTGTTCTACACGGATTTTTTATACATGGATTTGACTCAACACGAATGGGAGATGAGAAGGAATGTGCTGATCCTTGGAGAAGAGGAAAAATGCACCCCTTTAAAATTTCTAGTTGGCAACCTTCAGTCTCGAAAGACTATGGTATCGCGCTCTGAATGGTGGCTCTGAATGGCTCTGAACCCCTTTAAAATAACAGTTTAAAAAACTGCTTTTTACTGTTTTAGGGAGACAGTCATGCAAGTGAGTACAGGTATAACTAAATTATCCACAGATTTTTCACTGGGGGGTGGGGGTCTCCAAACCTTTTGGCCAGAGGGCCGCATCAAATATCTGGCATGCTGTGGAGGGCCGGGGGGGGGGGGGAATTAAATATAAAATTTAAATAAATAAATTAGAGATGGAACTTAGATGAGTGAATAAATTAATGAATGGGCTCATTCATTCAACCACTCTGGCCCTCAGAACACCCTCCAGACACAATCAGAGCACATCATCATCATCACAGAGCACAGTTTTAGCAGGGAGCTAAAAATGTTTCAGGACAAGGGCCACACTGTATATTTTGCACACTTTCATGTGCCGAAAAAAACTCAGCTTTATAAAAGAATGAATAAAATGTAAATGAATGAATAAGTTTTACTTGGATCTTTCTGTGATCAGCATGATATGATCCGGGCATCCCTAGGGTTTGTGTCACCCGGTATGGGAGGCAAGCATGCCACTCCTATGATGAACCTCCTCTCATGCAGTGGGAAAGGCAACGCCCCAGCAGCGCGCATAGATGTATCATCGCCCTGCTCCTGCTGGTTTCATGGCTATAATCTTTGATAGAATAGAGATATTTCAACGTTGTCGGTTTTATTTTGTTCTGCATGAAATTACATATCGATTGATATATAACATGATGGTAATATTCAAAAATATCCAGATTTTTAAAATTTTGGTGAGTAGTTGTATAACCCCCCCCCCTTATGCAAGTCACCCTGTGTGGCCCACACCTCCCTCGCAGTGCCACTGGATATGATTCAGAACAAAAGAGAAATTGAAAATTACAAAGAAAAGAATGCTGTGCTTAAACTAAGAAATGATGTATCATGAGTGAAAATGTCAAACATTAGCAAATTCACTGTCAAACAAAAAACAATTCATTGTATGCTGTAGAAAATCTTGTGGTGGGCCAGATGTGGCCCCCAGGCTGTTGTTTAGAGTCCCCGGTTCTAGGGGAAGAAGTAAAACTATCCCTTAGAAGAGGAAACCCAGTTAGCAGGTGTAAGTGTATGGACAAAGACAGTCTTATAGCTTTTTTAGAACTCATCATCTGTATTGGAATTGCTGAAGAATTACCGAAGAGATAGGGTGTGGTGTCCACAGTGCCCCTTGCTCTGCGTAAATGCAGGATTAAAGCCCAGGTGGTAGCTGGAGCTGTGCTGCACAGCTGCAGCCACTAGAGCATAAGGAGATCTCTCAGATATATAGGGAGCACCTGAGGCAGAAGGGTTTTGGTAGGGTTTTGAAGGAGTGCAGGTTGGAGGTAGGAGAGGAGACTGACTTGGTTTATTTAATTGGGAATCAGACTGTGGATTGTGGTTGGACTTTGGCTTTGGACTTTGATTTGGATACCCTGATGGATTGGACTGACCTACATGGAACTTGACTTTGGACAGTACCTTGGCTTATTGGCAACTCTGATTGATTGGACTGGTTTACAAGGCCCAGTGGATTGGGATTTGGCAAAACATCATCCTAGTTTGGATATTAGTTTGACCTCCACCCCCCCCCCCCACTAGTTGAAGTGGAACAGCTTGTGTGTGCACATATACTTAACTGCCTGTGGGGTCCCAACTCTGATGGTGTGGGCTGAACCGCATCCTGTATGCAGTGTTTATATTACTTTTAGATTGCATTTTGCCACTGCTAGTTCTTAAAATGGTTTCACTGTGCGTTATGACTGTATCTTAATAGAAAAGTGGCATATAAATATTCTTCAAAACCCTGAAATCATATTTTGTACATATTTGTACAAAATGTCAAATTTAATATTGCCTGGCACAAATATCTTCAGTGGCTTGTGACCCATATTAATTAGGTGGGGAGGGCATGAACTTTACCCAGATTCCCTTTATTCAAATCAGTGAAATCTGTGGTGGCTTTAGATTTCTTTGTTGAGCTGCTGCATAAACCTTGGATAACTAGTTTAAGCAATTCAAGTTATTAGCTTGTTTGGTATCTGATCCTTTATTTGTTCTGAGGTATTATCCTAATTCTATTCATTTCAGAACACTTGCTTTTGTAACAGTGCCTGTTTAATCTTTAATCTCCCTTTTGTGCACTGTGTCACAGTCAGAGTCAGGACCTTTTTGCCTCAGCAGTAATCATAATTGGACAGCTGGCATATGGTAGAACTGGAACACCATATGACTATACTATAAATATGTACTTATAATACTTACTATAAGTGGTACAGTATCACTACTATAGTACCAGTACCAGTAATGTACTACAGTACCAGACCTATAAGTAAGTATAGTACTACTTACTTGAATCTGCCTTATAGACTCTTGGGGATTTTCTATGTCTCAAAAAATCAGTAAGTTGACAGCCCAATCCTAACTAAATCCTGATGCATGTGCTGCATCCTATGGGGGCAGTCATGGAAGTCTCCTCATTGTAAAAGAAAGTTTGTTCCCTTACCCTGGGGCAAGCTGCTGGATCTCCTTGGATCTGTGCCAGCCATTTGCTGGTTCAGGTCCAAGGAGAATAAGGGAGAGGGAAGAGGAGGGAGAACCAGGATTGGATCCTGGTACACACCAGTGCTGCTCTTCCCCTTTCCTGTTCCATCTCCTGCCTGCCCAGGCATTCCCCCATTCCTCCAACTCAGTCATCCTTATGGATGGGCTGGCCCTGTAAACTGGTTGGCAACCTTCCATCTCAAAAGACTATGGTATAAGCCTATAGCACCCAGTATTCCCAGGCAGTCTCCCATCCAAGTACTAACCAGGCCTGACCCTGCTTAGCTTCTGAGATCAGGCATGTGCAGGGTAGAACAGGCAGATTATGAACTGTGCCTTTGTTCTTGTGCAAAAATGCATTACGTCTCATTACTGAGTAATCACAGGCACCCTACTACATCTGGGGAGGTGTGAAAGGGTTACTAAGTCATAGAGCATTGTTTCCAGGCAGGCTTGATCTCTGATTTTAATCTTCTCAGAGATTCATCAGGAGTAAGAGTGTGCATTTCATTTGAAAACAGATGAAAATGAATAAGTTCCATTTGTTTTCATTTGCTTTGCAGTAAATGCAAACAAGTATTAAAACAATGAGCCCCAAAAGACAATATGTTCATTTTTTGGTTCCATTTGTTTTAAATGGGTACTTCAGGAGCCTTGCAGCAGCATGTACTGACACAGGGTGAAGGGAAGAGCATGCATTAGCTTTCATTCATTGTTTAAAGAAGAGCCTTTCTTAACTGTGGTGTGAAATCCTATTTACAGTTGTTTGCTGTTGATCAGGCAAGAGCAATGCCTCAGCAGTGCAGAAAGACCTGGTCACAGCTTGGGTGGTCCTCATAAAGCTGTTAGTTCTTGGTCCTTGTTCACATGACAACAATCATGATAGCCACTGTCTTTAGCTAGGAGGAAACTGCTTTGGTGTCAAATAAGGATTTGGTCCACAACCAGAGTACCTGGACCTTATAGGTTCTTACAGCCCCTGGCCCTGCTGTCCCAGCTTCCAGCAGTCTAGGGGTTTCCATGCCCAATTTAGGTTCAGACAATTAAGGGTCTAAATCTCAGCTTAAGTGTCAAGTTGGGGTCTTTCTGTTCCTTGCAGTCTTAAAGGAACACAACGTACCTTAAGACATCACGGTACAGTTCTTAGTCAATGAAATCCAAATGACTAAGTACCGAAACTTGGTAGTATCGCCAGCACCCTGAACATGCCAGTGCCTCAGTTCAGGGACTAGGAGGCCCTACAGGCTTATGCTGTTCCTACAGGCCCTAGGCTCTCTCCCACGCAGGGACCCAGGCCTCAAGGCTCTGGAGCACAACTTAGACTTTGGTATCTCCACTAAGCAGCTAGGCTGGCTCATACTAGCTCTACTCAAGACCAAACTCAGGCCTGTAAAATATATTTTGGTTTCTTAAGAGTCCAATCCTCTGGAGCCCTAGCACCAGTGCTGAGCTCCAGCTCCGGTTCTGCTGTCATAAACATGCCATAAAGCACGTTTACAGCGCCCTCTGAGTGCAGAGTGTCAGCTCTGGGAAGAGGGCAACGTTAGCACTGGGAAGAGGGCAACATGCAGCCACCAGGGTAAGTTGCACTGATGGGCATCATAACTGGAGTTATGGGGAGAGTGGGGGGAAGACAAGAGGAGCGGAGGAACGGGCCCAGGAGGGGGTGGAGATGGAGGCAGCCTCCACCACTGTATCCGGTGCCCCTTCCCGGTCTAGGCAGACGGACACAGGCCTCCTTGGGTCTGCGCCTGCTCAAAAGTGGGTGTAGATCCAAGGAGATTCATTGGTGCCATGGCTGCACTGCCTGAGGTTATAGAGCTTTTTTCGCTGGAGAAAGACTGGAGTCAAAAGCAGTGAGCCACTCATTGTTCCCTTGCTCCTCAACTTGGGGGCAACAGGGGCTTGGAACAGGGGGTGGGGTGACGGGGGGACAGAAGAAGGGGTTGGCAAGGGGCTTGCCAATACCTAAGTATTATGTTCCTAAGTACGTTCTACAAGTACTAAATACAGTCAGTTCTCTTTATATGCAACTTCACGATCTGTGAATGTGCTTATCTGTGAAAAGATAAGTCCCCTGCTAATTGGGTAAGAGGCACTTTTTCAAGTGGGTGCTCCTCTTTTATTTAGCAGGGGGAGAGTAACTGGCCCACCTCACCCCAGCAGTGTCTAGTCGAGTGGCTGTCTGCTGGTGTTCTTTTTGCATCTTTTTAGTTTGTGAGCCCTTTTGGGACAGGGAGCCATTAGTTATTTGATTTTTCTCTGTAAACCGCTTTGTGAACTTTTAGTTGAAAAGCGGTATATAAATACTGTTAATAATAATAATAAAAGCAGAATTGCCACCTATCTCTCAGTTATCTGCCACTCTTTTCTTGTTATCCACTAATACTGTGCTGGTGCCACAGCAGATTTGCCCCTGGAGATATGCCAGACACATTTGCGTCCATTTCCAGACTTGCCCCACCATCTTCGGCGGCACCATCTCAGGGATTCCAGCTGAACCTTCGCACCCCTGGTGATGATGACAGGCCAATGATGAGAAGTCTGTGGAAGGCTACCTGAGGGCTGCTCTGGGGCTTTGGCAAGCCAAGGGATGGAGTCAAGAGACAGGTGGAGAAGGAGGACAGGCAAAGCTGCCCCTTCCCTACTGCTGATCTCTGAGGCCTTATTGTTGGGCCAGCAACCTTCAATGAGGGATAGCCAACAAGGAGAAATTGCCATTACCATTGGCACAATCTTCAATGCATCCAGGGATATCCAGCACAGAGAAGGAAGCATCAGATGTCAGAGATGTGAATGAGCCCTTGCTATCATCCATCCCCATTAAGACTCAGGTTCATAAAGTTCATGGAGAGTATGGTGAAAACAGTCCCCTGGGACCTAACCCCATTTTCCTCATAGGCTCAATGATTCAGTATCCACTAGTTTGGTATCCACTAGGTTTTCCAGGAACTTAACCCTAACAGATAACGAGAGCTGACTGTCCATTCCACAAGGGAATCTGCCATAGTCCTAAAGACCAGACCTGAACATGAGGGATGCTACAGAGCCAGATGAAAATGGCATGTGACATCTGGTGGCCTGGGCTCAACCCATTTATACTCAACCCATTATGGATCTGATTGGCTACTTAAATAACACAGTCCTGCTTTCCACTTGATTCCCTTTACTGAACAACCAGGTGAATCTGTTAGTTTACTTACTGCCACCACCCAAGCTAAGGAACCCAGTCAGGAACCATATTCTTTCACTATGCAATGCTCAAGGGTATCTTTTTAAAAACAGAAATTTCAGCAATCATTCATTAACAATGAACTGTGTATGTTTATTCAAGCAGCCCAATTAACAACTTCAGGAGGGAATGTATTCTCATGTAGAATAACATGTTCTGGGAATGGGTGTCACTGATAATATCACCAGCTGCAAATAAGATTGCCAATTGCTGCTGTTTAAGGGTTGCAAGTCATGCCCCAGTAGCTGAAATCTGTTTTATTTGGAGATATCAGTAAAGGTGGGGCGTGTGCTGTGAGTTCTCCACATAGAATCCAACACTCAGCCTTGGTTTCCATCCAAATCACATTATCTTCCTGGACAATCACTATGATGCTTCCTTTCTCCTCTTCTCCTTTGTCTACTTTTGAACAAGAAGGAACACTCCCGGCAGCAAAGATCAGAAGCACACTGAAAGATCTATGCCATACTCAATCCCACTACTGTTTTTTGTTTAATGCTTCCTGAATAGTAAGTTTTTTGACTGCAGTTTCTTTTGAATTCTCCTTGCCAAATTGTTGTTTTTCTCTAATTGTCGTTGATTGCTAAATCTTGTTTGATAGAGGAAGGCAACATTGTCAGGAATGCAATTGGAGTCCAAAGGTTGCTGAAGCTGGCAGAGGGTGGATTTCCATTCTTTGTTCCTCTAAACATTTTTGTCTCTCACCTGTATGGCCTGTCGTAAATAATAGCTTCATTGGCAGAGAAAATGTTTTGCATATTGCTCAATAAAATCCATTTTTTTTAAAAAAATAAATTTGAAAAGGGAATCAGACAGTAGCAAACAACATTTGAGCAAGCAGTCAAAAGCAGAAGGCTTGTCCTATGTGATCTCCTGTCCTATTTGTCCTTCCTCTCTCCTAGGTTCTACAGCAACATTAGGAGAGACACCCACTTGGATTCAAGTTTCAAGTTTATTTTGTTTAATAGCCCACAGGTCATACCCCATAAATTTAAGAATTTAAAAACATGTTATAACAAAAATTTGCCACATCCTCAACACAGTTTTTACTGAGGCTACTCAAAAGTAGCTTTAATCTTGCAGCAACAGGGAAGGTTGAATATTTCACCGGCCATTTCTTTAAGCATCTCTCTCTTTCCATTTCGTATTTTGAACAGTAAAAAAAGATGTGAGATGGTATGCCAAGTTCTACCAAAGGTCAATTACAACAACATTTGTTTGAGTGTATCTTAAGAAAATGGTCCTCATCTGGGCTGTTGGAAGCGCATCACAATGTGCAAGCATCTAAGATGGTTTGAGTTGAAGAACTACCAACATATTAAGGTAGTGAGTCAGATAAAAAATGGTGGGATATTTAATTTGCAGATAAAAGGGAGCATTTGCTTCTAGCCTCCTTTTGCAGGGCATCCAAGTCTTTCTTTAGCAGTTTTTCAGTAAGTGACTTTCACCTTCTTTCATTTAAGCTTTCCATTCTCAATATGCCCAAATTACTTATTTTCATATTGACAGCATCATTCCATTTTCACGAGCGGTGCTGTTGTGCTGCCAGCACATTAAAGGTTTGAAGGTCTTTGACATTCAGTAGTGGCATTTGAAACTGATTATGTTCTTCCAAATCAAGGTTGAGATTTTTGGGAGTCCCAGTTCAAGCCATACCATTCACAGAAGCGATGCAGGGTGGTAGCAGACAACTCACAGACAATTCAAAACAGCTTGTCTTCCAGGCGCTGCGTGATATCCTAAAGGCTGTGTTTGAACTTGGATAGTACAAATGTAGTTTGATTGAATAAAGGAACCATAAACACTCGTGATCATCAGAAGAGACCTGCCAGATCAGCCTGCCTAGTGCTCCTGGGAAACTTACCAGCAGTTTTTGCTGCTGTTCCCCAGCAGTGGTATTGAGTGGTAGTGTGGTGCTTTGCAGTTGTAAGTTCCACATATCAATCACAATGACTAATAACCAATGCCAGACTTATTGTCCATGAATGTGTACAATTTAAGGACATCTAATCAAGTGCTTATCACCACACAGTGGGACTGCAAAAGCTCTAAACTCATTATGTGTTGTGTAAAGAAAGGGTTGCTTTGGTCTGTCCTGAATCTATTGCCCATCCACTTCACTGGATGATCCCAAATTTAAATATTTAAATTTCTATTGTGTCTCCTCTTATTCACCTTTATGCTAAACTAAAGTGCCCCTAGCCTTTGCTCAGGGGAAGTACTCCAATCCACTGATCATTTTGGCTGACTATTTCTGCATCTCTTCTGACTGTGATATCTTTTTTGAAATGGGGCAACCAGAGCTGTGTATAGTGTTCCAAATATGATCACATCATAAATCACTGTCCTCATTTCACTGGAACTAGATTTGTTGTAAGAACATAAGAAGACTGCTGCTGAACCCATCTAGTCCAGCTTTCTGTACCTCACAGTGGCCCAGCAGATGCCTCAGGGGGCACACAAGACAAGATACCTCTATCCTGTTGTCACTCCTTACCATCTGGCATTTAGAGACCGTCTACTTCTAAAAGCAGGAGGGTGCATACACCCAGCATAGCTTGTGATGGACTTTTCCTCCATCAATCTGCTGAATCTTCTTTAAAAGGCCTCTAAGCCAGGTGTCATCACCTCCTGTGGCAAGGAGTTGAACTGGTTAATTACATGCTGGATAAAGAACTGTTTTCTTTTGTGTGTTCTGACTCCCTGCCATGCACTTTTAGTGGATGTCCCCTAATGTTGTATAATCGACATTTCTACCAACCCATTATTTGTTTCAACCTTGTACAGTATTTCTATTCACATTTCTTTGCAGATGTGACACCCTGAATCAATGGGAGGCAGAAACAATACAGCAGTGCATGAATTTATCCTGATTGGATTCTCCAATTTCCCACATCTACAGATTGTGTTGTTTGTATCATTCTTTCTGTTATATTGGACCAGTCTAGTTGCGAATACTCTCCTAATCACAGTAATAAGGATTGACCGCACACTTCACACTCCCATGTATTTCTTCCTTTCTGTTCTGTCCTGTTCTGAAGTCTGCTACAGTTTCATTATAGTCCCTAAAATGCTGGCAAATCTGATAACACAAACAAGAACCATTTCTTTTGGGGGTTGTATAGCCCAATTATTTTTTTCAATATTTTTGCAGCTGCAAACTGCCTGCTATTGGCAGTGATGGGTTATGACCGTTATGCAGCTATTTGCCAGCCTCTCCATTACCCAGTCCTTATGAACCAACGCTTCCGTAGGCAACTGGTGGGCTCTGCTTATATAATAAGTCTTTTTTTCATCATAATAGAAATATGGCTTATAGTGAAACTGCCATTTTGTGGGCCCAATAAGATTCACCATTTCTTCTGTGAGATGGGTCCAGTTCTTAAGCTTACCTGCAAAAAAAGCAGCATCACTGAAATTTACATTTTCATATTCTGCTCTCTAATTATCTTTGGCTCTTTTTTGCTGGTTCTTTTATCATATGCCCTCATCCTCAACACCATCTTCAAGATCCCCTCCACTAAGGGAAAGCAGAAAGCTTTTTCCACCTGTGCAGCCCATATCACTGTGGTTGTGGTGCACTTTGGTTGTGCCTCCATCGTCTATTTAAGGCCCAAATCTACCTACTCAATGGATCAGGACATCTTCATATCAGTCAGTTACACAATGGTGACACCCTTATTGAATCCCCTGGTTTACAGCCTCAGAAACAAGGATGTGCAACTTGCCCTCAAAAATACTTTAGGCAGAAGGTGTATGCCACGTGCATGAAGAGATTTATAATTCAGGATGGCAAGAACATGAGATCACGTATTTTTAGGGCCAATATAGATGCTGACCCAACAAAGAAGATTTCATCTTTATTGTAAACCAGGTCTTTCTTTCAACACAGAATTCTTAGTCTGTATCACATTCAGAATTATGGGTACTGCTACACAAAGAAAACACTGGTTCAGCGTCGTAGCTAAGAGTGGCATATGTATTAGGGTGTAACCGTTGCACCGGGCAACAAGCTTTAGGGGGGGGCAAGAAGCTGAGCTTGACACTAGTGACCAAAATTGTGAAAATCTTGGTATATATGAATAATGCCATCATATTATATATCATTGGAAAGGTAAATTAATGCAGAATGCAATGAAACAAACATTATTGAAATATCTGTATCCCATCAAACGTTATGGTCAATTAACAACAACAACAACAACAACAACAACAACAACAGGTATTTATATACTGCCTTTCTTGGTCTTTATTCAAGACTTTATTCAAGGCGGTTTACACAGGCAGGCTTTATTAAATCCCTATTAAATAGGAATTTTTACAATTTCAAAGAAGGTTCTTTCTTTCAAGAACGACTACATTCAAGGTGTTTCATTCCGATCTGGCTTCACATTCTGGCCTCCATCCTCCCATGCTCAGAGCAGATGGAATTGCTCGGCTTCAGCTTGTCAAGGTCGCACGGTGCAGGTGGCCTCGAACTGGTGACCTTGTGGATGTTATCTTCAGGCAGACGGAGGCTCTACCCTCTAGACCAGACCTCCTGCCCAGAGAATTAACCAGAGAATGAAAACACGACTGTTTTGTATGGAACAAAAAGTGGATTTTCTTAACTTAAAACTGACCTATGAGACTGACTGTTCTGACAGCCAATGAGATGTTATTATGATACAACATGGGATCAGTGTTAATAAAGTTGTTGTTGTTGTTGTTGTTGTTGTAACCTTTATTGGCATATACATACATCAAAACAATATACAAATAAAATTCAAATTTATATAAGGTCAGAAGATGGCTCCATAATCCATAAATGCATATCACACACAGGAAACATGGAATCAGTGTTAATAAAGTAAATAAAGTGTTAATATGAGTCAGCTCTCATTTCCACATATCATAATACAGTTACCCCTGCTAACTGGATAAAGAGGCACTTTTTCAAGTGGTGCTCCTCTTATATTTAGCAGGGAGAGTATAATGGTCCCATTCACCCCAGCACAGTGTCTCTAACCAATAAGGCCAATAAGCACACTTTTAATTAATTTAGGGCGCAGTCCTAACCCTTTATGTCAGTGGTTTCCAGCACTGGCAGAGCGGTGCCAATGGGACATGTGCTGCATCCTGCAGTTGGGTGTCACTCAAGGAGGCTTCCTCAAAGTAAGTAGTGTTTGTTACCTCAGAGCTGCATTGCCCTTACGTCAGTGCTGGAAAGCACTGACATAAGGGGTTAAAATTGCACCCTTACTTAATTGCATTTGATTTTGTTATGGGGGAGCAACAATATCTTCTTTGAACCCAGGTAGCGGACATTACAGTGCACTTTACTGGTTGCTGAAAACTTTGAATTGTATATGTTTGAATGTATGGATTTGACTTATTTGAAACTTGTAACTTTAAACTCACCAATCAAATGTCTCTAAGGCTATCTCCAGCCTATGAAAAGTAAAGCCCCATCTATGATGTCAAACCCCAGCCAATGAAAAGTGTAAAACTCTTCAAACAAAGGACCCAAAATGCTATAAAGGGTCTGGTTAAGATTGACATTGGCACTCAAAGCTTTGGACAGAAGTCCCTTGAGACTCCAGTTGCTGGCAACGAAATAAAGCTTGCAGACGATCACCACTCTTGCCTACTGAGTCTTGCTTTTGAACCTTGCAACACCTTGCAACAGAACCTCAAGGGGTTGGGAAGGGTCGGGCAACGATCCGAACGTGCGCCGACGGCAAGGGCCTGTGACATAACAGGGCCCATGAATGTCAAACGGTTGACTCAAGTAAACTGCCTGTGCAAAACGGCTGTGTCTGCTTCCGTCCTTTTTTCCGCCGATGACCACCCTTCATTGACAGGGTAGGCGCCCCACACTCAGCGAGGTCTCCGCCCACCATAGACATTACACCATCCTAAGTTAGCATTTACTATGTAAATAATGCCAATGCTGATCTTCAACCTATGCTTTAAGTATTTTCTTCACCAAAAGTGATCATACTCAGGTGCTGCAAACAGAGATTAAATTCCACAGATAGTGAAATTTATGCTGGATCCCAACCAGCATAAATTTCTGGAGCTGCACTTCTGGTTTTTGCTCCACTTCCGGTTTTGCAGAGGCAGGGTGCAATTGCTCCACTTTCACTTCTCAGACTTTGGGGAGCCCTGCAGATGGTTGCGCAGGGCTCCCCGCGCCCCTGGGAGGCTGCAGGAAACTCTGGTAAGTCCAGTCAAGCCCCTGCAGCCCCCTGAGCGACTGAGTTTGAAAACCACGACCTACCACCTTAGGTAGTATTTTTATTATATAACGTTTTGAACCTATTGACCTTGTGCCAGTCACTATATCTTAGCATCACCTACCTCACCGGATTGTTGAGGGAATAGAAGGAGGGAAGGAACTATATACACCATCTTGAGCTCCTTGGAGGAAGGGCAGTATGAAAATGTGAAAAATAAATAAAACATTATTACCTTGCACAAAGCTTTTGTTTGCCTTTGATTCACTGAAGCCCTGAGTCTGCCTTGCCAACTCTCTACATTTCCAATGCACACCTGTGCATTCTGGTTTGGCACAAGGCTTCTTGGTGGTTGAGACTGATCTCAGGTGTTGCCTTTCCCACGGTGGAAAGACATTCCACCTTCTTCTTCATCATTTTCACTGCCTGTGCTGCCCTTTCAAAAGGCAAGAAGGGTAGAAAAGATGGAGAACTAAAGAAGGAAGGAAGGAAGGAAGGAAGGAAGGAAGGAAGGACAAGGTTATCTAGAACATGTCCTCCCCCCCTCCCTTCATCACCATTGAAAGGGTAGCACCAGCAGGGGCAGGGGGAGGTGAACCAGGAGAAGAATGGCAGCAGTGGCCTCTTTCCAGCCTGTTCCATCCTTTTCAAAAGGCAGGAAGGAAAGGAGAGGAAAGGTAGAGAGGAGACAGAAGAGGAACTGAGACGGGCACTCTCTAGCAGCTCTGTTCCCCTTTCCTCCTCTCGCCTTTGGAAGATGTGCAGATAAACAGAGTGGCAAGGATGGGGGCCATGCGCAGTGGCATCATTTAAGGGGTGCGAAGGTGAGGGTTGAACAGGGAGAAACCGTGGGGGGGGGGTGCTTTACCATGGATGCATTTGTGCGCCACTTGGAAGAAGTGGGATATCAAAAAACAGTCCTCATCAGTTTTTCTAATTTTTTCCTGTGGAGCGTAGAGAGCTGAAACGTGTTCCCTGAACTGCTTTCAGATTGTTAGGGTCACCCCATTTTATGCACCAACAGGGCAAAGATCACTGTTTTAGGGCTCCTGCTCCACTGGAATTGTTTCCATTCATTTCCCCCTACCACCCTAATAAAAAATGAAACTTTGGCGTATTACGTTTATGGTAAGGGACTAGACCTGGTAATCTACTTCACTGGAAGCCATTCAGTAACAGATAAATACCTGCAATCAGCTGTGGAACATAATTGTAAGCAAAATCTTACTTAAAATTACCACATTACAAATACCATTATTACAATTACCACATCAGCTGGTTTGTATACTGGACCCTTTGATATTCCAGCTTGGCGGAACAATACGAAAGAATACACACAAAACTGTTCTCTCAAACTCAACCAGGATTTTTTTTTTTTTTTTGTAAAAACGGGGAAAAAGGACAAGAAAGCAGAACCACAGCTAAAGGGCTATCAGCCTCGTCATGTTCAGGGCTGAGAGCCAGAGGCCAACAGTCCTAGTGGCTTCTGAAAACCAAGAACCTGAGTGAGGGTTCAGAGCAGGGGTGCTCAGACCCGAGCCCTGGGGACACTTGCGGCCCTCGAAGACTCCCAGTGTGGCCCGCAGGGAGCCCCTAGTCTCCACTGAGACTCTGGCCCTCCAGAATTTGCTGGAGCCCACGCTGGCCCGACGCAACTGCTCTCGGCTGGAGGGCGACTGTTTGACCTCTTGCATGAGCTGTGGGATGAGTGCTTCCTCCACTGCTTGCTGTTTCACATCTGTGATGCAGTAGCAGCAGCAAAGGAAAGGCCAGCCTTACTTTGTGCAAGGTCTTTTATAGGACTGAGCTATTGCAAGACCTTCATTCATTCATAGAAGTTCATCTTTAATATATACATTAATGTAAACTTATATAAATTTATTCAAATTTTAAATGTAAATCAATCCTTTCTTTCCCTAGCCCCCGACACAGTGTCAGAGAGATGATGCGGCCCTCCTACCAAAAACTTTGGACACCCCTGGTTTAGAGGGAAGGGGGTAGAATAGATCTCCCTTGTCTGTGTATGTGTGGACTTGATGGTGCTGACCCAGGAGACTAAGGGCCCAATCCTATACAAATTTGCAGTGCCAGCGCAACGATGCCAATAGGCATGCACTGCATCCTGTGGTGGAGAGGCATTCACAGGGACCTCCTCCAGGTATGGGAACAGTTGTCCCCTCACCTTGAGGCTGCATTGCGACTGCACTGGTGCTGGAAAGTTGGATAGGACTGGGCCCTAACACTCTGGTTGGCAGAACGAGAGCCTGCTGACTAACCTCTCCTACTAGCTGGCAGAAAGTGAGAGCACTGAGCAGCTTGTGAGCTCTCCTTTTATGCGCTGCTGCATGACCTAATATGAGCATGAGCCAGGAGGCTCCAGACTTCTGAGGCAATTTTTGTTCACTTGGCCAGATATTCTGTCTCCCACTCAGGAAAAGCAGGAAACTTTGCCTCAGGAGCTTAACTCTTTGAGTGACATTTACCCCTCTTGTCACAGACTTCCGCTGACATTTCTGACAGTCTAGAACAGTGGTTCTCAAACCAGTGGGTCACGACCCACCAGTTCATGTAATGCTTCCGCCGTCCCTTTAAAGGATTGCATCGCTAAGGGGGATGGGGGTGCTTTCCACTTACTTTGAATGATATAAGGCTGCTGCAGGCTGCAGGAGGTGCGGGGAGCCATGCATGGCCCTTTGCAGCACTCCCCTACTCTTGGAATCCGCAATAGAAGTGGGTGCAAAGCACCTCCTGCAACCTGCTGCAGCTCTATGTCGTTCAAAGTGAGTGGAAAGCACCACTTCTGGGTGGCGTTGCTGCCCTAGCCCCTGCCCCGCAAGCACTTACTGAAGGAGTCAAGCTCCTTCAAAGTTTGAGAAACGCTGATCTAGAAGATAAATGATGATGGTGAACTCTTGGGCTCAGTGTGTCAAAAATACCTAACTTGAGTCTGCTGGTGTGTCACACACACCCCCAAAACAAAAGTGAAATATTTCTTTACGTATTCATTTATTTTAAAAAAATACTGTCCAATCATGTGGTGCTATGAATTATATAAAGAGGCATCAAATAATTTTTAAAAATAAAATATGAGTCAAACAAACACAGTTGTTGTTGGGTGTTGGTGAACGCTGGCATGTCACCCAAAATGTTGTGGTGTGTCACCTTTGACAAGCATGTCATATCTTCGCCATCATCGGTCTAGATGTTAAGAATATGCCAATAACTTATTTCTTCAATGTTTCTACTTGCTATTTTGTAACCTGGGGTAGGAATGAAGTCCTTTGTATCTTTTTTGTGAGAAACCTAGACTTTCTGAGGGAACTTTTCTCTCATACAGTTGCATGAAGTTGAACACCACCATTTCATTAGCTGTTTCTCACTTCTTTTCCATGATGATGATGATGATGATGATGATGATGATGATGATGATGATGATGATGCATGTGAGTGTTGAGGGGTGACCAGAAGGCATGATGAGTCTCCCTCACACCCCAGCTATGTATTGATGTGTGTGTGGAGGGGTGGGGGTGAAATGTTTGCAAAGGCTTCTTCATCGTAATTACGATTGCACCAAACAGTGAGTGGGGAGATACTGGTGTGTACGTGCACCGGAGTGCATTGAAAAAGCACTCTCATTATTATGCTGTTTCATGACCTGATGTGCAGATTTCCCCAGGGTTACAGTTATGGGCATTGCATCATAAGATGTAAGAGCTCCCACTGATAATAAATAGTTTATTTGTTTTAAATTTTGAAATGTCTAGAGAGAATATGCTGTGGGATTTAGAAACTTGTTTATACTGCTCTGTGCTGCACACAAACCTAATAAGAAAGATACTGTGGCAAACTGCGGTCATTTGGAACATTCGTCCTACAGTGGACCCACACATATGCCTGTTGTTTCACACCCTTCTTTTTCCATCTCAATCCATTACAGGAAAGGCATTCTTGTAGCATTATTTGAACCGCAGATGGTCATGCACCAGATCAGTATTGTATTTTATGTAACAAGGGACACTGACTTCACCTCCTCCATCCAAAGGGCCATAGCCCTTTGACCCCTCCATCTCTGTCCCCTTGTGTGTCTCTATTCTAGCCCGCTGATGACTTCCAATTCATGCATCTGATGAAGTATACAACAGGGCAAAAAGCTCAGTTGAAATGGTGCTATCCAGCATCCAGCACCCAGATGCTCTATGATTTCAGTACCTAAGTTCTGTGATAATACTTCTGCTGTTCCTGTAAGAGCTTTAATCCCTCCCGTGTCAAGCTAGAACAATCGGTGGTAGAAGAATGGGGAAAGACTTCTGCAGGTCAGGATAGACAATACTGGCCTTGCTGTGTTCTGGCCAGACTTTGCAACATTGAGGGCCCAATCATATACCAAAGGGGCATGCGCTGCACCCTGCAGTGGGCAGGTGGAGTCACGGAGGCCTCCTCAAGGTAAGAGTATGTTTGTTCCCTTATCTCAGGGCTGCAATGTGGCTGCATCAGCGCTGGAAAGTTGGATAGAACTGGGAGCTGAACTGCAATATTACAACACGGAATAGTTCTTCAGAATGCAGGATATCATCCTAGTGACTTCCTTGGGATTTTGCATGTTGTGTGCATTTCTATTTATTTCAACTGAGAACTGAATTCAGCAGAACCTCAATGTTGCAATACTTCGTAGCACTGTTAATTGTGTGTGTTCTCCATACCCCTTCAGCTTCTGTACCACGCCTGCCTCTCTTACAACCTCACAACAACGTGCAGCTCCTCGTCACTCATCAGAGCAGACTCTGTCCTCTGTCATCCAGTCTGCAGAAGAGCTCATGGTAGCCGGACATGCATTAGCAGCAGAAGCTCCTTCATCAGTAAGCAGGGTTGAGAAACACAGAAAGACCATTTGAGGTAATTGTCATGTTATTTTCTCATTGCTGAGATGTTATTTGCTTCTGTTGAAATGTAGAAAGAAATGTTCTTAGAAATACGTATATAAACCAGCTGTTAGGACACTTTCGGCCCAATCCTATAACACCACAACCACCCCCACCCCCACCCCCCCGATAGTGCAGCTGCCCTGAAAGCAAGTATGCAACTGGGGGGGGGGATAAGTAGGCTTTAGAGGGGAATAAATCCCCTTATGCTTCTACTCTGCAGTGGGTCTCCTCTGACCTGTGCCAGTTTTTTAGCTGCGCAAGTTTGAGGAAAGAAATACTGTGGGGAGGCTGAGAAAAGAGGGTAGGATCTGGGTAGCTTTCACCACTGGATTCACCCTTCCACAGTCTTATCTAATCCAGCAGGTCCAAGGAGGTTTGCCACTTGATGGGAAGCATTCCCCAAATGACCAGTGACTGAGTGCCATGCACTTCATTGGCAGCCATTGTACGTGTCTCAGGCCAGCCCACAGCCTGTGCTGTTCTTTTAAAGATTGGAGGAAAGGAGTACCTTCTCACGGCAGAGAGAGCATAAGCCTAGCCTTTCCGTCTTTGCTTGGGCCCAAGTTCTCATCGTGGAGGGCAAGTACTGGCCTTGGCCGTTACAGTAGGTTAGTCGAACTCTGTTCCGCTGTCATAAATCGCTGTGCATGACAGCCCAATTCCGGAGAGAATCAGGTGGTCTGACTTGAAGGCATACATTTAGGAAACACATTTTTCCCAAAATATTTTTGCATAAAGGATCAATTAATGTATACTGTTTTAGTTTGTAACATGTTAATATCTCTCCCCTGTCCAAATTTAGCATCAATGGGAACAGAAAACCTAACTGTGGTGACGGAATTCATCCTGCATGGATTTTCCAGTTACCCAGATCTGCAGATTATGTTTTTTGTGGTGTTCTTCATCATGTACGTGCTAACTTTGGCTGGAAATATCATCATCATCACTACAATAAGGTTGGACAGCAGCCTGCATGTTCCCATGTACTTCTTTCTCTCTATTCTCTCATCTTCAGAAGTCCTCTACTCACTCAGCATCATCCCCAACATGCTTGCAAATCTTGTAAGACCAAAAAAGACAATTTCTGTCATTGGCTGTGCTCTTCAAATGTGTATTTTCTTGGGCCTTGGGTGCACAAACTGTATGCTCCTAGTAGTGATGGGGTATGACCGATATGTGTCCATCTGTAAACCTTTACATTATCAGATTCTGATGAACCAAAGAATCTGCAACAAAATGGTGGCTTTTGCAGCAACTGCTGGGTTTTCGTTTTCTACTTCAGAGACAATCATCATATTTACTTTGCCTTTCTGTGGTCCAAACAGAATTGATCACTTCTTCTGTGATTTAGCCCCTTTGCTCAAGCTGGCCTGTGCCAGAAACTATATAGGAGAAATTGTCATTTTTATTATAAGTCTTTTAGTGGTCCTTTTGTCATTCTGCCTGATCATTCTCTCATACACTTTGATTGTAAAGACAATTCTGGAAATCCCTACTACAATAGGGAAGCATAAAGCCTTTTCAACTTGTGCCTCCCATCTTATTGTGGTGGTTGTGCACTTTGGATGTGCATCCATTATCTATTTAAGACCCAAGTCCAGTTACACTCTGGATGCGGATACTTTTATTGCTTTCTGTTACACAATGGTGACACCCTTGTTGAACCCCGTGGTTTACAGTTTGAGAAATAAAGATATGCAGAAGGCACTCAAGAAATCTCTAGGTAGCAGAAGTGGATTATGTACCCAGAAATTCGGACAATGAAGTACTGATGAGCCCTTGGGAAATGAAAGCCTTATTCTAGGGCAGGGAGCTAAAAACGTTTCAGGACAAGGCCCACATTGTATATTTTACACATTTTCATGTGCCAAAAAAAAATCAGTTTTATAAAAGAATGAATGAAATGTAAATGAATGAATAAGTTTTACTTGGATCTTTCTGTGATCAGCATGATATGATCTGGGCATCCCTAGGGTTTGTGTCATCCAGCATGGGAGGCAAGCATGCCACTCCTATGATGAACCTCCTCTCATGCAGTGGGAAAGGCAACGCCCCAGCAGTGGGCATAGAGATGTACTGTCGCCCTGCTCCTGCTGGTTTCATGGCTATAATGTTTGACAGAATAGAGATATTTCAACGTTGTTGGTTTTATTTTGTTCTGCATGAAATTACATATCGATTGATATATAACATGATGGCAATATTCAAAAATATCCAGATTTTTAAAATTTTGGTGAGTAATTGTATAACCCCCCCCCCTTATGCAAGTCACCCTGTGTGGCCCACACCTCCCTCGCAATGCCACTGGATAGATTCAGAACAAAAGAGAAATTGAAAATTACAAAGAAAAAATGCTGTGCTTAAACTAAGTAATGATGTATCATGAATGAAAATGTCAAACATTAGCAAATTCACGCTCAAACAAAAAACAATTAATTGTATGCTGTAGAAAATCTTGTGGTGGGCCTGATGTGGCCCCCATGCTGTTGTTTAGAGTTCCCGGTTCTAGGGGAAGAAATAAAACTATCCCTTAGAAGAGGAAACCCAGTTAGCAGGTGTAAGTGTATGGACAAAGACAGTCTTATAGCTTTTTGAGAACTCATCATCCTTTAACTAATCATCCAAACTAATATTTTGGATGATTAGTTAAAGGATGATCATCATCCAATCTAATAGTTTAGATATTAGTTTAACCTCCCTCCCTCCCCACTAGTTGAAGTGGAACAGCTTGTGTGTGCACGTATACTTAATTGCCTGTGGGGTCCCAACTCTTATGGTGTGGGCTGAACCGCATCCTGTATGCAGTGTTTATATTACTTTTAGATTGCATTTTGCCACTGCTAGTTCTTAAAATGGTTTCACTGTGCGTTATGACTGTATCTTAATAGAAAAGTGGCATATAAATATTCTTTAAAACCCTGAAATCATATTTTGTACATATTTGTACAAAATGTCAAATTTAATATTGCCTGGCACAAATATCTTCAGTGGCTTGTGACCCATATTAATTAGGTGGGAAGAGCATGAACCTTTACCCAGATTCCCTTTATTCAAATCAGTGAAATCTGTGGTGGCTTTAGACTTCTTTGTTGAGCTGCTGCATACACCTTGGATAACTAGTTTAAGCAATTCAAGTTATTAGCTTGTTTGGTATCTGATCCTTTATTTGTTCTGAGGTATTATCCTAATTCTATTCGTTTCAGAACACTTGCTTTTGTAACAGTGCCTGTTTAATCTTTAATCTCCCTTTTGTGCACTGTGTCACGGTCAGAGTCAGGACCTTTTTGCCTCAGCAGTAATCATAATTGGACAGCTGGCATATGGTAGAACTGGAACACCATATGACTATACTATAAATATGTACTTATAATACTTACTATAAGTGGTACAGTATCACTACTATAGTACCAGTACCAGTAATGTACTACAGTACCAGACCTATAAGTAAGTATAGTACGACTTACTTGAATCTGCCTTATAGACTCTTGGGGATTTTCTATGTCTCAAAAAATCAGTAAGTTGACAGCCCAATCCTAACTAAATCCTGATGCATGTGCTGCATCCTATGGGGGCAGTCATGGAAGTCTCCTCATTGTAAAAGAAGTTTGTTCCCTTACCCTGGGACTAGCTACTGGATCTCCTTGGATCTGTGCCAGCCATTTGATGGTTCAGGTCCAAGGAGAATAAGGGAGAAGGAAGAGGAGGGGGAACCAGGACTGGATCCTGGCACACACCAGTGCTGCTCTTCCCCTTTCCTGTTCCATCTCCTGCCTGCCCAGGCACTCCCCCATTCCTCCAACTCAGTCATCCTTATGGATGGGCTGGCCCTGTAAACTAGAACAGGCAGACTATGAACTGTGCCTTTGTTCTTGTGCAAAAATGCATTACATCTCATTACTGAGTAATCGCAGGCACCCTACTACATCTGGGGAGGTGTGAAAGGGTTACTAAGTCATAGAGCATTGTTTCCAGGCAGGCTTGATCTCTAATTTTAATCTTCTCAGAGATTCATCAGGAGTAAGAGTGTGCATTTCATTTGAAAACAGATGAAAATGAATAAGTTCCATTTGTTTTCATTTGCTTTGCAGTAAATGCAAACAAGTATTAAAACAATGAGCCCCAAAAGACAATATGTTCATTTTTTTGGTCCATTTGTTTTAAATGGGTACTTCAGGAGCCTTGCAGCAGTGTGTACTGACACAGTGCTGCACGGCGAATCAGGGTTCAAAACAATCTCAGCAGACTTAGAATTGTGGTTATCTTCAGGCTTTATTCATTGCCAGCAATGGGCTTCTCTTGGTGGTTCAAAATGGGGAACACAGAGAGCTGTGGTCTCTCAGTGTCCCAGAGAAAAAAGCAACCTTCCCATAGGTGTACATTGTTTAAATAGTATTTTGGCTCCTTTGTCTCTAAATCTCACACTCTCATTTGCTAGAAATTATGACATCAGAATTAGCTCGTTTTACAGACATTTGGTTGGCTAGGTTGAACTGACCAATAAGAAAAATAGAAATTTGCATAAAACATGTCCAGAGGCGGCACTGTTCACCCAATTATTACTGTCTTTGCCTGTCTCTGCTTATTCTTCTATTGGCCTGACCTTGACTTCATCTCTTTAACATTCTTAGTACCAGGCTTCATAGGGGCTGTGTGCCAGCATTGTTTAAACTAAGTTTTCTCTTATATGTGTACTTTAGGAGATGTTAGCAAGGTATAGTAGTAAACATATATTTATTCTGTACAGGGAAACTAACTTTTAAATAAAGGTTTCCTTTTTAGAACTCTTTTCCTATTTATTTTAATTAAACTTAACTTTTTCTGTCAGCTTTTAGAAGCTTCATTAATGTTTTGCTGACCAGTGGACTTTCAAGAATGTTGGCCAATTAGACAACTTCATAGACAATTTATTACCTCATTATTTTATTCTTATGCAGGTGTTTCTCTTATCTTTGGTTAGCTGAACTTGATTTACAAGTTTCCTTATTAGAGGGACTAGATTAATGGCTGCTTAGCTCAGACTTTCGTGGTGCTAAGAGATAAGTTCTTTAATTATCTCATTTCCTGGCCAGGTGCATCTTTGACTTCTCATTATTTTCAAATCTCCTTATGAGTTATGTTTCAGTTAAAACATCAAACAAGACTTTGAATCTTACAGAATTGGAATGTACTCCAACTAACTTTTATTCTTACAATTAACCTATTAAATTCACTTAAAATACCATACTTGTATCAATTATACTTTAAAGAATAGCTTCAGTAATTATTAAAGCTATTTTCCTGGTTTAATTATGTCCAAATTGCTCCTTTTGTCCAGTTTGACTTTCAAGCTTTTGGGGGTGTATTCTCTGTTCAGCCTGGCTCCATTTATCAATTCAATTAACTTCTTGACAACTGGATCATTCTGAACTCATCATTCTGGCAGGCTGCCAAGAGCAACACCCTTCAGGACTGCCTGACCAGCTTCCACTCTCTGTCCTCTGAGCATCCCCCTAAATTTGCCTTTGTTTATTTGTGAAATGCTTAAACACTCAGGCTTCTAGCATTTGATATGTTCTTAAGCATTATTGTATACTTTATTTGTTTATTTGGCTAAAAAGGGAAACTTGTTGAATCACATTCTAACATTCAACTTAGCTTTTCCTATTGCATCCTATTAAAACTGTACAAAATACAACTTTTGCTAATTAGCCACTCATCTTGACATATCAGTTCTTTTGGCAGTTTGCCTGGACATTCCTTAAAACTGGATATTCCTTAAGCTGGGGTCCTCTCTAATTCCTTCAAAAGAACATTTGCTAGCTGTCAAATAACACTTTAATTGGACTGATATATGGCTAGCCATACCTTTTGCCTACTTCAAACTGTTTCAAACTGTTTCAAACTGAGAGAGGGCAGAAATGAATCTTGCTGTTTGTCTTATGGGATCATATATATAAGCCTAACTAATTTACTCATAACATTGCATGAACAAGCATTTGCATAAATGATTAGTTTCAGCATAAGTAAACATGAGTAAACATTTAGCATTAAGTTGCTTACAGTGGCCTGTTGCACAAGCAGACCCTCTCAGAAAGAAAGAGAGAGCAAAGTTGCTTTTCTGGGCCTGCTTGAACAGAAGGCTGCTTCTGAGCAAACATACATGTTGGCTTACTTTGGGTATGCTGGACTCTTTCTCGTTGATATATCTTGGCATCATACATTCATTAGCACATGAACATGTGTGCAGTTTGATTACCTCTGCAAGCTTGCCTCAACAGGGTGAAGGGAAGAGCATGCATTAGCTTTCATTCATTTTTTAAAGAAGAGCCTATCTTAACTGTGGTGTGAAATCACATTTACAGCTCTGTTTGCTGTTGATCAGGCAAGAGCAATGCCTCAGCAGTGCAGAAAGACCCTGGTCACAGCTTGGGTGGTCCTCATAAAGCTATTAGTTCTTGGTCCTTCTTCAGAAGACAACAATCAGCCACTGTCTTTAGCTAGGAGGAAACTGCTTTGGTGTCAAATAAGGATTTGGTCCACAACCCAAGCACCCGGACCTTATCGGTTCTTACAGCCCCTGGCCCTGCTGTCCCAGCTTCCAGCAGTCCAGGGGTTTCCATGCCGAATTTAGGTTCAGACAATTAAGGGTCTAAATCTCAGCTTAAGTGTCAAGTTGGGGTCTTTCTGTTCCTTGCAGTCTTAAAGGGACACAACGTACCTTAAGACAGCACGGTACCGTTCTTAGCCAATTAAATCCAAATGACTAAGTACCGAAACTTGGTAGTATCACCAGCATCCTGAACGTGCCAGTGCCTCAGTTCAGGGACTAGGAGGCCCTACAGGCTTATGCTGTCCCTACAGGCCCTAGGCTCTCTCCCCCTCAGGGACCCAGGCCTCAAGGCTCTGGAGCATAACTTAGACTTTGGTATCTCCACTAAGCAGCTAGGCTGGATCGTACTAGCTGTACTCAAGACCAAACTCAGGCCTGTAAAATATATTTTGGTTTCTTAAGAATCCAATCCTCTGGAGCCCTGGCGCCTGTGCTGAGCTCCAGCTCTGGCTCTGCATCTCATAAACATGCCATAAAGCACGTTTACAGCACCCTCTGAGTGGGGAGTGTCAGCTCTGGGAAGAGGGCAACGTGCCGCCACCAGAGTAAGTTGCACTGATGGGCAGCAGTGCAGCTTCTGGAGATATGGGGAGGGTGGGGGGAAGACAAGAGGAATGGGCCCATGAGGGGGGTGGAGATGGAAGCAGCCTCCACCACTGTATCCGGTGCCCCTTCCTGGTCTAGGCAGATGGACACTGGCCTCCTTGGGTCTGTGCCTGCTCAAAAGTGGGTGTAGATCCAAGGAGATTCATTGGTGCCATGGCTGCACTACCTGAGATTAGAGAGCTTTTTTCGCTGGAGAAAGACTGGAGTCAAAAGCAGTGAGCCACTCATTGTTCCCTTGCTCCTCAACTTGGGGGCAACAGGGGCTTGCACCAGGGGGTGGGGTGACGGGGGGAAAGAAGAAGGGGTCGGCAAGCAGCTTGCCAATTCCTAAGTATCATGTTCCTAAGTACATTCTACAAGTACTAAATACAGTCTGCAAGAGGGATCTGAAGGCCTTAGGAGTGGACCTCAACAAGTGGGAAACCCTGGCCTCTGAGCGGCCCACTTCGAGGCAGGCTGTGCAGCATGGCCTTTCCCAGTTTGAAGAGACACTTGGCCAACAGTCTGAGGCTAAGAGGCAAAGAAGGAAGGCCCATAGCCAGGGACACAGACCAGGGACACACTACACTTGCTCCCAGAGTGCAAGGGATTGTCACTCCTGAATTGGCCTTTTCAGCCACACTAGACACTGCTCCAGAACCACCTTTCAGAGCGTGATACCATAGTCTTTTGAGAATGAAGGTTGCCAACATAATCTTTATATGCAAATTCACAATCTGTGAATGTGCTTATCTGTGAAAAGCAGAATTGCTACCTATCTCTCAGTTATGTGCCACTCTTTTCTTGTTATCCACTAATACTGTGCTGGTGCCACAGCAGATTTGCCCTTGGAGAATTGCCAGATACATTGGCATCCATTTCCAGACTTGCCCCACCATCTCGGGCACCATCTCAGAGATTCCAGCTGAACCTTCACAACCCTGGTGATGATGAGAGGCCAATGATGAGAAGTCTGTGGAAGGCTACCTGAGGGCTGCTCTGGGGCTGTGGAGTCAAGAGACAGGTGGAGAAGGAGGACAGGCGAAGCTGCCCCTTCCCTACTGCTGATCTCTGAGGCCTTATTGTTGTGCCATTACCATTGGCACAATCTTCAATGCATCCAGGGATGTCCAGCACAAAGAAGGAAGCATCAGATGTCAGAGATGTGAATGAGCCCTTGCTATCATCCATCCCCATATACTTCAAATTAAGACTCGCGTTCATAAAGTTCATGGAGAGTATGGTGAAAACAGTCCCCTGGAAACTAATCCCATTTTCCTCATAGGCTCAATGATTCAGTATCCACTAATTTGGTATCCACTAGGTTTTCCAAGAACTTAACCCTAACAGATAACGAGAGCTGACTGTACATTCCACAAGGGAATTTGCCATGGTCCTAAAGACTAGGCCTGAATATGAGGGATGCTACAGAGCCAGATGAAAATGGCATGTGACATCTGGTGGCCTGGGCTCAACCCATTTATGCTCAACCCATTATGGAACTGATTGGCTACTTAAGTAACACAGTCCTACTTTCCACTTGATTCCCTTTACTGAACAACCAGGTGAATCTGTTAGTTTACTTACTGCCACCACCCAAGCTAAGGAACCCAGTCAGGAACCATATTCTTTCACTATGCAATGCTCAAGGGTATCTTTTTAAAAACAGAAATTTCAGCAATCATTCATTAACAATGAACTGTGTATGTTTATTCAAGCAGCCCAATTAACAACTTCAGGAGGGAATGTATTCTCATGTAGAATAACGTGTTCTGGGAATGGGTGTCACTGATAATATCACCAGCTGCAAATAAGATTGCCAATTGCTGCTATTTAAGGGTTGCAAGTCATGCCCCAGTAGCTGAAATCTGTTTTATTTGGAGATATCAGTAAAGGTGGGGCGTGTGCTGTGAGCTCTCCACATAGAATCCAACACTCAGCCTTGGTTTCCATCCAAATCACATTATCTTCCTGGACAATGTAACTATGATGCTTCCTTTCTCCTGTTCTCCTTTGTCTACTTTTGAACAATAAGGAACGCACCTGGCAGCAAAGATCAGAAGCACACTGAAAGATCTACACCATACTCAATCCCACTACTGTCTTTTGTTTAACGCGTCCTGAATAGTAAGTACTTGATTGATAAACCTTGTTTGGCAGCATTGTCATGAATGCAATTGGAGTCCAAAAGTTGCTGAAGCTTGCAGAGGGTGGATTTCCATTCTTTGTTCCTCTAAATGTTTTCGTCTCTCACCTGTATGGCCTGTCGTAAATAACTGCTTCATTGGCAGAGAAAATGTTATGCATATTGCTCAATAAAATCAATTAAAGAAAAAAAATTTGAAACCGGAACCGGACAGTAGCAAACAACATTTGAGCAAGTGATCAAAAGCAGAAGGCTTGTCCTATGTGATCTCCTGTTCTATGTGTCCCTTTCTCCCATGTCCTACAGCAACATTAGGAGAGACACCCACTTGGATTCGGGTTTCAAGTTTATTTGGTTTAATAGCCCACAGGTCATACACTATAAATTTAAGAATTTAAAAACATATTATAACAAAAATTTGCCACATCTACAACACAATTTTTACTGAGGCTACTCAAAAGTAGCTTTAATCTTGCAGCAACAGGGAAGGTTGAATATTTCACCAGCCATTTCTTTAAGAATCTCTCTCTTTCCATTTCGTATTTTGAACAGTAAAAAAAGATGTGAGATGGTATGCCAAGTTCTACCAAAGGTCAATTACAACAACATTTGTTTGAGTGTATCTTAAGAAAATGGCCCTCATCTGGGCTGTTGGAAGCGCATCACAATGTGCAAGCATCTAAGATGGTTTGAGTTGAAGAACTACCAACATATTAAGATAGTGAGTCAGATAAAAAATGGTGGGATATTTAATTTGCAGATAAAGGGGAGCATTTGCTTCTAGCCTCCTTTTGCAGGGCATCCAAGTCTTTCTTTAGCAGTTTTCCAGTAAGTGACTTTCACCTTCTTTCATTTAAGCTTTCCATTCTCAATAGGCCCAAATTACTTATTTTCATATCGACAGCATCATTCCATTTTCACCAGGAGTGCTGTTGTACTGCCAGCACGTTAAAGGTTTGAAGGTCTTTGACATTCAGGAGTCGGCATTTGAAACTGATTATGTTCTTCCAAATCAAGGTTGAGATTTTTGGGAGTCCCAGTTCAAGCCATACCATTCACAGAAGCGATGCAGGGTGGTAGCAGACAACTCACAGACAATTCAAAACAGCTTGTCTTCCAGGCGCTGTGTGATATCCTAAATGCTGTGTTTGAACTTGGATAGTACAAATGTAGTTTGATTGAATAAAGGAACCATAAACACTCGTGATCATCAGAAGAGACCTGCCAGATCAGCCTGCCTAGTGCTCCTGGGAAACTTACCAGCAGTTTCCGCTGCTGTTCCCCAGCAGTGGTATTGAGTGGTACTGTGGTGCTTTGCAGTTGTAAGTTCAACATAGCAATCACAATGATGAATAACCAATGTCAGACTTATTGTCCATGAATGTGTACAATTTAAGGACCTCTAATCAAGTGCTTATCACCACACAGTGGGACTGCAAAAGCTCTAAACTCATTATGTGTTGTGTAAAGAAAGGGTTGCTTTGGTCTGTCCTGAATCTATTGCCTATCCACTCCACTGGATGATCCCAAATTTAAATAGTGGCCCACCAGATGCCTCAGGGGGCACACAAGACAAGATACCTCTATCCTGTTGTCACTCCTTACCATCTGGCATTTAGAGACCATCTACTTCTAGAAGCAGAAGGGTGCATACACCTAGCATAGCTTATGATGGACCTTTCCTCCATAAATCTGGTGAATCTTCTTTAAAAGGCCTCTAAGCCAAGTGTCATCACCTCCTGGGGCAAGGATTTCCCCTAATTAATTACATGCTGGATAAAGAACTGTTTTCTTTTGTGTCTTCTGACTCCCTGCCATGCACTTTTAGTGGATGTCCCCTAATGTTGTAATGTTGTATTAGCGACGTTTCTACCAACACATTATTTGTTTCAACCTTGTACATTATTTCTATTCTGATTTCTTTGCAGATGTGACACCCTGAATCAATGGGAGGCAAAAACAATACAGCAGTGCATGAATTTATCCTGATTGGATTCTCCAATTTCCCAGAACTACAGATTGTGTTGTCTGTATCATTCTTTCTGTTATATTTGGCCAGTCTAGTTGCAAATACTCTCCTAATCACAGTAATAAGGGTTGACCACACACTTCACACTCCCATGTATTTCTTCCTTTCTGTTCTGTCCTGTTCTGAAATCTGCTACAGTTTTGCTATAGTCCCTAAAATGCTGGCAAATCTGATAACACAAACAAGAACCATTTCTTTTGGGGGTTGTATAGCCCAATTATTTTTTTTCAATACTTTTGGAACTGCAAACTGCTTGCTATTGGCAGTGATGGGTTATGACCGCTATGCAGCCATTTGCCAACCTCTCCATTACCCAGTTCTTATGAACCAACGCTTCCGTAGGCAACTGGTGGGCTCTGCTTATATAATAAGTCTTTTTTTCATCATAATAGAAATATGGCTTATAGTGAAACTGTCATTTTGTGGGCCCAATAAGATTCACCATTTCTTCTGTGAGATTGGTCCAGTTCTTAAGCTTGCCTGCAAAAAAAGCAGCATCACTGAAATATACATTTTCATATTCTGCTCTCTAATTATCTTTGGCTCTTTTTTGCCGGTTCTTTTATCATATGCCCTCATCCTCAACACCATCTTCAAGATTCCCTCCACTAAGGGAAAGCAGAAAGCTTTTTCCACCTGTGCATCCCATATCATTGTGGTTGTGGTGCACTTTGGTTGTGCCTCCATTGTCTATTTAAGGCCCAAATCTACCTACTCAATGGATCAGGACATTTTCATATCTGTCAGTTACACAATGGTGACACCCTTATTGAATCCCCTGGTTTACAGCCTCAGAAACAAGGATGTGCAACTTGCCCTCAAAAATACTTTAGGCAGAAGGTGTATGCCACGTGTATGAAGAGATTTATAATTCAGGATGGCAAGAACATGAGATCACGTATTTTTAGGTCCAATATTGATGCTGACCAATAAAGAAGACTTCATCTTTATTTCACCAGGTCTTTCTTTCAACACAGAATTCTTAGTCTCTATCACACTCAGAATTTTGGGTACTGCTACACAAAGAAAACACTGGTTTGGTGGTGTAGCTAAGAGGGTGCATGGCGTAGCAGTCGCACTGGGCAACAAGCTTTAGGGGGGCAAGAAGCTGAGCTTGACGGTAGTGGCCAAAATTGTGAAAATCTTGGTATATATGAATAATGCCATCATATTATATATAATTGGAAAGGTAAATTAATGCAGAGTGCAATGAAACAAACCTTATTGAAATATCTGTACCCCATCAAACATTATGGCCAATTAATCAGAAACACAACTGTTTTGTATGGAACAAAAAGTGGATTTTCTTAACTTAAAACTGACCTATGAGACTGACTGTTCTGACAGCCAATGAGATGCGTGAGGCCTCCCTGTAGGAGGAGGGGAAGGCCCGTCCGGCCTTTCTGAGGGGGACCCCCTTGTGGAGGCCTCAGACTAGTTCACCAGAAGAAAAGGGGGTTGTGTCACCTGGTTCCTCCTCTTTGGGTTGGCAGCATTTGCCAGTCAGGGGCAGGGGCTGCTAGCAGCAGATCCTCCTGCCTGCTCTTCTAACTCCCAACTGCCTTGTCAACCCTGGCCTCCAGGTTTATGTAGGGAAGACCCCTCCCCTTCCCTCACAGGGATGGTACAAAAAGGGCGTGTCTCTGGGACTGCCCTCCCCACAGAGGATCACAACTCCTCTCCTTCCTCTCTCTGTTTCCCTCCCACCTCCTCTCACCTGGAGCTGGGTTGTTCCTGAGATGGCTGGGAAGGCTGCTGCCTCTGCTCTGGTCTCTGCCTTTGGGGGGTGGGCTGGCCCTGCCTACCTGGGTCCTGTAGCTCTGCAGACGGCATCAGGAGGTCCAGCTGTGGGCTCCCGATGTCATAGCCAGGTGCTCTGCCCAGGAGGAGAGTGCTCCCCTTCTCCCCCAAGGGGAGTGTTCCTCTGCTGTGCTTTGCCACCCACAAGTGTGCCCAGGCAGCATATGGAGAGGTGGCCCCATGTTCCACCGGCTTCCTCCCTGATCCGCTGGCCCAGAAATCTTCTCCCTGGGTAAGTTTGGGACCTGTGGGAGGAGGGGAACCCCGACAAGATGTTATTATGATACAACATAGAATCAGTGTTAATAAAGTTAATAAAGTGTTAATATGAGTCAGCTCTCACTTCTACATATCATAATACAGTTACCCCTGCTAACTGGGTAAAGAGGCACTTTTTCAAGTGGTGCTCCTCTTACATTTAGCAGTGAGAGTATAATGGTCCCCTTCACCCCAGCACAGTGTCTCTAACCAATAAGGCCAATAAGAATACTTTTAGTTAATTTAGGGCGCAATCCTAACCCTTTATGTCAGTGCTTTCCAGCCAACGGGACATGTGCTGCATCCTGCAGTTGGGTGTCACTCATGGAGGCTTCCTCAAAGTAAGGGAGTGTTTGTTGCCTTACCTCAGAGCTGCCTTACATCAGTGCTGGAAAGCACTAACATAAGGGGTTAGAATTGCACCCTTACTTAATTACATTTGATTTTGTTGTGTGGGAGCGACAATATCTTCTTTGAACCCAGGTAGCGGATAGATGCCTTAGCTATGCCACTGACTGGGGGGAAGCGGCAGAGCAAGTGGGTGGGGAGCTTCAAGGGGGAGGAGGCAGGTTTTCCTCTGATTTTCACTTTTTAAAAATCCTGGGCTTTTTACATCACCTCTGGTTGTGACATCACTTCCGGGCATCATTTTGAGCTTTGCACTGGGCTATGCAATCTTTAGCTATGCCACTGCACCAGTTAATGTTATTCCAAACCTCAAACCTTGTTGAACAGTGGTTCTCAAACTGGTGAGTCATGAACCAGCAGTCCCAGCTGTTACCCATTTAAGGATCAGGGAAAGGTGGAAGGCAGCAATGCAATCCCCAGGATTGCACTGCTGCAGGGGACATACTGGCTATTTTTTAATATACCTCAGTCCCTGCTAGCATCCGGATGGGTGCTGGGAGCCCTCCAGAGCCCTCGGCAGGTCTCCCTGTGCTTCTAAACACTGAAAAAACACAATCACAACCCATTTCTGGTTTTATTTCTGGTTTAAAGCAAAATGAATGGAGGGGGGAAACCCATCCTAAGTTAGCATTTACTATGCAAATAATGCCAATACTGATCTTCAGCCTATGCTTTGTTTAAGTATTTTCTTCACCAAAAGTGAGCATATTCAGGTGCTGCAAACCCAGCACAGCGCAGACCCAAGGAGGCCTGTGTCCGCCTGCCTAGACCGGGAAGGGGCACCGGATACAGTGGTGGAGGCTGCCTCCATCTCCACCCCCTCCTGGGCCCGTTCCTCCGCTCCTCTTGTCTTCCCCCCACCCTCCCCATACCTCCAGAAGCTGCACTGCTGCCCATCAGTGCAACTTACCCTGGTGGTGGCACGTTGCCCTCTTCCCAGTGCTGACACTCCCCACTCAGAGGGTGCTGTAAATGTGCTTTATGGCATGTTTATGACGTGCAGAGCCGGAGCTGGAGCTCAGCACAGGCGCCAGGGCTCCAGAGGATTGGATTCTTAAGAAACTAAAATATATTTTACAGGCCTGAGTTTGGTCTTGAGTACAGCTAGTACGAGCCAGCCTAGCTGCTTAGTGGAGATACCAAAGTCTAAGTTATGCTCCAGAGCCTTGCGGCCTGGGTCCCTGCGTGGGAGAGAGCCTAGGGACAGCAAGGGCCTGTAGGGCCTCCTAGTCCCTGAACTGAGGCACTGGCATGTTCAGGATGCTGGCGATACTACCAAGATTCAGTACTTAGTCATTTGGATTTAATTGGCTAAGAACGGTACCATGCTGTCTTAAGGTACGTTGTGTCCCTTTAAGACTGCAAGGAACAGAAAGACCCCAACTTGACACTTAAGCTGAGATTTAGACCCTTAATTGTCTGAACCTAAATTGGGCATGGAAACCCCTAGACTGCTGGAAGCTGGGACAGCAGGGCCAGGGGCTGTAAGAACCGATAAGGTCCGGGTGCTTGGGTTGTGGACCAGATCCTTATTTGACACCAAAGCAGTTTCCTCCTGGCTATCATGATTGTTGTCATGTGAACAAGGACCAAGAACTAACAGCTTTATGAGGACCACCCAAGCTGTGACCAGGTCTTTCTGCACTGCTGAGGCATTGCTCTTGCCTGATCAACAGCAAACAGAACTGTAAATGTGATTTCACTCCACAGATAAGATAGGCTCTTCTTTAAAAAATAAATGAAAGCTAATGCATGCTCTTCCCTTCACCCTGTGTCAGTACACGCTGCTGCAAGGCTCCTGAAGTACCCATTTAAAACAAATGGAACCAAAAAATGAACATATTGTCTTTTGGGGCTCATTGTTTTAATTCTCATTTGCATTTACTGCAAAGCAAATGAAAACAAATGGAACTTATTCATTTTCATCTGTTTTCAAATGAAATGCACTCTTACTCCTGATGAATCTCTGAGAAGATTGAAATCAGAGATCAATCCTGCCTGGAAACAATGCACATCTGGCCCACCACAAGATTTTCTACAGCATACAATGAATTGTGCTTTGTTTGACCGTGAATTTGCTAATGTTTGACATTTTCACTCATGATACATCATTTCTTAGCTTAAGCACAGCATTTTTTTCTTTGTAATTTTCAATTTCTCTTTTGTTCTGAATCATAACCAGTGGCATTGCGAGGGAGGTGTGGGCCACACTGGGTGACTTGCATAAGGGGGGGGGGGTTATACAACTACTCACCAAAATTTTAAAAATCTTGATATTTTTGAATATTACCATCATGTTATATATCAATCGATATGTAATTTCATGCAGAACAAAATAAAACCAACAACGTTGAAATATCTCTATGCCCACTGCTGGGGCGTTGCCTTTCTCACTGCATGGGAGGAGGTTCATCATAGCAATGGCGTGCTCACCTCCCATACCGGATAACACAAACCCTAGGGATGCCCCTGATCATATCATGCTGATCACAAAAGGATCCACGTAAAACTTATTCATTCATTTACATTTCATTCATTCTTTTATAAAACTGCACATGAAAATTTTTTTCTGCACATGAAAATGTGTAAAATATACAATGTGGGCCTTGTCCTGAAACGTTTTTAGCTCCCTGCCCTAGAATAAGGTTTCCCAAGGGCTCATCAGTACTTCATTGTCCACGTTTCTGGGTACATAATCTACTTCCGCTACCGAGAGATTTCTTGAGTGCCTTCTGCATATCTTTATTTCTCAAACTGTAAACCACGGGGTTCAACAAGGGTGTCACCATTGTGTAAGAGACAGCAATAAAAGTGTCTGCATCCAGAGTGTATCTGGACTTGGGTCTTAAATAGATAATGGATGCACATCCAAAGTGCACAACCACCACAATAAGATGGGAGGCACAAGTTGAAAAGGCTTTACGCTTCCCTACTGTAGTAGGGATTTCCAGAATTGTCTTTACAATCAAAATGTATGAGAGAATGATCAGGAAGAATGACAAAAGGACCACGAAAAAACATAAAATAAAAATGACAATTTCTCCTATATAGTTTCTGGCACAGGCCAGCTTGAGCAAAGGGGCTAAATCACAGAAGAAGTGATCGATTCTGTTTGGACCACAGAAAGGCAAAGTAAATATGATGATTGTCTCTGAAGTAGAAAACGAAAACCCAGCAGTTGCTGCAAAAGCCACCATTTTGTTGCAGAGTCTTTGGTTCATCAGAATCTGATAATGTAAAGGTTTACAGATGGACACATATCGGTCATACCCCATCACTGCTAGGAGCATACAGTTTGTGCACCCAAGGCCCAAGAAAATACACATTTGAAGAGCACAGCCAATGACAGAAATTGTCTTTTTTGGTCTTACAAGATTTGCAAGCATGTTGGGGATGATGCTGAGTGAGTAGAGGACTTCTGAAGATGAGAGAATAGAGAGAAAGAAGTACATGGGAACATGCAGTCTGCTGTTGAACCTTATTGTAGTGATGATGATGATATTTCCAGCCAAAGTTAGCACGTACATGATGAAGAACACCACAAAAAACATAATCTGCAGATCTGGGTAACTGGAAAATCCATGCAGGATGAATTCCGTCACCACAGTTAGGTTTTCTGTTCCCATTGATGCTAAATTTGGACGGGGGAGAGATATTAACATGTTACAAACTAAAACAGTATACGTTAATTGATCCTTTATGCAAAAATATTTTGGGAAAAATGTGTTTCCTAAATGTATGCCTTCAAGTCAGACCACCTGATTCTCTCCGGAATTGGGCTGTCATGCACAGCGATTTATGACAGCGGAACAGAGTTCGACTAACCTACTGTAACGGCCAAGGCCAGTACTTGCCCTCCATGATGAGAACTTGGGCCTAAGCAAAGACGGAAAGGCTAGGCTCATGCTGTCTCTGCCGTGAGAAGGTATCTCTGCCTGGCTGATTATTGCCAGCTATAAACTTTGGCAACAGCCCTGGAGTGCCCCCATTGGTGGATGACTGACACATCTCAGCCAATTAGCACCCCACACCCCCAATATAACCTCCCGATTTTAACCCAACATTCGCTTGACCCTTGACCTTCTCCATACCCCTGCGCCATTCCACAAAATCCATAAGTCTGTCTATTTTATTTGTGCACTTTATGCCTGTTTGTGCACTAGGAATAAAAAAGATTCCTGCACTTGACTTGAGCTTGGTGTACTCCTTTCCTCCAACCTTTAAAAGAACAGCTCAGGCTGTGGGCTGGCCTGAGACACGCACAATGGCTGCCAATGAAGTGCATGGCACTCAGTCACTGGTCATTTGGGGAATGCTTCCCATCAAGCGGCAAACCTCCTTGGACCTGCTGGATTAGATAAGACTGTGGCAGGGTGAATCCAGTGGTGAAAGCTACCCAGATCCTACCCTCTTTTCTCAGCCTCCCCACATTACTTCTTTTCTCAAACTTGCGCAGCTAAAAAACTGGCACAGGTCAGAGGAGACCCACTGCAGAGTAGAAGCATAAGGGGATTTATCCCCCTCTAAAGCCTACTTATCCCCCCCCCAGTTGCATACTTGTTTTCAGGGCAGCTGCACCAGCGGGGGGGGGGGGGGTTGTGATGGTATAGGATTGGGCCGAAAGTGTCCTAACAGCTGGTTTATATATTTCTAAGAACATTTCTTTCTACATTTCAATAGAAGCAAATAACATCTCAGCAATGAGAAAATAACATGACAATTACCTCAAATGGTCTTTCTGTGTTTCTCAACCCTGCTTACTGATGAAGGAGCTTCTGCTGCTAATGCATGTCCGGCTACCATGAGCTCTTCTGCAGACTGGATGACGGAGGACAGAGTCTGCTCTGATGAGTAACGAGGAGTTGCACGTTGTTGTGAGGTTGTAATACAGGCAGGCGTGGTACATCAGCTGAAGGGGTATGGAGAACACGCACAAATAACAGTGCTACAAAGTATTGCAACATTGAGGTTCTGCTGAATTCAGTTCTCAGTTGAAATAAATAGAAATGCACACAACATGCAAAATACCAAGGAAGTCACTAGGATGATATCCTGCATTCTGAATAACTATTCCGTGTTATACATTGCAGTTCAGCTCCCAGTTCTATCCAACTTTCCAGCGCTGATGCAGCCACAGTGCAGCCCTGAGATAAGTGAACAAACATACTCTTACCTTGAGGAGGCCTCCATGACTCCACCTCCCCACTGCAGGGTGCAGCGCATGCCCCTTTGGTATATGATTGGGCCCTCAATGTTGCAAAGTCTGGCCAGGGCACAGCAAGGCCAGTATTGTCTATCCTGACTTGCAGAAGTCTTTCCCCATTCTTCTACCACCGCTTGTTCTAGCTTGACGCGGGAGGGATTAAAGCTCTTACATGAACAGCAGAAGTATTATCACAGAACTTAGGTACTGAAATCATAGAGCATCTGGGTGCTGGGTGCTGGATAGCACCATTTCAGTCGAGCTTTTTGCCCTGTTGTATACTTCATCAGATGCATGAATTGGAAGTCATCAGCGGGCTAGAACAGAGACACACAAGGGAACAGAGATGGAGGGGTCAAAGGGCTATGGCCCTTTGGATGGAAGAGGTGAAATCAGTGTCCCTTGTTACATAAAATACAATACTGATCTGGTGCATGACCATCTGCGGTTCAAATAATGCTACAAGAATGCCTTTCCTGTAATGGATTGAGATGGAAAAAGAAGGGTGTGAAACAGAAGGCATATGTGTGGGTCCACTGTAGGACGAATGTTGCAAATGACTGCAGTTTGCCACAGTATCTTTCTTATTAGGTTTGTGTGCAGCACAGAGCAGTATAAACAAGTTTCTAAATCCCACAGCATATTCTCTCTAGAGATTTCAAAATTTAAAACAAATAAACTATTTATTATCAGTGGGAGCTCTTACATCTTATGATGCAATGCCCATAACTGTAACCCTGGGGAAATCTGCACATCAGGTCATGAAACAGCATAATAATGAGAGTGCTTTTTCAATGCACTCCGGTGCACGTACACACCAGTATCTCCCCACTCACTGTTTGGTGCAATCGTAATTACGATGAAGAAGCCTTTGCAAACATTTCACCCCCACCCCTCCACACACACATCAATACATAGTTGGGGTGGGAGGGAGATTCACCATGCCTTCTGGTCACCCCTCAACACTCACATGTATCATCATCATCATCATCATGGAAACGAAGTGAGAAACAGCTAATGAAATGGTGGTGTTCAACTTCATGCAACTGTATGAGAGAAAAGTTCCCTCAGAAAGTCTACGTTTCTCACAAAAAAGATACAAAGGACATCACTCCTACCCCAGGCTGCAAAATAGCAAGTAGAAACATTGAAGAACATAAGAACGTAAGAACAGCCCCACTGGATCAGGCCATAGGCCCATCTAGTCCAGCTTCATGTATCTCACAGCGGCCCACCAAATGCCCCAGGAAGCACACCAGACAACAAGAGACCTCATCCTGGTGCCCTCCCTTGCATCTGGCATTCTGACATAGCCCATTTCTAAAATCAGAAGGTTGCACATACACATCATGGCTTGTAACCAGTAATGCATTTTTCCTCCAGAAACCTGTCCAATCCCCTTTTAAAGGCGTCCAGGCCAGATGCCATCACCACATCCTGTGGCAAGGAGTTCCACAGACCAACCACACGCTGAGTAAAGAAATATTTTCTTTTGTCTGTTCTAACTCTCCCAACACTCAATTTTAGTGGATGTCCCCTGGTTCTGGTGTTATGTTGTTGCAAGGTCAAAAGCAAACTCAAAAGCAAACTCAGTAGGCAAGATTGGTGATCGTCTACAAGCTTTATTTCGTTGCCAGCAACAGGCTTCTCAGGGACTCCTGTCCAAAGTGAAGAGAGCAATGAGAGCCATGTGGGAACTCTCAGAGCCCTCAGAGAAAAGCAATTTTCCAGTGTGAGCCTCTCCCTTATATTTGATTCTGGCTCCTTTGTCTGAGGAGTCTTACATTTCTCATTGGCTGGTGTGTGACATCAGAAATGGCGGCTTTCTCAGGGTTGGCCACAGATAACTTTACAAGCATTTGATTGGTTGGTTTCAAGTTACAAGTTCCAAAAAAGGAGAAAACATACATTAAGACATATAGAAAACATTGTTTCCAACAACCACTTGATGGCACTGTTTACTCAATTATTATTCAGGACTTGTTTTTGGTATGACCTTTGCAATTATCTTTTGCCATTCCTCACTGGCCTGACCTTGTCATGAGCTACTAGTGCTATCTTTCTAAATTCCTTTCTGTCTGGTCCCATCAATCACTGTGGGCTTTCTGCTAACCTCTGCTTTAAGCCCTTTTTGGTCTTCCCTTCATTCCATGTATAATTCTCTATATGTGATCTGTATAGTGGTGTAATTTCATTTATTTAATACAGGACAAACTAACCTCTTATTGTAAAAAGGATTTTAAGAGACTTTTCTAACTAAATTCAGCTTTTTCTGTCAGCTTTCAGCTCTGACAGAGGCTCCCATTATGTTTTGGCTTAATTAGGGGACTTTCTCTGGAATGTTATTTCTGCTTATCTGTTCCTGTCTAGCTGGTGTCTGTATCTTAGAAAACTCTATCTCTGTCTATCAAACAAGACAAACTGTCTGCTTAGAGTTCCTCATTAAAAATGCTTCTAACCTGTGTATAACCTTTAGTTCTCACATCTTGGTGCCAAGAGATATCGGCTTCCTGGCTACTCCCTAGTTCCTCTGAATGTTGTATCTAATCTCACTTTAAGTTGTAACTCTCTAGTTCCAATTAAAAGTATCTAAATCTGTCACTTTGAGTCTACAGAGGAGATAAGAGTCTTATCTGTGAGCTGCAATAAATTCTGCAAGACTTGGAGTTTTCAAGGTAGCAGAGATACTGCTCCCGTATTCTATATCTGTGAGCTGTCTGCGAGACAGACCCTGATTAGAGCTGGAATGGCTTTTGCCAGTCATTTGCTTCTCAAGGTCACATTTGAATTACATTTTCAGACTTGTGGCTTTAAGTAATAACTTTTTACCTTTCTGTGTATTTTATGCTTTGATCAAACTATTCTAACAGCTAAAATTCACTACTATGCCTTTATATATTGATTACATTTTTAAAAAAAAACAATCTCTACAATTATTGAGGCATTAAAGAACTATCGGCTTGCAAGCATGCTAACTTAGTAATTTATTTCGCACTTCTATGATGCTCTGGTGTAAATAACTCTTTCAGTCCTCCTGAAATTTAAATGTTTTAAAAGTCCAAAAAGCCTTTTCCCCAAGGGTATTCATCTGTTCAGTTTAGTTTCATTTATTATACTAGCAATTAAGCTTCAGATGTAAATTCCAGCTTCTTACTCCCTTTTTTCATGAAGCGGTTCACCTTATCTGATGTCCTTGACAGTTTGCCAAGAAACCTTCCTTGAGACTAATTTACAGCCTGTCTGCCATTTGCAGACCAAAAATGCTTTCTTTGTTCCAAACATATAAGCATGCTAAACATAACTAATAACTAATTTAGCTATAAACACCCATAACATAGCATAAACATTTGCTTTCATTAAACTTGTATACATTTGAACATTTTCCCTCTTAAACTGCTAAGCATTTGCTCTGTTTAAATGATTTGTTTTAACATAAATGGCTGGCTTTCATTAGCCTGTATCATTGTGAGAGTGTAAAGAGCATCTCTCTATCCACTCTGTCCATCCCCTGCATAATTTTGTATGTCTCAATCATGTCCCCCCTCAGGCGTCTCTTTTCTAGGCTGAAGAGTTCCAAATGCTGTAGCCTTTCCTCATAAGGAAGGTGCCCCAGCCCAGTAATCATCTTAGTCGCTCTCTTTTGCACCTTTTCCATTTCCACTGTGTCTTTTTTGAGATGCAATGACCAGAACTGTGCACAATACTCCAGGTGTGGCCTTACCATCGATTTGTACAACAGCATTATAATATAAGCGGTTTTGTTCTCAATACCTTTTCTAATCATCCCAAGCATAGAATTGCATAGAAAAGCATAGAAGAAATAAGTTATTGGCATATTCTTAACATCTAGACCAGCGGTGTCCAAACATTTTGGCAGGAGGGCCATATCATCTCTCTGACACTGTGTCAGAGGCCGAGAAAGAAAGAATTAATTTAAAATTTGAATAAATTTACATAAATGAATATAATAGAGATGGAACTTATATGACTGAATGAAGGTCTTGGACTAGCTCAAGTCCTATAAAAGTCCTTGCACAAAGCAAGACTGGTCTTTCCTTTGCTGCCACTGCTGCATCACAGACATGAAACAGTAAGTAGTGGAGGGAGCCCTCATCCCACAGCTCAGATCAGAGGAAGAACCGTTGTCCTCATGCTAAGAGCAGTTGCGTCAGGCCAGCATGGGCTCCAGCAAGTCTCCGGAGGACCAGAGGCTCATTGGAGACTAGGGGCTCTCCAAGGGCCTGATTGGGAGTGTCCGAGGGCCACAAGTGGCCCCTGGGCTGGGGTTTGGACACCCCTGATCTAGACCGAAGTTGGCGAAGATATGACATGCATGTCAAAGGTGACACACCACAACATTTTGGGTGACATGCCAGCATTCACCAACACCCAACAACAACTGCGTGTGTTTGACTCATATTTTATTTTTAAAAATTATTTGATGCTTCTTTATATAATACATAGCACCACACGATTGGACAGTATTTTTTTTTAATAAATGAATATGTAAAGAAATATTTCTCTTTTTTTTTGGGGGGGGGTGTCACATGCCAGCAGACTCAAGTTAGGTATTTTTGACACACTGAGCCCAAAAGTTCACCATCATCACTTATCTTCTAGATCAGCGTCTCTCAAACTTTGCGGGAGCTTGAATCCTTCAGTAAGTGCTTGCGGGGGAGGGGCTAGGGCAGCAACGCCACCCAGAAGTGGTGCTTTCCACTCACTTTGAACGACACAGAGCTGCAGCAGCTGCAGGAGGTGCTTTCCACCCACTTCATTGCGGATTCCAAGAGTAGGGGAGCGCTGCAAAGGGCCGTGCATGGCTCCCCGCACCTGCTGCAGTCTGCTGCAGCCTGACAACATTCAAAGTAAGCGGAAAGCACCCCATCCCCCTTAGCAATGCAATCCTTTAAAGGGACGGGTGAAGCGTTACACGAACTGGTGGGTCGTGACCCACTGGTTTGAGAACCACTGTTCTAGACTGTCAGAAATGTCATCGGAAGTCTGTGACAAGAGGGGTAACTGTCACTCAAAGAGTTAAACTCCTGAGGCAAAGTTTCCTGCTTTTCCTGAGTGGGAGACAGAATATCTGGCCAAGTGAACAAAAATTGCCTCAGAGGTCTGGAGCCTCCTGGCTCATGCTCATATTAGGTCATGCAGCAGCGCATAAAAGGAGAGCTCACAAGCTGCTCAGTGCTCTCACTTTCTGCCAGCTAGTAGGAGAGGTTAGTCAGCAGGCTCTCGCTCTGCCAACCAGAGTGTTAGGGCCCAGTCCTATCCAACTTTCCAGCACCAGTGCAGTCGCAATGCAGCCTCAAGGTGAGGGGACAACTGTTCCCATACCTGGAGGAGGTCCCTGTGAATGCCTCTCCACCACAGGATGCAGTGCATGCCCATTGGCATCGTTGCGCTGGCACTGCAAATTTGGATAGGATTGGGCCCTTAGTCTCCTGGGTCAGCACCATCAAGTCCACACATACACAGACAAGGGAGATCCATTCTCCCCCCTTCCCTCTAAACCAGGGGTGTCCAAAGTTTTTGGCAGGAGGGCCGCATCATCTCTCTGACACTGTGTCGGGGGCTAGGGAAAGAAAGGATTGATTTACATTTAAAATTTGAATAAATTTATATAAGTTTACATTAATGTATATATTAAAGATGAACTTTTATGAATGAATGAAGGTCTTGCAATAACTCAAGTCCTATAAAAGACCTTGCACAAAGTAAGGCTGGCCTTTCCTTTGCTGCTGCTACTGCATCACAGATGTGAAACAGCAAGCAGTGGAGGAAGCACTCATCCCACAGCTCATGCAAGTGGTCAAATAGTCGCCCTTCAACCGAGAGCAGTTGCGTCGGGCCAGTGTGGGCTCCAGCAAATTCTGGAGGGCCAGAGTCTCAGTGGAGACTAGGGGCTCCCTGCGGGCCGCATTGGGAGTCTTCAAGGGCTGCAAGTGGCCCCAGGGTCGGGGTTTGGGCACCCCTGCTCTGAACCCTCACTCAGGCTCTCGGTTCTCAGAAGCCACTAGGACCGTTGGCCTCTGGCTCTCAGCCCCGAGTGTCACCATGCTGAGAGCCCTTTAGCTGTGGTTCTACTTTCTTGTCCTCTTTTCCTGTTTTTACAAAAAAATCTGGATTGAGTTTGAGAGAACAGTTTTGTGTGTGTTATTTCGTATTGTTCTGCCAAATTGGAATATCAAAGGGTCCAGTATACGAACCAGCTGATGTGGTTCTTGGCCCAGATTTTGTTTACAAGTGTGTTCCACAGCTGATTGCAGGTATTTCTCTGTTACTGAATGGTTTCCAGTGAAGTAGATTACCAGGTCTAGTCCCTTACCATAAACGTAATACGCCAAAGTTTCATTTTTTATTAGGGTGGGAGGGGGAAATGAATGGAAACAATCCCAGTGGAGCAAGAGCCCTAAAACAGTGATCTTTGCCCTGTTGGTGCATAAAATGGGGTGACCCTAACAATCTGAAAAAAGTTCAGGGAACAAGATTTTTGATATCCCACTACTGCCAAGTAGCGCGCAAATGCATCCATGATAAAACAACCCCCCATGGTGTCTTTGGCCTTCAGCCCAACCGGAATGCACAGGTGTGCATTGGAAATGTAGAGAGTTGGCAAGGCAGACTCAGGGCTTCAGTGAATCAAAGGCAAACAAAAGCTTTGTGCAAGGTAATAATGTTTTATTTATTTTTCACATTTTCATACTGCCCTTCCTCCAAGGAGCTCAAGGTAGTGTATATAGTTCCTTCCCTCCTTCTATCCTCACAACAACCCGGTGAGGTAGGTGCTGCTAAGATATAGTGACTGGCACAAGGTCAATAGGTTCAAAACATTATATAATAAAAATACTACCTAAGGTGGTAGGTAGTGGTTTTCAAACTCAGTCGCTCAGGGGGCTGCAGGGGCTTGACTGGACTTACCAGAGCTTCTTGCAGCCTCCCAGGGGTACGGGGAGCCCTGCGCAACCATCTGCAGGGATCCCCAAAGCTTGAGAAGTGAAAGTGGAGCAATTGCACCCCGCCTCCGCAAAACCGGAAGTGGAGGAGAAGTGCCCCCTTAAGGGGGCAGAGGCCAGGGCCCTCAGGCTGGGGCGTTGCGACGCCCCAGTTTGAAAAGCCCTGTCATAGAGTGAAGCACCATATTCCTAAGTACATGCCACAAGAGAGGGTGGAGATCCTCCTAACTTGGATCATCTTCCATGGTCCTAAGGACAAGGCATGAACATGAGAGACACTGCAGCACCAGATGAAAATGGCATGTGACATTTGGTGACATGGACTTCCACTCAACCTGTGATGGATCTGATTGGTTACTTGGGTAAAATAGTGTCTACTCCTCTGAGGTCATGTGCAGGTCCTGTGAAGGTTGGAGCTTGACTGGAGGGTTTCCTGGGCTGTAGCCCCTTGTGGTTAGTGGCTAGAAATAGTTCCTTCTTTCTACTTCACTCCTTTTGCTGGACAGCTAGATGAATCTAAATGAATCTAGGTTTATTTACTGCCACCATCAAAGCTAGGAAACCCAGTCAGAGTGTCTGCCTTGGTAAAATCTAGGGATGAGTAAATCCAGTGTGGCTTGACTTGAGTCGAATCACGAGTCTTCATCCGACTGCCCTTGACTAGAAGACAAATTCTAACAGGGGCACTTTCCGAGTCACGAGTCTTTTTGATGCAAGGCATGGGAAAAAAACAAAGCTGCTGCTGGTGTGTGTGTGTGTGTGTGTGTGTGTGTGTGTGTGTGTGTGTGTGTGTGTGTGTGTGTGTGTGCGTTTGTCTATGTGCTTGTCAGAGTTCTCTTAAAACACTCCCATGCTGCCTCATCCCATCTGTAAACAAGGCAGGAAGGGATGGAACAGACTGCAAGAGAACAGGGACAGAAGGGCTCCTCCTCCTACCCTCCCTCATCCAAGGAAACAAATCAGACCACCCATCCTTCATCCAGTGACCACTGGTTCCTTCATAGATGGGTAAGAGAACCTGCTCCTGCCTCCCCCTCCTGATTGGATACAAAAGCAAACATTAACCCTTCCCTGCCAAAGAAGCCATGAGGGTGGAAAGTGTGATTGCTACAAAACAGCTTCCCTGCCTCTTTCCCCTCCCTGGGCTTCTCCTGCCAATCCTAAAGCAAGAACCCCCTTGAGCTCTTCCTTCTGCCCTACCTCATTCAAAGAAAAAACCAGACTGCCCATCCTTCTTCCAATGACCATCAGTTCCAACAGAGATGGGCACGAGAGCCTGCTGCTGCCTGCAGCCCAATGCAAAAGCAAAACATTCACCCTTCCTTGCCTCCTGGCGGGAACTTCCCTGCTGCTCGCCCAGCTTGAATGATGACCCCATGAGGTTTTTCATGCCGTGAAAATAGTAAGTAAGCACACCCAGATACAATATATTTTATACAATATATTATATTGCAGTAATGCAATATATGGCAACATATGCAATCAAGTTTAATTAGATGAATTTATTTTAAAAACACTTATTACAAATCAAAGAAAAAGTAAACAGCACAACAGACAGCCCGTCATATCACTTCTTTCTTTACTACAAGTAATGAATCTCTTTATAGCGTATGGAACTGCACTCTCTTTTTCCCTAACTGAAAATAGTAAGTATTATTATTATTATTATTATTATTATTATTATTATTATTATTATTATTATTATTATTATTATTATTATTATTATTATTATTAACAACAGTATTTATATACCGCTTTTCAACTAAAAGTTCACAAAGCGGTTTACAGTGAAAAATCAAATGACTAAATGGCTCCCTGTCCCAAAAGGGCTCACAATCTAAAAAGATGCAAAAGAATACCAGCAGACAGCCACTAGAACAGACACTGCTGGGGTGAAGAGGGCCAGTTACTCTCCCCCTGCTAAAAAGAGGAGCACCCACTTGAAAAAGTGCCTCTTACCCAATCAGCAGGAGTTAAGTAAGCACACCTAGATACAGAGTCAAGTCTGCACGGCTGGGGACACGTGCCAAGTCAAGGGGCCCTCGACTCAAGTGTTTTGCCGAGTCTTCCACATGCGCGACTTGAGTGTACACGAGTCAGCAAAAAATGCTGATTTTCACAACTTGGATTCAAGTCACTTGACATGAGTTCCCATCCTTGGTAAAACCTCTTTCCTGGCTTACTAATGTTGTGTGGTGAGGAAGAAATCTCCTTGAGCAAAATGCAATGGAGCTTAAGCAGTCAGGGAGGTGTGGCAAGTCACTTTTCCCTTATGAGCAAATATCAGGCAGATAAAAGCTTAAAAAAAAAACCCAAAAACCTAAGATGTTTATTAAAATATATTAGGAACAGCAGTACCAAAAAGATAGAGAGAGATGGCAAAAATGTGGACATAGATGTCCTCCATGCCCACTCTACTCTGCCCAAATTTTGACCCTTCCATTAGGGTTTCCTCTGGTGACTTAACATTGATTTGTTCATGGAATTGTAGTCTTTTGATGTGCACTGCACATGGGCAGCTTTTTAAAAACAGACATTTCAGCGATCATTACTTTTTAGCCATTCTTAATCAACTGGGTATGTTTTTCAAGCAGCCCAATTAACAGTTTCATGAGGGAATGTATTCTCATGTAGAAAAACGTGTTCTGGGAATGGGTGTCACTGATAATATCACCAGCTGCTAATAAGATTGCCAATTGCTGCTATTTATGGGTTGCTAGTCATGCCCCAGTGGCAGAAATCTGTTTTATAGGATATATCAGTAAAGGTGGGGCATGTGCTGTGAGCTCTCCACATAGAATCCAACACTCAGCCTTGGTTTCCATCCACATCACATTATCTTCCTGGACGATGTAACTATGATGCTTCCTTTCTCCTCTTCACCTTTCCCTGCTTTTGAACAAGAAGGAACGCTCCTGGCAGCAAAGATCAGAAGCACACTGAAAGATCTACGCCATACTCAATCCCACTACTGTTTTCTGTTTAACACCTCTTGAATAGTAAGTTTTTTGACTGCAGTTTCTTTTGAATTCTCCTTGCCAAATTGTCGTTTTTCTCGTACTTGAATGATAAATCTTGTTTGGCAGCATTGTCATGAATGCAATTGGAGTCCAAAAGTTGCTGAAGCTGGCAGAGTGTGGATTTCCATTCTTTGTTCCTCTAAATGTTTTTGTCTCTCACCTGCATGGCCTGTCATAAATAACTGCTTCATTGGTAGAGAAAATGTTGTGCATATTGCTCAATAAAATAAATTTAAAAAAAAAATTGAAAAGGGAATCGGACAGTAGCAAACAACATTTGAGCAAGCAATCAAAAGCAGAAGGCTTGTCCTATGTGATCTCCTGTCCTATGTGTCCTTCCTCTCTCCTAGGTTCTACAGCAACATTAGGAGAGACACCCACTTGGATTCAAGTTTCAAGTTTATTTGGTTTAATAGCCCACAGGCTAACAAAAATTTGCCACATCTACAACACAATTTTTACAGAAGCTACTCAAAAGTGGCTTTAATCTTGCAGCAACAGGGAAGGCTGAATATTTCACCAGCCATTTCTTTAAGAATCTCTCTCTTGCCATTTCATATTTTGAACAGTAAAAAAAGATGTGAGATGGTATGCAAAGTTCTACCAAAGGACTACTACGTTTGTTTGAGTGTATCTTAAGAAAATGGTCTTCATCTGGGCTGTTGGAAGCGCATCACAATGTGCAAGCATCTAAGATGGTTTCAGTTCAAGAACTACCAACATATTAAGATAGTGAGTCAGATAAAAAATGGTGGGATATTTAATTTCCAGATAAAGGGGAGCATTTGCTTCTAGCCTCCTTTTGCAGGGCATCCAAGTCTTTCTTTAGCAGTTTTTCAGTAAGTGACTTTCACCTTCTCTCATTTAAGCTTTCCATTCTCAATAGGCCCAAATTACTTATTTTCATATCGACAGCATCATTCCATTTTCACCAGTGGTGCTGTTGTACTGCCAGCACGTTAAAGGTTTGAAGGTCTTTGACATTCAGTAATCGGCATTTGAAACTGATTATGTTCTTCCAAATCAAGGTTGAGATTTTTGGGAGTCCCAGTTCAAGCCATACCATTCACAGAAGCGATGCAGGGTGGTAGCAGGCACCTCACAGACAATTCAAAACGGCTTGTCTTCCAGGCGCTGTGTGATATCCTAAAGGCTGTGTTTGAACTTGGATGGTACAAATGTAGTTTGATTGAATAAAGAAACCATAAACACTCGTGATCATCAGAAGAGACCTGCCAGATCAGCCTGCCTAGTGCTCCTGGGAAACTTACCAGCAGTTTCCACTGCTGTTCCCCAGCAGCGGTATTGAGTGGTAGTGTGGTGCTTTGCAGTTGTAAGTTCCACATATCAATCACAATGACGAATAACCAATGCCAGACTTATTGTTCATGAATGTGTACAATTTAAGGACATCTAATCAAGTGCTTATCACCACACAGTGGGACTGCAAAAGCCCTAAACTCATTATGTGTTGTGTAAAGAAAGGGTTGCTTTGGTCTGTCCTGAATCTATTGCCCATCCACTCCACTGGATGATCCCAAATTTAAATAGTGGCCCACCAGATGCCTCAGGGGGCACACAAGACAAGATACCTCTATCCTGTTGTCACTCCTTACCATCTGGCATTTAGAGACCGTCTACTTCTGAAAGCAGGAGGGTGCATATACCCAGCGTAGCTTGTGATGGACCTTTTCTCCATAAATCTGGTGAATCTTCTTTAAAAGGCCTCTAAGCCAAGTGTCATCACCTCCTGTGGCAAGGAGTTCAACTGATTAATTACATGCTGGATAAAGAACTGTTTTCTTTTGTGTCTTCTGACTCCCTGCCATGCACTTTTAGTGGCTGTCCCCTAATAATAATAATAATAATAATAACAGGTATTTATATACCGCCTTTCTTGGTCTTTATTCAAGACTTTATTCAAGGTGGTTTACATAGGCAGGCTTTATTAAATCCCTATTAAATAGGAATTTTTACAATTTCAAAGAAGGTTCTTTCAAGAACGACTGCATTCAAGGTGTTTCATTCCGATCTGGCTTCACATTCTGGCCTCCATCCTCCCACGCTCAGAGCAGATGGAATTGCTCGGCTTCAGCTTGTCAGCTGCTCCAAGGTCGCACGGTGCCGGTGGCCTCGAACTGGCGACCTTGTGGATGTTATCTTCAGGCAGACGGAGGCTCTGCCTTCTAGACCAGACCTCCTGCCCACCCTCTAGACCAGACCTCCTGCCCTAATGTTGTAATGTTGTATTAGCGACATTTCTACCAACCCATTATTTGTTTCAACCTTGCACATTATTTCTATTCTGATTTCTTTGCAGATGTGACACCCTGAATCAATGGGAGGCAGAAACAATACAGCAGTGCATGAATTTATCCTGATTGGATTCTCCAATTTCCCAGATCTACAGATTGTGTTGTTTGTATCATTCTTTCTGTTATATTGGACCAGTCTAGTTGCAAATACTCTCCTAATCACAGTAATAAGGGTTGACCGCACACTTCACACTCCCATGTATTTCTTCCTTTCTGTTCTGTCCTGTTCTGAAGTCTGCTACAGTTTCATTATAGTCCCTAAAATGCTGGCAAATCTGATAACACAAACAAGAACCATTTCTTTTGGGGGTTGTATAGCCCAATTATTTTTTTTCAGTATTTTTGCAGCTGCAAACTGCCTGCTATTGGCAGTGATGGGTTATGACCGTTATGCAGCTATTTGCCAACCTCTCCATTACCCAGTCCTTATGAACCAACGCTTCTGTAGGCAACTGGTGGGCTCTGCTTATATAATAAGTATTTTTTTCAACATAATAGAAATATGGCTTATAGTGAAACTGCCATTTTGTGGGCCCAATAAGATTCACCATTTCTTCTGTGAGATTGGTCCAGTTCTTAAGCTTGCCTGCAAAAAAAGCAGCGTCACTGAAATTTACATTTTCATTTTTTGCATTGTAATTATCTCTGGCTCTTTTTTGCTGGTTCTTTTATCATATGCCCTCATCCTCAACACCATCTTCAAGATTCCCTCCACTAAGGGAAAGCAGAAAGCTTTTTCCACCTGTGCATCCCATATCACTGTGGTTGTGGTGCACTTTGGTTAACATAAGAACATAAGAACATAAGAACAGCCCCACTGGATCAGGCCATAGGCCCATCTAGTCCAGCTTCCTGTATCTCACAGCGGCCCACCAAATGCCCCAGGGAGCACACCAGATAACAAGAGACCTCATCCTGGTGCTCTCCCCTACATCTGGCATTCTGACTTAACCCATTCCTAAAATCAGGAGGTTGCGCATACACATCATGGCTTGTACCCCATAATGGATTTTTCCTCCAGAAACTCGTCCAATCCCCTTTTAAAGGCGTCTAGGCTAGACGCCAGCACCACATCCTGTGGCAAGGAGTTCCACAGACTGACCACGCGCTGAGTAAAGAAATATTTTCTTTTGTCTGTCCTAACCCGCCCAACACTCAATTTTAGTGGATGTCCCCTGGTTCTGGTATTATGTGAGAGTGTAAAGAGCATCTCCCTATCCACTCTGTCCATCCCCTGCATAATTTTGTATGTCTCAATCATGTCCCCCCTCAAGCGTCTCTTTTCTAGGCTGAAGAGGCCCAAACGCCGTAGCCTTTCCTCATAAGGAAGGTGCCCCAGCCCCGTAATCATCTTAGTCGCTCTCTTTTGCACCTTTTCCATTTCCACTATGTCTTTTTTGAGATGCGGTGACCAGAACTGGACACAATACTCCAGGTGTGGCCTTACCATAGATTTGTACAACGGCATTATAATACTAGCCGTTTTGTTCTCAATACCCTTCCTAATGATCCCAAGCATAGAATTGGCCTTCTTCACTGCCGCCGCACATTGGGTCGACACTTTCATCGACCTGTCCACCACCACCCCAAGATCTCTCTCCTGATCTGTCACAGACAGCTCAGAACCCATCAGCCTATATCTAAAGTTTTGATTTTTTGCCCCAATATGCATGACTTTACACTTACTGACATTGAAGCGCATCTGCCATTTTGCTGCCCATTCTGCCAGTCTGGAGAGATCCTTCTGGAGCTCCTCACAATCACTTCTGGACTTTACCACTCGGAAAAGTTTGGTGTCGTCTGCAAACTTAGCCACTTCACTGCTCAACCCTGTCTCCAGGTCATTTATGAAGAGGTTGAAAAGCACCGGTCCCAGGACAGATCCTTGGGGCACACCGCTTTTCACCTCTCTCCATTGTGAAAATTGCCCATTGACACCCACTCTCTGCTTCCTGGCCTCCAACCAGTTCTCAATCCAGGAGAGGACCTGTCCTCTAATTCCCTGACTGTGGAGTGTTTTCAGTAGCCTTTGGTGAGGGACCGTGTCAAACGCCTTCTGAAAGGCGGTTTGTGCCTCCATCGTCTATTTAAGGCCCAAATCTACCTACGCACTGGATCAGGACATCTTCATATCTGTCAGTTACACAATGGTGACACCCTTATTGAACCCCCTGGTTTACAGCCTCAGAAACAAGGATGTGCAACTTGCCCTCAAAAATGCATTAGGCAGAAGGTGTATGCCACGTGCATGAAGAGATTTATAATTCAGGTTGGCAAGAACATGCGATCATGTATTTTTAGGGCCAATATAGATGCTGACCCAATAAAGAAGACTTCATCTTTATTGTAAACCAGGTCTTTCTTTCAACACAGAATTCTTAGTCTCTATCACATTCAGAATTATGGATACTGCTACACAAAGAAAACAATGGTTCAATGGCGTAGCTAAGAGGGTGCAGGGGGTAGCAGTCGCACCGGGCAACAAGCTTTAGGGGGGCAAGAAGCTGAGCTTAACATTAGGGGCCAAAATTGTGAAAATCTTGGTATATATGGAACTTACTTCTGAGTAGACATGCCTAGGATTGGGCTGTAGAGAAGTTCCATTAGAGTCAGTGGGGCTTACTCCTAGGAAAGTGTGGCTAGGATTGCAGCCTTAGAGCCCAAGCCTATGCATGTGTACTCAGAAGTAAGTCCCATTATAATCAGTAGAGCTTACTCCCAGGAAAGTGTCCTACTCAGAAGTCCCAGCCATATTCATATGGGGTTGGCTTGCCACAAGCTGTCTTAAGACCACTGCAGAAAGATGCCAGGGACGCACAGGGCACCAGCCTGGACTATGAAGGGTCCAGAGTTCTCAAGGAGGGGAAGGGGTCTTTCTGGGCACTCTTCAAGAGAGTCCTGACTGGATGTGATGGCAGTTGTGGTAGGTCCAGGGGGGAGACGACATGTTCAGATCTACGCCAAGCTTAGCCTGAGCTGTGTTCTACTGCTGAAGCAGAGAAGGAAGATGGTAGCAGGAGTGCATGTGTGCCTCTGATGGGTGGAAGGGTTTTCATGACACTTCATGAGCCCTGGGATCAGGCCTGTTGGTAGTTTGACACTTTTGATTTCCTGGATAAAGTGTTACTATGATAAATCTGCAGCTTCTAAGTGCTTTAAGTGTACAATTGTTTTTAAGAGTTCTAATGATTTCATTTTGAAACATCTTGTAAGCTGCTTGTAAACTGCCGTGGGAAGATTATTTTTTTTAAATGGAGAATGAAGGTATAAGAATTATAAATAAAGGCATAAATAAAAAATTCCAATCAGGAGCCTCTATTTTTTCTAGACATGTGAAAGGAAAGCCAATACCATCATAAAATGACCCGCCCTGTGTCATTTGAGAGTTTCTTATCTTAGGCAGAGAACGAGGAAGAATGCAAGCATGAGGGGGTTCTATTTCATGTGTTGTTTGAAGTTGTTCACTTAGTACAGGGGTGTCCAAACATTTTGGCAGGAGGGCCACATCATCTCTCTGACACTGTGGTGGTGGTGGGGGGGGGAAAGAATTAATTTACATTTAAAAGTTGAATAAATTTACATAAATGAATAGAGATGGAACTTATATGAATGAGTGAAGGTCTTGCAGTAGCTCAAGGCCTATAAAAGGCCTCGCACGAAGCAAGACTAGCCTTTCCTTCACTGCCACTGCTGCATCACAGACATGAAACAGCAAGCAGTGGAGGGAGCTCACAGCTCATGCAAGAGGTCGAACAGTCACTCTCATACAGAGAGAGGATTCGTTGGGCCAGCATGGGCTCCAACAAGTCTCCAGAGGGCCAGAGGCTCACTGGAGACTGTGGGCTCCCTGAGGGCCGGATTGGGAGTCCCTGAGGGCCGCAAGTGGCCCCCGGGTCAGGGTTTGGGCACCCCTGACTTAGTATGAAACTGACTGGCAGTGGCTCTCCAGGGTTTCATACAGGAATCTTTTCCAGTCCTATTTGAAGATATCAGGGACTGAAACTGGAATTTTCTTTATGGAAAAGCATGTGTTCTACCACTGAGCTACTGCTTCATTCCCAGACATTTTTGTCTGAAAATTAAAACTAAACTTTTTTTTTTCCAAATAAAGCTATTGTAACTAGAACAACAGCACAGAAAATAAACCATGTTCTTTTTATTTTTGCTTTTCATTTCCTGGACTTGTCAGTTTTTTTGCCTACAGTCATTTTCTTGGGGATTTTTCAGACACCACTTTATTCACAATGATAATAGCAGCAAGTAAGTAGATGGTGCCATTTATAAATCAGAAAAAGTAAAAGCTGACCATCAGCTCCATTTGAATTTCTTTCCAACCTGTGCAAAATTGGTTACATCAACGTTAAATATTTTCATGGTTTTCGGTGGATGAAAAAAATGTAACCAAAAATCTGAAATTTGAATATTCAAATAAATACATCATAAATGTTTCAATAGAGGGGGGAAATGTAGTGTTTTGCAAACAAAAGGATGAACAAACACAAAAGTGTGTATTGCACTCATATACAACTATGCATTGCTGCACGAAATTGAAGTTTATTGATGCAAAGTTATATTTCTCATTATATCTATTTTTCACCAGTATTGTACTTGCTGTTTGTTGTCATTTATCCAAATACAGAGATGCTTTGGTGCTACGTGAGGCACTGTGCACAAAGAAAAAGGCCAGGGCCATGTGGCCTCATAGGTAACCTGGAGCTGAAACTTCTACAAAAGAAGCTGACCCAGGTGAGAGTTAGGGCATAATAGAGATAGCCAGTTAGCTTTGTTATTTTAATGCTGATATGTTTCCTAGAAGTTTTATGCCTCTAGCATTTGCTGCCTTTTGTAACTTTATGTAACCCTATGTATTTAATAAAGTAAAAATCCTTTTACTAAGTTGTTTCATTGTCTCTTGGGGACCTGATGCCAGTATTTTGAAACTCTGCACCATTCTTTGTTTAGGGTTACATACTTAGCAGACTGAAGCTAGAGACAGTTAGCCAGTTTGTTTGAAGTTCCTCTTCTCCCACAGTTCTGTTCTCAAGCAGGTCTGAACTAACTTGGATGTTCTGGGAACAACCATTAACTGTAATCACCTGCCATAAAATAAGCAAAAATAATAGTATAACAAATCAGACAATTAAGGAGAGTCTCACGATCCTATAACTGCCTCAAAATGAATGTTTTGAAGCAGTGGGAAATGCAGAGTTATTTGCAAATGATTTATGAATCAAGCATTAACAGTAACTATGAGAAAGTATCAAGGCCTAGGAGAGGGGGGTAAAGGGGGTAATTTGTACCTGGGCCCGGGGTCTGAAAGGGGGCCCGGGAGCTAGAGGAGGGGGCCCGGAGCGATACAGTCTCCTGAGAGCTCAGCAGACTGCTGCACAGGAGGCAGGAAGCTGACGCTAGCTCCGACCAACTGGACTCCAAGTCCCCGAAGGCAAAGCAGCAGGCTACAGCCTACTGGGCCTGCGCCTCTCCCTCAGAGCTTAGCAGTGGTGCACAGGCTTGCCTCATGCAGGAGCGCTGCTGCTTTGCCTGGTGGAACTCAGAGGCGAGTTCAGTTCATTGCAAGCAATGCCAGAGCAGCAGGCTCTGTGAACTGCCTCCAACTCCCACAAGGCAAAGAGGCAGCGCCACCTACTGGGCTTGGGCGCTAGTATACGAGGCAGACTTGTGCTCTGAGCTGTAAGAGAGGGGTTGAGATCTGTTCTTGTGGCCTGCTGGCATCCTAAATATTCCCTCAACATTTTCAGTGTCTGAAAAAAAAATTTTGTGGCTTTTCTTCTCTTCAGTCTGGTCTGTCTCTAAAATTTCTTATTCTCATAAATCAGGAGCCCAGAAAAGAAAAGACAAAAAAAGAACGAGATGAAACTCATGGAAGGGGTCAACAAACACTGTTTCGGTTTGGGTGAGGTGCAGCTTCACATGCACAGAGTTCTCCATTGAGCTCACCTGTAGAATTGGAACAAGAAGAAGATGTTGAAAGCCTTATCCCCAAATTGATTTGGGTGCTTCTGCACAGAGTTTTGTTAAAGAGGCAGATGGAAAAAATGAAAATGAAAAACAGAAAAGACATACAGATGCATGTGAAAGTGAATTTGGAAGGAGAGGAGTGATCATAATGTAGGCCTTGACATTGGATATATCACAACTGAGTTTCCACCTCAAAAGGAAATAGAAAAGTATGTTATGAATGGAACATTTACCATCAGTGCATAAAGCAAATTTTGGAACTGCACAATTAAAACCATTAGATCTGTTGAACTTGTGAACAGAGTACACAAGTGACCTGTTTCCAAATGTTTGTATTAGTTTAAGAATACTGTTAACAATTCCAGCAACAGTAGCTTCTGCAGAGCAGTCATTTAGCAAACTAAAGCTAATTAAGAATTATTTAAGATCTACAATGTCTCAGGGACATCTTGTGGATTTGGCCAGGCTAAGTATCAAATCAAGCGTTGCCAGAACAATTAATTTCCATGTTGTGATTCAAAACTTTTCACAGAAAAAGGCCAGGAAGGCTCTTTTTGCAAAGTAAATACTATAGCTACCATTCTATACACACGTTCCTGGGAGTAAGCCTTATAGAACACAATGAGGCTTACTTACGAGTAGACATGAATAGGATTGCACTGCAAGTTTCTTAATAATAGTTAGGTCTTCGGATGATCATATCTGCATATCAATATAAAATGATGTTTCAATGTGAATTCTGTCTCCTTATCTGTATTGTTCTTTCTCATCTGCATTATAGCGTAAACAAATGTGTTCAAATCAAATGTGCTTTGTTATCATCTTTTATTTATTTATATTTATTATACTCATCAACCCCCATTGCTGCCCTCCCCCCTCGTTGACCGCTCCCCCTTTGGGAAGGGGCCTAAAAGAAACTTTGTACCCCCTGCCAAAATTCCTTTCAGAGGCCCTGGAAAGTAAAACCTTACACTAACATTTGATAGAGGTCCAGAATTTTCAAGAACAGAGTGAGACTTGGAAGTGACTCCATCATGACTAACACAATAAAGCTAAGGAGGAGTAGTAGCTGGATTACAGAAGGGTGCCAAAAGGATTTTGTCCCCAGCTTCATGGATCCAGGATGCAATACCAGAAAAAAGGAAGAGTTTGGATGAGGGAAAGAAGCAACTGGTGGGTTTAATTTCAGCCCCAGTTCTGCTAAAAAGTCAGACATCTGAGCAAGTAAAGATTAAAGGCACTGCACATTTGAGAAGCACATCCTGCTTATCTGCAGGATGGCATCTACCATAGTTAAGGTTAAGACTTAACCAAACACCGTGTTTAAAGTCACAGCCGGTGCACTTAACTGTTAAGCACACTGTTAACTGTTAAGCACACAGGTTGTTACTTTAAACATGGTGTTTGGTCCTGCATATTCTGCTTGGTTGTTTATTCATTAAAGTGCAGCTGCAGTGGACCCCAAACTAGATTACTGCAGCATGAAAGAGGAAGGAATTTAACCCTTTGCCCTGCTGCAGTGCTCTAGAAAGTAAGCCATTCCTTCAATGGAATTTAGGTAGTCGACTCTGTGTATTTATAACTTAAATATCTGAATATCCATTTCCTTTTGAAGGTTGAAGGTTGAATGTGAGGATGACATATGCATGGAGCAGGAAATGATCTCCATGGATTATCATCTCCACATCACTTCTCTCCAAATCAGGATATCTGGAAAATTCTCATTGGAGGTGTAGAACTTTCCTGGAAACCACATTTCATCACTGCTTTTGAGAGAGGTCATTGACAATGGATCCAATACATAAAAATGTATGTTTAGTTTTTTATTGTTTTATTAACATTTTGTAAGCCACCTTGAACATTTGCTTTGGCAAAGGTTGAAATTTTTTAAAGAAAATAATCAGACAGTTTGACCTTCAATTATACATTCAAGTTTTCTCCAATCCCCACCACCCCACAGCCTCCACTCATCTAAGGAGCAAACAACTCCTTTAAACTCACTGGCTGGTGCTAGGAACTTGTGTAGGTGGAAGTACTGGTCTGGAATGCACCCTTAGGGAGTTTCATAAAACTCCCTTAGTTTCTTAGGGACTGTAAAACAGTTTCATCCCTGTTTCACACTCAACTTACTCAGGGGTCACAGCAAATTTCATGTTTTTTGACTCAAAACTGAATTTATCTAATAAGATCTAATATGTACAGTACAGTCTCTATGGACACAGCCAGCAATCTCTCTGTGTATGTGCCTTTAAAACACTCTTAAGGCAAATATTCAGAGTATAGCTCACTAATTCTAAAGAGGTAAATGGGTGCAAGGACAGCCCATGTTCATGATGGGACAAGAAATAATGTAGGAGGAAGTTAACATGAAGAAATGCAACAAGAGGCGGTGGTGATGGAGGGGAAGAGGCAGAGGAGAACTTTTTCTTAGGAAACTGGCGCAGTTTAGAGAGTAAGAAATGCTGTCTCTCAAGCTGTCCCCAAAGTGCAAACCTTACTTTTTATTTCAGAAGGGAAAAATGCTATCCCCAAGTGTCTTGTTTGCCCTTCAAACAACAGCAGGGAACTCTTACTTGTACAGGTCCCTCTCCAGAATCACTAATTTGAAAAGTACTAACTTATTAATGATGCCCAGAGTGGCTTCTTTCTCATCTCTAGAAATAGCCTCTCTCAGTTGGAAAGCTGCTCTGAAATGGAAAAAATGATGCAATATCTACCTTTGTTTTACTTGGTTTCTGACTACATGCAGTACAGCTTGTAGATTTCAGAGGGCTTCAAATTAATTAAGGTATTAATGCCAGGGACAAGGAAGCTTTCTTTGGGATGATCAGCAATTTCTGTTAGGGATGTCCATTCAGGTTTGGAAATATTCAGAAGTAGCCAAATGATGCTGCATTTGCAGCAGTTAGGCCCAAATCCTAACCAACTTTCCAATGCTGGCATAGTAGTGCCAGTGAGACGTGTGCCGCATCCTATCGTTGAGTGACACTCACAGAGTCCTCCTCAAAGTAAGGGAATGTTTGTTCCCTTACCACCTCAGAGTTGCATTGCCCTTGCAGTGCTGGAAAGTGGGTTAGGATTGTGCCCTTAAAAATATTTCCAAATCCAAATTCAATACTTGTGGATATTTTGGAATGGCTCCTAATATTGAGTCAATTTTTTTACCTGTGTTGCCATGGGAGGGGGAAATGGGAATAACTGCAGATTAATGGGGATATTTTAGGTTAAAATTAGGCTCCCTTGGGGGTATATCAGGCAGAATGATACGGTTTATTAGGTAGATTAATGGCCAGTTCCTATCCCCTGCTAGTCCATAGCATGCAATACCACAGACAGAGCAAGGGCTGCATGCCATGTTAGGGGGACAAACAGAAAGCCCTGGATAATTTTAATAATAAAAATTATAATAATTTTTTTTTTATTATAATAAAAAAAAATATTTTTTTACTTACCTCTCCATAGGCCAGCTGGCCATCAATGGGTCTCCTTGGATCTACATATGCTCTTGATCAGAATCAGATATGGTGGTTTTGTGTTGAAATATAATTGATTAATTAGGGCTGATATTACTTTTCCCATTCAGTTCCTCCATAATTTATCTGTTTCCCTCTGCTCTTTGTTTCAATTCCCTCAGTTCATTTGTATTTTTCCTCCTTTTACATTACATATGTCACATTGATAAAACACTACAAAATAGCAATCCTGATATGATTGTAAGGATTGTTAAATCAAGACTCTTGTTATAGAAGCAGTATTTTTCTATACTAAATACTATGTCATCAATGTGCACATGTAAATTTCTGCACATTGATGACATAGCTTCCCATAACAAAACGTTTGCTTTTATTGTAGTGTTTTATCAATGTACATAAGTGCATACGTGGGTCTGGATTCCAACTTATAGTCAGAATTCCTACTTATAGCACAGAAAACAGGTGAACAGATTGTTCCATCTATGCACTTGGGGAGTTCTTGGGATTTCCCCTTATGAGAAGCCTGGAAAGTTTTTCATGTGGTTGTTAGTCATGGAATTTCCTTGAATGGTGTTGTAACCAACATATGCTTAACAATACTGAATTGCTGGGAAAGATAGCAATCTGTGACGACTGAATTCTCTCTTTCAAGATTAGGCTCCTAGATTGGACTATTGAAATTCTGTTATTTGTTCTCCCACTAGCTTGGAATGGTTTTATTTATTTATTGGAATGGTTACTTATTACATATGTGTAAATGCTTGCTCAATGCTTACACATCTTTCTCTGTCCTGTTCCCAATCTTTGAAAATATATACAATCTTTGAAAATAAATACAAGATATGTAATTAAAAGCCTTCTGAAGCACCACTATTATTGCAAAAGAAGATAGGTTTATAAGATCGTCCAGTAAAACTGATTACCGGGAGATTCAGCATGGATAAACAGCTATACTTCTCATACTGTGCATAATTAGCCTGTGGAATGCATTGCCACAAGATTTGGAATGACTTTAAAACGGAATTGGATAGGTCTATCAAGAGCTACTAGTTGTAATGGATACAAGGTTTGGCAACAGTTGCCGGGGAGCAATGGTGGGTGAGAAGGATGCCTCTTTCTCCTTCTTGTGGGCTTTTCGGTAGCAGCTGGTAGACCACAGTGGGAAACAGGATGCTGGACTAGCCTATTAGCCTGCCCCCTGGGACTGCGAACCTCCAGGGACGGGGTGTTTGGTCTTGGTCCGGCCTGCTGCTAATCCAAACAAGACCTGACACAGCCCCCCCCCCCAACCCTGTTTCTGATCATCAGCAGAAAGCCTTGCCATCACCCTCTGGCTTTTGCTGGGGGGGGGGGGGAGAAGAGAAACACAGCAGCAGAGTCAGAAGAAGAACAAGCAGCCTTGGCTTGGCTAAACCTTCCTCCTTTACCAGATCTGTTTGAGGGGCCTGGCAGAGTGAACCGAGAGAGTTTTTTGTAAAAATCTTTTTATTTTTTTGCCCCCATCTCCTTTATTTGTGAATAGAGGATAAGAAAACAATGGAATAACAACAGAACTAAAAGAAAATAAAAAGGAGGAAAAATACATATACAATATGCATGCAATTTATCAATAAGCAATTTATCAAAAAGATATTAATAAGCAATTGATGCAAAAATCTAGTTTAAAAAAGGCTTCCGGGTGTCCAAAAAAATGTCCATACATAGTTGCCTTCTATAAGCCATGCTTTCACATGTTGATAAAGTTAAATTAGGAGAGTAGCAGGGGGAAGAGGGCATTTACCTTTCCAATGCTTTAATACAAGTCTTTTGGCTTCAGTAAGGGCACAAAGAGTAAATTTCCTCTGTCTTGCAGATAGTTTGCACAAATAGGAAGGAGATTCAAAATAATGTAAGTTAATGTTTGCTGTAGCACAAAATTAATACAGAAGGTAACCTCTACCCAAAAGGACTGTATACAAGACCACATTATGTGCCTAAATAATGCTTCAGGCGTACCACAACACCAACAATTGAACCCCTTACTGTGAAGGCATTGCAGTGTCCAATAAACTCAGATTAAATCCAGATAAAACAGAGTCCTCTTTTTTTGGAAATCCACAATGCAGGTGTTGGAATGTCAGGCTGTTTTGAATGGGGTTGCACTGTATCTGCAGGAGTAAGTCCACAGCTTGGAGGTCATCCTGGACTTTCCACTGCTCCTGGATACTCAGGGAGGCCCAAGGAGCCTTTGCTCAACTTGGGCTGGTGTGCCAGCTGTGGGATCTAAGCACAGTGATCGACAGGCAACTGACATTGAAGTTTGAATACTGCAATGCACTCTTCATGGAGTGAACATGAAGACTGCCCGGAAGTACAGAATGTGGCGGCCTATGTGGTCTTGGGGGCTAGGCAATTTGACTCAACCCATCCCATGCTCCTGTGCTTGCACTGGCTGCCTGTTTCTGAACCCATTTCAAGATGTGGGCTTTTTAAAGGTCTATATGGGTTGGGACCAGGATATCTGAGGAGCTGCCTTCTTTCTTGTGAACGAACCTTCTCCTAAGATCAGCGGGAAGAGCCCTGCTGCATGTGCTGCCTCTGGTAGAGGCCAGAAGAGCAGGACATTCTCTGTGGTGGCACCTTTATTATTGAACTACTGCCCAGTGAAACTAAGAATTGCTCCCTCCCAATTAGCCTTCCAATGGAGGTTGAAGAATTTCCTATTTAGCCTGGGCTTCCCTTCTGAATTAGATTGGTGGTTATGTATATATTAATTATTCTATTCTTTCTTATTTTTATGCTTATTGCACTTTATATTTTGTTCCTATTTTGGTATTTTACAGTTTTTTCTCTATACTGTATACCACCTTGAACGCAGGAAGGAAGGAAGGAAGGAAGGAAGGACGGACGGACGGACGGGACTGAGTTTTTCTTCAGGTCCGATGTATTCAGATGCTATGTTAATGTCACACTGATGCTAATGTGACACCCATCATATCTTAAGCCTGACCTGGCACACTGACGCTGACACATGGCACAGTGACGCTGATGCAACAAGAGCCAAATGACGTGTCTCAGCCAAGGAAAACTGGGACAGCCCTTCCCAATAATACCTCCTGTGTCCATGGAAACACCAACACAGACTGTTATCCATGCAGTGGTGCCCTGCTGGTAGCATGTCATCACCATGGCATCAGTGTATCATTGCTGTTAAATTGATGCATCATCCATATGCCATCGGTGTGATACCCAAGGAGCCAATGACCTCATCCAGTCAGTCCCAACACTGGCAGCCAGAGAAACACCACTGGGATGAACTGAGCAGGGGTTGGGACATGTACGGGACCAATGAGTGGCCAGTGCTGGGGGGACACGCCCCACCATGTGATCCAGACATGAGGAATGAGCAACACAGCACCATTCACAACCATGGGGAGATGCTCTGAGGACACCACCCACATGTACGTACACGCACATGAAACAACACAATACAAGGATTCTGCAGCACCCCCACCTCCTACAGGAGTCACAATGGCATCGGCAAGAAATGAGCAAAAGCAAGGAACTGCTAGGAGCCCCTGCACCCAAGGTTCAAGTCCCCTTACCTCACTCCTACAAAGGCACATATACCTTTTTGAGTAGACCAGAGCAAGGATAGAAAGATAGCTCCTTTGGAAGAGGGCAGCCTGGTGAAATAAACACACACATCTTCCCGTGGCAAAAGTTCAAGTCCATGTTGGGACATCCACCAGCTGGAAGAGCATTTATGTCAAGGGAAGGACTGGAACAAGTCACAAGGGGAGCCCCAACAGTACTTAAGCAAAGCAGGGTGCTGGTAGCTCACTGTACAAAGGCACGGACTGGGAGCCCTGCAAGGTGATTCAAGCCCAGCCAAGGGACTTGCTCTAACCAGCAAAGCACTCACGTTTTGCATGACTGGCCAGAAACACCCATGACTGGGCCATTTTCTTGGCACAAAACTGAGCAGAGTCAGGGAGAGGGAACTGTGAAATGAATAGGATGGGTCCTGATGCACGCTGGTGCTACTGGGATCCATCCCCTCCCTCCCTTATTCCATGTTCCAACCCCCATACAGGCACTCTCCACCCCGTTCCTTCCACCATGCGTTCCCATTGCCAACTTACCAGTACTGGTGGTGGGAGGCCTCTCCGCCAGGCCATGCACATGGCAGCCAGCCATGTGTGGTAACGGCCCTGTCATGCACGCTGTTGCAGCAGCACTTCCGCCATTGGAACGGCACTTTAACCAGTGAATCCAGTGGTTAGGATTGGGCATTTACAGTGCAAACCAGAGCTGCGCTTGGGCTGGCGCAAGTCCCTTGCGCTGGCCCAGGAGAGTCGCAAATGTGCCGTAAGGCACATCTACGCCTGCTCATGAGTCAGCTAGGCTGGTACATCGAGGTGTGCCTGCCTGTGGATGCCGGAATAAGCCTCCGTGCTGACAGAGGCTCTAAGTCTTGCATTGGCCGAGCTCGGCTGATGTAAGACTCTGGGGTGGGCGGGGAGGAGGCGGGAGAGAGCTGGGGTGGGGGGAGGACGGGCGGGTGGGGAGCGGGAGGTGAGACTGGGATCCAGCAGTTTCACCTTACCTCTGGCTGAGCCACTTTGGGCACCTATCCTGTGCTGGATACTGTGCTGGTGCACTTGGGTCTCAGTTGGGGGGGGGGGGCTGGCTTGGCACAGCTATGAGCAGACAGGCATTCAGCCAGTTATACTCCTCATTTTTTATAAAGTTGTCTGGATTCAGTCAATTTTCTGCATCAATCAAGCATTGGTATTGGCCCTTGGAGAATCTTTGGACACATTTGTGTCCACTTCCATGGTTGGCAACCTTCAGTCTCAAAAGACTATGGTATAAGCCTACAGCACCCGGTATTCCCAGGCGGTCTCCCATCCAAGTACTAACCAGGCCTGACCCTGCTTAGCTTCCAAGATCAGTCAAGATCAGGCATGTGCAGGGCAACAGTTGCTGTCCATACTTCCCCATCATCTTCCATACTTCCATACTTCCCCATCATCTACAGCTAAACCTTCACAACCCTGGCAATGATGAAAGGCCGATGATGCAAGGTCTCTGGAAGGCTACCTGAGAGTTTTCCAATAGGTTCAATGATTCACTATCCACTAATTCAGTATCCAGGTTTTCCAGGAATCTAACCCTAGCACATAACGAGAACTGACTGTTTTAAGTATATGCTTAACTCACTGAATAGAAGCAAAGAGCCTTCAAAATAGTTTTTTTTTTTTTTTTACCAGATTGTGAAACAAAGTTGGGAACAAAGTCGTAGCTTATTTTTTCTGGTGTTTCAGTAATCCCTAGGAATTTATTTGCTATGCTACTCCCTTTGGTATTGAGTCACCATTTTAAATTATGCACTTGAGATTTTTTTTTTTTACTCACAGGGTGTGAATACATAATTGTATAATGTCCTTAATCAAGGAATGATTTCTTTTAAACGCTTCATTCAAGGGAGCATTTGCAGTCTCCAACCAACACGCTTTGCTTCTCATCCTCTTGTGTTCTGCCTCTCTTTTCTTTTTCTCTTGGTCTTGTTGGTTCTTTTGAGATGATTCTTCCTCTCTATTAGGAAAACACCCATTGCTAAGGAAAACTATACCTTAAGGAAAAGAAACTGCACGCAATGGCAGGATTTGATATTCTAAATATGTAAGTATTAAAATCAAGCTATGCATTCAGTAATTGCTTCCTTGTTTATCTGTGGATATGGATACCCTTGGATTTTAAAACATGAAATACAGCAAATTATAGACATGCTGATTCAAACAGCACATCCCCCGCACACCCCGGAAGTGTATCAGTCTCTTCCTACTTTTGGCAGTAACAACAAGCTGACAGGTTGGTAAATGTCTAAAATCATCCTTGTGACATCAGCGTTTCTGACATTTACTGCATCCAAGTCAATAGATGGAGAAAGCCCAGCTCTGTGCACTTCTCCTGGGCAAGGATCTGAAGAAAAGGCATTGCTGTTTAACACTATGTTACTCTCTACAGGCTCAGGAATGTCACCAGTGCCGTTGTTCACGTTATCCACATTGTTACCTACTCCCAGAGCCTCACCCAACCCGACGCAGGACTGGCTGCTTTCAAAATTACAAAGGCCTTCTGCAAGAATCAGTATACAAGGCTGGGGAGTCTGTGTTGATGTCAATTCTGTGGAATCCCTAGCATGTATGCACTGCTGAAACAGAGACGCCTGCGTTGGCTCGGTCATGTCGTGAGAATGGATGATGGCCGGATCCCAAAGGATCTCCTCTATGGAGAACTCGCGCAAGGAAAGCGCCCTACAGGTAGACCACAGCTGCGATACAAGGACATCTGGAAGAGGGATCTGAAGGCCTTAGGAGTGGACCTCAACAAGTGGGAAACCCTGGCCTCTGAGCGGCCCGCTTGGAGGCAGGCTGTGCAGCATGGCCTTTCCCAGTTTGAAGAGACACTTGGCCAACAGTCTGAGGCAAAGAGGCAAAGAAGGAAGGCCCATAGCCAGGGAGACAGACCAGGGACAGACTGCACTTGCTCCCGGTGTGGAAGGGATTGTCACTCCCGAATTGGCCTTTTCAGCCACACTAGATACTGTTCCAGAACCACCTTTCAGAGCGCGATACCATAGTCTTTTGAGACTGAAGGTTGCCAACAACATGTATCCTCTGGCTCTACATGTGTCCTTCCCTTTAAATCTACCAAATTTGGATTTGAGAATTCTGCGGTCAAGAGAGTTTCTACTAGAGGATCCTCAATCTGCTCAAAATTTTCCACCATCTCAGACCTTCTGCCCCCTCCATCCACAGTGCTACTTTGTGAGCTGTGTATTGAAGACAGCACATTTGTAACAAGAATAGCTGATACACTCTCAAAATGTGGGTCCATGGCCAGCAGCATCCCTGGCCAATTTAACTGGTGGATCTGTAGCCCCACTTTTAAATGGGGAGGACAAAGTGGCCTTTCCCAACATTTCCTCCTTGTTTGCATTTTCTGTACCTGATTTTGAGATTGTAACCATGTTTTCCAAATTGGAAAAGTTGCTTTTTTTAAGGGTGAGCACCATCCTATAGAAATGTCCAAGTCTATCATATCACTTGTCATTTCAGGCTCCAGTATAGCATTTTCCACACTACAGTAATTCTGTCTGTTCTGCTCAAAAAGTTTCCCCAGTTTGGCTTTCAGATCCATCAGCTCCGCTTTCCCAGGAATTGGTTCATCTACCTTCTTAATATTCTGGGTTCCTATTTTCTTATGGCTTACTGAATTGCATGTGTTTTGTCAAATCTGGGTTCCAAAAGTGACTACGATATGGTCATTTAGCATTCATTAATTTTCTAGGACCCAACTCTTTAAATACACGCTGTGGAAAGATATTCATTCTTCTGACTCGCCATATAAATCGAAAAATCTGAGATGGCACAGTTCTGGACCTAAAGTCTAGAAACAGCCTTTTATAGTCCTGCTGAGCAGGTAAGAAGTAATTCAGTTCTGCTGAAGCTATTCTGCAATTTAAAAGCTCTGCAAGAGAGTTAAGAATTTTGTCCTTACTTCTCCAAAGGTGAGCATCCCTTCTAGGAAGACAAATTAAAATCTGGTGACTTTGCAATATTCTGTATACATTCCTCTGCTCTACATGCTTTGTACAATTTGCGCTTCTTGGTTTTACTGTTTCATCCAGGAAGGGAGATAATTTTATGATGTCCTTGTTGTTGTTTGCCAAAGGTTGAAGCCTGTCCACACTCCGACCAGGTTGACTCAACCTCTGGGTCAGGATTTCCATTTACCCTTCCATTCTATTTAAGCGCCCCAATATCAATATTAAGGTTTCTGCAGATATAAAACATGCTTCTCCCAGTTGGTGAAGTCAGTAGTTGTTTGGGATAAGGTTCTACTGCTAGTTGCACTATTTCTCCGAGAAGTGCTGGGCTTGTTAGCTTTCCCCTTCCACTCAGCTGTGGATTTATTGCCTTCTGTCATTTGAGTTACTAAAACATCTTTAGATTGTGCAAGTTCTGACACCAGAGCCTTAGAATTGTTGCTGGTACTCACAGCATATGCAGATTCCAGAGAGGGGGAGGGAGAGAAGAAACTTTCAATTCCCAACTGCTTCTGTTTCTTCTCTTTTCTCAAGGATTTCTCATCAGAACTCTCCAGGCATTTTGCGTGGGGGCTCATCCGCAATCTTTTCTGTCCCCTGTTAGGTGTTAAGTCTTTATTCATCATGTTTACCTTTCGTGTTTTGAAGCTGGAGGGGAAGAGTGGAGACACCTGACCCTGGACGCCAGCTGAGTCCCCGACCCCCCCCCCCAAAAAAACTACGTAGAACTCAAATTGGAGGTAATCAGAGGGTGGGAGTTTAGTTAATGCTTCGACCAATAGCTAACTATGGGTTATTAGAAGTTATCAATGATTCATTAAATAAAAGTATTAATAAAATTGGTAGTAATGAATGTAAAATTATTAAAATTATTAGAATTGTTGATAAAATTAACTGATTAAGATAAGCTAAAAATAAACAAAGAGATATAGATAATCAGTAGACCAAGTATAAGAATGTGGTAAATTGGGAAAAACATTTTAAAAATTATTACAAGAAGCATGAACATGAACCAGATCTGAACTCTGAGATCCATCTTGCACAGTTTACTGAATGGGAACCTGTTACTTGCAAGGAAGTCATAACGCTGATCAATAGGCTTAAATCTCCTGGGATAGATGCAATATTTTTAAGATAGACCCGATCTGGTGGGCACAGATACTGATTAATAAGGACGGAATTATCCCAAGTGCTTGGAAAGTATCCTTAGTAGCGCCCATATATAAGAAAGGGGACAGGACAGACCCAAGTAATTATCAACAAATCAGCCTTTTCTCTTGCAATAGATGCATACATCTTGCCAATCACTGTTAAGATTGGCAAGATGTATGCATCTATTGCAAGAGAAACTGCTTGATTGGATAGAACAGGAGAAGATACTAGGAGACGAGCAAACAGGCTTCAGGAAAGGCTACTCTTGTATCGATCATTGCTTTACTTTGGCATCATTGATAAGTAAATATGCATTAAATGTTCCTGGCACCTTATATGCAGCATTTATAGATCTAAGAGCTGCCTTTGACTCAGTGTCTCACGCAAGACTCTGGAATAAATTGAATTCTACATCTATGCCTAAAAGATTGTTAAAATTAATAATGAATTTATATACTGGAAACTCTTTATTTGTTTAACTAAACAAAGATGGAGCTATTTCTCGTCCCATATCTGTTGAAAGAGGGGTTAGGCAGGGATATGTTCTTGCGTTGCATTTATTTAATCTCTATCTCAATGACTTTGTTCCTAAATTACTTGATTTAGATATACATGCACCATGCTTAGATAACAAACCAGTTCCTGCCTCATTATACACTGATGTATAATTGTCCAGAATTGTTCTATTGTCCAGAACTCAGATTGGTCTTAAACATGCCATTAAAGCATTTATTGCTTAGTGTAGTGAAGAACTATTAGAAATAAATGAGGATAAATCTAAAATAATGGTTTTTACAAAATCAATAAGAAGGACCAATGAAAGATGGAAAATTGGCCTGTATAAGTTGCAGCTGCTTAATGAATTTTGCTATCTTGGAGTAGAGTTCCAATCTAACCTTGCACGGTCCAAACATATACAGTATCTTAAAGGGAAAATTGAATTGACACTACTAGCATTGAGAAAAATTTTTTACATCAAAAGGAGGACAGTACGTGCCTGCACTCCTAAAGGCATATAAAGCAATGGTATTGCCACGTATGTTATATGGCTCACCGATCTGGTTTTTGGGACCAATAGAACAGCTTGAGCTGTTTCTCAGAAGTCTTTTCTGAGAACAGCAAGTCTTTTCTCAGAAGCTTTTAGCCCTACCCCCATGTATAGCCTCTGAAGTTATACGGTTGGAATTGGGACTTCCAAAGATTTCAGCCTTGATTTGGAAAGCTATTATTGGATTTAAATACAATTGCTGAAAATCTTCCTATTTTCACAAAACTAGCAGCACAAGAACGCTGCTGGGTAAAATGGAATAACAACATTAATATGAAAATGCATGAGCTGGGCCTATAGTCACTAGAAAAATTCAGTGGAAGAAGCCATTCGCTGCCTGTTGAAAAACTATTAATTCAAGATTGGGATTGCCTTCTGAGGGAGGCTAAGCGTAAATGCTCCTCTTCTTATTTCGGAATTAAATTTCCCACTAAATTTCTTTATCCATTTATTTTTATATACTGACGGTTCCCAAGTTGAGGCATGCTTATATGATTGCACAATGCAATGCTTTACCAACGGCACAAATGAAGAGTCGATTTCAAAGGATCCCTCCCGAGCAGTGTTACTGTGATTGTCCCTTAACTGAATTAGACACCCCAGTGCATATCTTTTGCCGATGTACAGCAGGGAGAGATCGATTCTTAAAGAAATTGATACATAAATTTTCCGATGTTTTCGGACTCTTTAAGACTGAAATTACTGTTCAGTAGTCTTTGCAAAGAGCGTGTTGTGGATATAGCCAAATTCTGTTTCTATGTGGTTTTAAACTCTGGTTTTAAGATTTTAGATAGATAGGCGTATGGCTTATGTGCTGACCAACCTGTGTCACTCATCTAGGATGCCTTGTGTATTTAGACATCCTAAAAATTTCCTGATGTAAGCAGCATTATTTTAATGTGTTTAGATCAATTATGTGGCCACACTACCATTCCACACTGCCATTATTTCTTTACTCAGCGTGTGGTTGGTCTGTGGAACTCCTTGCCACAGGATGTGGTGACGGCGTCTGGCCTGGATGCCTTTAAAAGGGGATTGGACAAGTTTCTGGAGGAAAAATCCATTATGGGTTACAAGCCGTGATGTGTATGTGCAACCTCCTGATTTTAGAAATGAGCTATGTCAGAATGCCAGATGCAAGGGAAGGCACCAGGATGAGGTCTCTTGTTATCTGGTGTGCTCCCTGGGGCATTTGGTGGGCCACTGTTAGATACAGGAAACTGGACTAGATGGGCCTATGGCCTGATCCAGTGGGGCTGTTCTTATGTTTTTATGTTCTCTTTTCGAAATCTTAATGATTCATTTCCATTCTTCAATGAAGAGAAAGTTACAGATTTGATCCTGATTGGATTTTCTAATCTCCCAGACCTGCAATCAGTGCTACTTATTGTATATTTCCTTATGTGCTTGGTGACTGTCTCTGGTCAGGTGCTCTATATTTAACAGGTTTCTTAAGTCCTGGTTTCTCTGTTTTCTTAAGGGAATGCCATTAAAGTCAGTGCCTTATTGTGGTATTCATTACACTGATTTATATTCCTTTTCTTGTAGGTTGTGCTTCCTCTTTCCTGAGTTCTTAGAAACCATTGTCTTTGCAGACAGACCCGTGTGAAATAATTTGCAGTTCTTACAAACTGTATGTTCAACTTTTATCGTTGATCAGCTAAACACTTCTAAAAATTTGAGAAACTTTGGCTGCAATCCTATATACAGGATTAGTTGAACTGAATGGGATTTACTCCTGAGTAGACATGCAGCAGATTGTGCTGTTAAGCGCTGGACTTTGAAAGGCAGCCTGATGTGAAAGTCTTGTGCTGCAGTTACTAGCCACTAGATGTCGTTCTTTAGATGCAGCAGATAATTAGGTGTATGGAAAGAAACAGGGGCAGCCTACCCATGAAGGGCTTGAAGGGCCAACTGCCTCTTTGAATGGGCTGATGCCCCATCGTCTTCTCGTTCACTTTCCCTGTGTAGGGCAATGAGAGGAGCCTGCTCCTCCAGCAGCTCCAATGAACAATGCAGCAGCAGAGCTGGAGAAAGAGGTGGGGTTTTTCCTGGGAAGAAGGCTGCCACCTCCTTTTGCCTCTTCCCCCTTTGCACCTTGACTGGCCAGACAAGGAGGATCCTGAGAGACTGGAACTCCTGAGGTACTCCCTGCCTGGTCAGCTCTGAATCCACAGCAGGCAGTGGAGAAGAAGGAGGAGGTAGCATCACATGCACACCTACATGTGCCACACAAACAAACAAAAAAGGGGGGCAAATTTGGGCACTTGGCCAGACCTGAAAGGAAAGGTGGGTCAGGGTGGGGGGGATTGTTGTTGTGGTTATTGTTGTTGTTGTTTTGTAGTACTAGTGACCGACATCCTAGTGAAGTTTTCAGGTGCGCTCAAATATGAGAAAGAAAACAGCAATCTTGGGGCACGAATCATTCTTGCACCCTGCTTTTCACCTGAGGAGGATGATTGGAGAAGGGGCACTTAATGGAGGTTATAGCCACCTTTCTCCCCCCCACACACACACACTTCATTAGGCATAATGGCCATGTAGCAACCCCAACAATTCACCCACAACAAATGGCAAGCAACTGAAATACAGGCGGTGGTGGGGATGGTGAAAACAGGACTTGCTGCTCTGGGTGAAAAAAGAATAAATCAAAACAAAAGAAAAGCTTCTTGGCTTTGCTCCACCCAGTACTGGTTCTACTGGACCCTGACATGCCCATCCTGACAGGCCTCTCCCAACCCCAGATATTTGGCTGTTTTCCAAAACCACTGAATGCTCCCATTCTATCCAGACAAATCTATCTTAGGGGCTTCTCGCCTCCCTTCCCAGATGCTGGTTCCCCTATGAACCACAAGGTGCGGTTTGCCTCTCTGCTTGCCCAGCTTCTTCCCATGTTTCAACCCCTCCCCTGATCTCTCAGAAACACAGGCTCCTGCCCCCTGACATTGCCTGCTGCCTCCCCCACTCCATGTGGCTCAGCTCCTCTCTGCCCTCTGGCACCACTGTCCTTCTCTACACTGTTGATGCTGCTATCTTGACTCCCCAAAGCAGACTGAGTTGCTGTGTGGGAGAAGCAGCCCAAACAGACACACCGCCCCTCCAGTGCCCTAGTCAACAACTGGCTCCAGACCTCCTGCCTCGCCTTGTGTCCGGTTCTCCCCTCCCTGGGCACAAGCAGCATTGGGGTAAAGGTAGTACTTTAAGCAAGTGTTATGCTCCCTGCAGCATATGCTCCCTCTAAAAGGTGAACTGAAGACATCTGCACCAAGAGCAACTCCAAAGTGCCCTGAAGGGCAGCTCCACAGCATGCAACAGTAATCAAAATGAGAGGTCACCGATCCCATAATGGCCTTCCAAAATGGGAACTCAATGGGTGACAATGGGAAAATCTGAGCCAGAAAGGAGTACAGTGATCAAAACTGGCTTATTCTCTACGGATTACAAAATATAGAACTGGTTTCTACTGCCATGGCCACACCCATGCTGTAAACCTGATCGTTGAGAGGGAGCGTGACTCCATCTAGGTAGATTTGCACCTTGAGCTCACATGATCCCCTACGTTCCTGTCTTGCCTCAATTCAATTTATTCTCCTTCATTCAAATCATCAACCAAATTGATTATTGATGATCAATAATTGATTATCAGTTATTAACTGATTATTAACTTGACACAAGAAACCAACTCTGAGAACTTGTGGAGAGTGAATGGGTGAGGTCCTGGAAAATGGCGACAAGCAAATGTAGTCCCTTTCTTTAAAAAGGAGGAAAAGGAAGATCCAGGAAGCTACAGGCAAGTCAGCCTGGTGTCAATGATTAGTAATGGAATAGATTACAAAGCAGTGTGTCTGTGATGGGATGATTACTAGGAGCCAGCATGGGTTTGTCAAGAACAGCCTGCAACAGATGAATCTCATTATCTTTGACAGAGTGACTGGCCTGGGAGACTGAGGGAAAGCCATGGAAATAGTGTACCTACATTTCAACAAAGCATTTGGAAAACTTTCCATTATATCCTTGTAGATAAAATGGTAATATGTGCGCTGGACAGTACTATTGTTAGGTGCAGTCAAAGCAGATTGAACAACCATTCCGGATTAGTAGAAATAATATTAGAAACATTAAGAATAGTGTTAATATAAATTAGTATTATTGAGGTTAATGTAAATTGATATTATTATAATTACTGTAAATTAGCATAATAGAAATGTTAATTAAGAATAGCCATTCTACAGTTGCTACACTTGAACAGATAAACAAACAAACAAAAATAGCATTGGCTATCAACCCTATATGATGATGATGATGACTACTATTAAGAATATTTATATACTACTTTTCAACAAAAAGTTCACAAAGTGGTTTGCATGACAGAGGACCCAAATCTAAGTAATTCCCCCAGTGCTGATGCAGCTGTGCCAATGGGGTGTACACTGCATCCTGTGGAGTGGGGCAGGGCAGTCATGGAAGTCTCCCCAAAGTAGGGGAATGTTCTTTAGTTCTGATTCCTTGGGGTAATCCTCCACTTCCCAAGGGGTGTCCTTGGATCTACACTAGCTATTTCACTGGCATAAGACTGAGGAAAGAGGAGAGGAAATGGGGATAGGATCCTGATGGAAGTCACTGCTGCCAGGATCCAACATCCAACATCTCCCTTTCCCATTCTTCCTCCTGCCCTCTACACCCAGAAATTCCCTCAATCAACACCCTCCCTGCCACATTCCTCCCATTGCCCACCCCATACCAGCTTACCCACACTCTCACAGGTAGCCAGTACCAGCAGCTGGCCGCTGAATGGCCGTTTAGGACAGCAGAACTGTGTTCCACTGTCATGAATAGTTAGGATTGGCTGTTTTGAAAATATAGTTCCCTGTTCTGGAAGGACAGTACCTCAAACAAACAACAAAATTGCACAAAGGGATAGCAGTCTCCACCAGGATGAGGTCTCTTGTTATCAGGTGTGCTCCCTGGGGCATTTGGTGGGCCGCTGTGAGATACAGGAAGCTGGACTAGATGGGCCTATGGCCTGATCCAGTGGGGCTGTTCTTATGTTCAGTGAAGAGCCACTGGAACAGATGCTGTGCAGGGATGAACAGGAACAGTGGCTCTCCCACTGCCATACGGAAGAGAAGCACCACTTTACAGGGGCTCTATTGGTGCACTCCCAATAACTTGATGGTCCTCCCCAGCAGCTGCAAACCGAGGACAAAAAGCACTGTGAAAAAGAGCAACCAGTACCCCAGCAAATAGTGCTGCTTTCTATTAGTAGTGCTGGGCAGGAGGTCTAGTCTAGAGGGTAGAGCCTCCATTTGCCTGAAGATAACATCCGCAGTTCGCCAGTTCGAGACCATCGGCACCGTGCAGCCTTGAAGCAGCTGACAAGCTGAGCCAAGTTATTCCATCTGCTCTGAGCGTGGGAGGATGGTGGCCAGATCGGAACAAAATATCTGAATTGTGGCTCTTGAAAGATAGAGCCTTCTTTCAACTGTAAAAATCCCTACGGGGATTTAAATAGCCTGCCTATGTAAACCGCCTTGAATAAAGTCTGAGGAGAAATCTGAGGACCTAGAAAGGAGGTATATAAATACCTGTATTATTATTATTATTATTCTTAAGTTTGATCAGAAAGGCAGGTATGCAGACACCACAAAACACATTCCCAGCTTCCCCCATCAATTGGATGATCAAGACTATCAAATGTAACTGAAAGGTTAAAAAGAATCAGCAGAGCCACACTTTGAGTGTCCCTCTCTAGATACAGATCAGAGACCAGGGCCTCTAAAGCAGCAAGATGGGCAAGATAATCAGTCTCATTCAAAAAGACTGCCTGGAGCTGCTCCACCACTGCCTGCCCCCAAATTGGACAACTGAGACTGCCTGTAATTCTCCCTATCAAAACAATCCTATTGTGGCTTTTTGGAGAGTGGGAGAATCAGTGTCTCTTTTCAGGTCAAAAGCATCTAGACAACAGGAGTGAATAACAATTGTTATCTATAGGCCAGGACACCCCAAAGATCAAGCAGGTACAGTATTGTGCATGTCTAGAGCTTCCAAGCAACTTCTTTCTCTGCCTCCTCAAGTGAAAGCCACTGGACCTGATCCAATCTAACCAATGAGCAGCAGCTTCAAAGGCCCCTGCGGAAATCTCCAGAATACTCACAGATAGGTCAAATATGAGTGGCTTCAATGTACTTGGCACACTGGTCACAGTGGGCTAGGGAAGGATGGTCTACCTTCTCACAGGTAATAGGATGCAACAAAAAATGGAATCATAGAAATATCTCGCCGCTCATCACCTGGCTTAGAGGGGATGTTGCATAATAAATGCTGTGTGATTTACTGACTCAAAGTGCATAACCTCAGACTTCCAAGACTCCTTTGTTTCTGCAGGACTGTGAGCTGAATCAGAGATCTGACAGCACCTTAGTTCCACTTCCTTCCTGCTTCTCAAGTTCTTTTCAGTGTCATCTTGGTGCGGCCACCTAGGCGACAGTGTGGCTTCTGCTCTGTGGCTTGTTACATTAACCGGTTTCAGCCAGAGAAGACTCAACTAAATTAGAACCTGCAGGTTACACTTATGGGGAATGGGGGTTGCCAGCTAATCAAATGAGCTGGCTAACAGGGCTTCATACTTACAATCAGTGAATTTTTTTACTATGCGCAAAAACATTAACGTGGCACATCAAACCTTTCAACACATTTTATTATTGTATGTAGCAATGAAAAGTCGTGCATATCTATTGCATCAAGGTGATTAATATAAATATGTTCTGCAGTTAAAGTTAATGGAGCTGGTTCGGCAGCTCAAGCTGCAGATGCATTCTGAAACATCTTGAGGATGTCTGCCAGTCTGCTATTCAAATTCCTGAATGAAATGTCTGCGGAGAAGGAGCAACTTTTTCCACATGATTTCCTGAGCAAAGTACGAAGGCTTCACCTCAACACGCATCACCAAAGCTTTCAGACCCTGGGAGCAGTAGCCCAACAGATGCTGGTGACCTAACGGTGCCTTCTTCCTTGAATCTGTTCATCTGCAGTGCTCATCTCTGAATGGTCAACCATTTCTCCAACATCAGTGTCAGGGTTCTTGTGACATCTAGATCCTTACCAGTGTTTACCCACTCCTTAACTTCATTTTCCATCAATGTGGTGATTCTCTTAAGCTTATACAAGATGGGCAAACAAAACAGGAGGGGAGTAGTGCTATATGTTAGGAAAATCAGAAGAAAAAATCCATGAAGGTGAAATGGAGAGGCTGGATGAATTTGGGCAAAACTAAAGGAGAATGGAAATGATTGTGAGATAATAAATGGGAGAATTCTGCTACCCAATAATCTGTTGGGAAACATACTCTTCCAGGACTGGGAGTGTCTCTTGATGTGCCTCACTGACAGTTTTATACTCCAGAAAGTATAAGGCAGAACCCAGGGGTTCTTAGACCTTATCCTTACCAATGGGGAATAACAAGTCAATGAGGTGAAGACCAAGGGAACCTTAGGAGCAAGTGACCACATCCTCCTGGGATTCATGATACAGAGATGGAGGAAAACCAAGTGGAGTTATACCTGAACTTGTACCTAAACTGTAGGAAAGGGGACTTTGGAAAGATGAGGGAATAGTCAAAATTCCATAGATAGAGAAGGGGGCTCAGGATGGATGGGAGTTTCTTAAAAGGGAGGTCCTGAAGGTGCAATCTTAATTGAACCTGATCGGGAAGGGTGGGTACTAAAACAAACCAGAGTGGCTCCACAAGAAGCTGGTGGAGGAGTTGATACATACAAGGGGGAGTGAGTGGAAGAGAAACTGTGGAGGAGAGGAGAATGGTGTATTACAGTGTCTTTGAAATCACATCACTAGGTAAGGAAAGGGAATGCATGGCATACTGCCTCAGGTACCGAGAGATTTTTGAACCAGCCCGGCCTACATGTCCTGCTTGTGAGATTCCCAGAGGAGTCTGCTTGGCTACTGTGGGAGACAGGATGTTAGAAGAGGCATGCCTCTGGCCTGATCCAGCAGCACTCTTCTTATGTACTGGAAAGAGAATAGCAGGGGTGAGAAAGTTCAGCACAGCGAGACTCAAATTATGAGTCACCGCTGCCCTGTGACTGAACTCAAAAGAGACTCACAATGGGGGCACTTTCCAAGTCGCCAAGTCACCCTTCTGCGACTTGAAAGGACTCGAGTCAAGTCACCTCCTTTAAAAAGCCTGCCATTGCTCCACAGAGGGAAAAGGGGCTGCTGCTGGGCTGTGTGTGTGTGTGTGTGTGTGTGTGTGTGTGTGTGTCAGCATTCCCTGTCAAATCTCCCCTGCTGTCCTGTCTACTCCAATATCTGACAGCAGTGTGGAACACACCAACCCCTTCCCTTCCCTTCCCCAGTGTGATCCCACTCCAGCCGCAACAAAGGAAACCCCCCCCCCTTCACTTCATGGGCATGGCAGGGACCAAGGGTGCATCCCAGCTTGGCCAGGTGGGTGGGCACCGGGCAGGGTCAGCACTAGCAAGGAAAAGCCCATTGCGACTTCAAAGAGGGAAAATGGGCTGCATCAGGCTGTAGGCATGTCTCGCTGTTCTCTTGAAACATTACCCTACTGTCCCCACCTCCATCCCACCTGTCAGGCAGCAGTGCGGAATGCGCCCACCCCTTCTGCAACAGAAAATGCTGCTGAAAAACCAACAGGAAGATGACAGGGAAAATCTGCTAAGAGAGGTTTGGACAAAAGTGCAGGTGATATAAGTCATTCCCCCACATTTGTCCCCACCTTATGGGGAGACTCAGCTGTTCTTTTCCCCCTCCCCCGGAGATGGGTGCTTCGGCCAGTGGATGCCGTGGAGATGCATTCTTCAGTCAATGGATAGAGCAGAAGACCAGCAGAGCTGCCTTGCTGTCTGGGTTCTGTGCAAAATCCAGGTAAAATGGATACTTCTTGCAGAAACTGCAGCAGGTGCTGCATCACAAAACCCAGCCAATTTTTTGGAGTGCAAACAAAAAAAAAAGTTAACCCTTTTGCTCCACTCCCCCAGCCCTTCTCAGAACATAGCATAGCCTGCTAACTGCTGGTGCTGGAGCTCGTGCATGCAAAAAACGGCTTCCTGGATGAACACAAGAAGTTTTTCATGCGAGAGGGGGGCGGCACAACTTGTGTCTGTTGGCGTGCGACTCGAGTTGTTGGAGTGGAATGCGAGTCATGAATTGGGGGCCCTGACTCGAGGGTTTTTCTGAGTCTTCCACACATGCAACTCACAAGTCCACAAATCAGTGAAAACTGTCCATTTCACGACTCAAGTTCGAGTCACCCGACTCATGTTCCCATCCCTGGAGAATAGGTTCAAGGTTGTAAAGAGAAGGTGGGCTTAGAAGACTCCTATATTATGATTTCATAGTCCTATCCTCCACCACTCCACAGCATATAGCCTGATGTCCTCCGGTTTGGCTCCAGTGAGCTATTGGCACAAGCTGGGAGCTGCCATCTGCTTCCACTGGCAATCCCCTCACACTTACAACAGTGCACCATTGACAGTGGCACCACACTGTCTACAACAGCAGTACACAAAATATTGTGTCTTTGCTGTTGATATATACTGTTGGCATTGTTCAGTTCTGTTTTCAAAATGTACGTCTGTGGTGGTGGGTGCACGCTGTGAAGACTGTGTGCTCTGTTCCCTGTAATTGGGTTACAGTGTCATCACAGGAAACTCTGCTCTTAACAAAATAATTGCAGCGGTGGCTGGCATCACTTTGCATGCTACATTCACTGAAATAAGAACATGTGAGCACTTTGGACTCCCAGCCACTATGCAGGTGAACCAACCAGTCCAAAGGAGAGCCTCTCAGGCAGGGCAGCTCCTGTGGGCTTATCCTGCTACCATAAGCAGGCAGGGGGTAAGGGTGAGGTGCAAGGCATCAGGTGCCTCAACACACGTGACTGATCTCCGGCCAGGAAAAGAAGCACTCACTTCTAGACATAAGAACATAAGAACAGCCCCACTGGATCAGGCCATAGGCCCATCTAGTCCAGCTTCCTGTATCTCACAGCGGCCCACCAAATGCCCCAGAGAGCACACCAGATAACAAGAGACCTGCAAGGCTTCCTGGGAATTGTAGTTAAGAACATAAGAACAGCCCCACTGGATCAGGCCATAGGCCCATCTAGTCCAGTTTCCTGTATCTCACAGCAGGCCACCAAATGCCCCAGGGAGCACACCAGATAACAAGAGACCTGCAAGGCTTCCTGGGAATTGTAGTTAAGAACATAAGAACAGCCCCACTGGATCAGGCCATAGGCCCATCTAGTCCAGTTTCCTGTATCTCACAGCAGGCCACCAAATGCCCCAGGGAGCACACAAAACCACCTACGTCCTGGTGCCCACCCTTGCATCTGGCATAGCGCATTTCTAAAATCCCAGAGACCCAAAGACATGCCCAGAGACATGCCCAGAGACCCAAAGGTTCTTCGTGGGAGATTTCTTTCCACTTGGGAAAAGAAACACATCACATGCCCTGAGCAATCAACAATTCATGTGCCAGAATTTTCTAAGGCAAAGGAGGCAGGCCTGTTGCACCTGTCTGAATCTGGCATTTCACTCACAGTGCTGACAAAACCAGACAAATAATGCAAAAAAAAAAAAAAATGCTTGGTGGAGTGCAATTACAGTGAACCCATATCCAGGTTCCAGGCCACTGCATATCTGTTAGGTTCAGACTAGCCTTTGCAGGTAGTAAACATTCTATGCGGTAAAGCTTTTCCACAAATTTTACTGAGCAACAAAATACAGTATGACTAATTACAACAAGTTTAATACAGGAATGACACATTGCCTTTTAGAATCTATTGCCAAAGCAAGAGTCCTGATCGTCCGACAGATCTGACATTCCACTTGATCTGATGTGCTGTTGTCAGTGTCAGTGGCATGCATGAATGCTTTTGGCCACTCCCACTGCATCACATGTCACATACCGCCATGGATGTAGCTTCGTTACTTCATTCTCTTTAATATACAGCAACGATACTGTTTGAGGAATATGGCAAGTAAAAAGAGAAAGCGGTTGTTCCAATTGGACAAAAACTTGAAGCCTTAAAGCAGTGTTTTCCAAACTGTGGGTCAGGACCCACCAGTGGGTTGCCACCTGATTGGTGGTAGGTCATGAAACGGAAACTGACGAGCTGATAGCTGACAAGGACAATGTGTTTAGACCTATGGAAAGGGAAACTGAGCCTTACGTATGCATTTACTCATGAGCAGGCAACCGTGCCTCAGTCCAGTTTGAAGAGCAGGCCAAGAGGAATGCAATGCCACCAGAATGGTCCTGATCCGATAAGCAGAGGCCCCCAAAAATACTTGAGAAGGAAGTCTCACCCCTCCAGGCCGATATGGAAAATGTATTGAGCTCTGTGGAAAGCGAAACTGAGCCACACCTGGGTGCTTAAGAGCGAATAGGCAATGGTGCATCTTCTATCGAAAGCCAAGTGAAGGGGAACGCAAGGCCACCAGAATGGTCCCAATCTGATGAACATGGAACTCAACAAATGCTCCAGTAGGCAGCTCCCCTCACCATTGTAAAAAAAAAAGGATTAAAAGGTTTGAACCTGGTAAAGTGAAACTTTTTTTTAAAGTCTTTTAAAGCTAAGTGGGTCCCGGCAGAGTGTTGTTTTAATAAGTGGGTCCCAGTGCTAGAACGTTTGGGAACCACTTCCTTAAAGAGACTAGACAAAGATTAGCCCATGCAAAGAACTGCATCTGAAGGAGGTGTAGGGCGAGTTATATTTGGTGACTGGAAGAGGAAAGGAAGAAGTCTGTTAAGTCTGCTGTTAAATGAAGGACCTAGAGACTGATAAATAGTGGAGAAAAGTGAAGATGGATAAAAGAGTGAAGCTTTGTTCTCATGGTTCACACAGCAAAGGGATAAGGGCATGGCTATCACAGGTGGATCCTGCAAGAAAAACACTCTGATTTCCCGCAAGGAACTTAATGAAGCAGAACCTGATTTCATGGCTCACATAGGCTGGCTTGATCACTGGAAAAAATTATATGGGATCAGGGAGCTTAATATCTGTGGTGAAAAATTATTGGTGAGTTCAGACGAATTCTGAAATTTAAAGCAAAATTTACTTATTGACAGTGAAGGATTATCAGGTGAGCATATCTACCACTGTAATGAGACAGGCTGGAACTACAAACCTCATGTAAAAGTGTTGCCTTCAAACAGGGATGTGTGGTGCCAGTGTGACAGTTGAGGCAGAACCACCCCATCATAGTTCATGGAACAGCACCTCAGCAGCCTGCTTACACCTGAGGAGGCTCTCCTTACACCAGCTTTCTCAGGTGTAAAGAGAGCCTCCTCAGGTGTAAGCAGGCAGGGCAGCTGCAGTGCTTTTCCATGGACTTTGATGGGGTGGTTCAGCATCACCTGCTACATCCACACTGCATGTCCCTGCTTTCAAAAACTCTAGCTTCTGCTCCTGAGTAGTGTAACAAATGTTGAAATGTCTAAACCTACTAAAGAAAGCAATCCTTGTAAAGGTAAAGATGGTGATAATGCACCATCTCAACTTGATGAGGATGAACTCAGGCTGAGCAGCAGAGACTGAGCAATTTTCCTTCCTCCTAATGTCACTTACTGTCAGCCTCTGGACCAGAGGGGTGCTTGAAGCATTAGAGATTGTCATAAGCTTTTAATGATGCTCAGTGAGGTGATTGACGATGGAGGGAGTGCACAAGATAAGTAGAGAAAAGTGAACTTAAAACATGTGATGGATTGGATCAGACAATCATGAGAAGAGACGGAATCACTAACATCACGGAGAAAGGCAACATCACAGAGAAAGTTGCTTTCAGAGGACGAAATACACAAGAAATGGTGCAAGAAAATTGTGATAACCTGCTTCCTTTGGTACAACAAATTCCAGGCTGTCAGAAACTGAATGATGATGACATACAAAAGGGAATAGAGGAAGATGAGGAAAAAACAGACTGACCGCAACATAGCTCTGCTGAATTGAGATGACAACTAAGACGATGAGGATAATGACACTGAGACCCAACAGGGACTAGGCAATCCTAAGTCATAGCGAAGAGGTCAAGGGCATTTGAGGCAACCCCGGCTTACACTGATCAACAAGAGGAGGCAATTGCCACTGATGTCATGTGGTTGAGACACTGGAGCGGCATCACCACAAGGAAGTGAAGCAAAGCTGGGAGAGTATACAAGCCAATCACTCATTTTTTAAGCAATAACTTTGGCTGTTTGTCACACTGAACTCTTTAAGGGCATTTAGCCACACCATTATTGTAGGGGTTTCATTTCCACCACCACCCTATTTCTGCATTATCTGAAATTTTCAAATATTTGACCACCTGTCTGTCCCATTTAGGTCAGGTAATCGGGACTCTGCTATATAAGAAATACAAACAGAATTAGAACAGAAAACACTAAAGAATTTGGCTTAGCAAAAAGAGGCAGGAGTGCTTGCCTGCCTGCCTGCCTACGAGCATTACATAAGAACATAAGAACAGCCCCACTGGATCAGGCCATAGGCCCATCTAGTCCAGCCTCCTGTATCTCACAGTGGCCCACCAAATGCCCCAGGGAGCACACCAGATAACAAGAGACCTCATCCTGGTGCCCTCCCTTGCATCTGGCATTCTGACATAGCCCATTTCTAAAATCAGGAGGTTGCGCATACACATCATGGCTTGTACCCCGTAATTGTGGCTTGTGTCCCTGCTAGTAAAAGCGGGAGCAGGGATTTTCCAGTTGACTTCTGTCTACAATCAGAAGTGGACCCCCCACACAGCCCTTTTCAGTTCTGTGAGCTTGTCACATGACTGTAGATTCTTTTTTCAGTAATCAAATATAGAACATAGTTATATGTCACTAGTGCTTTTAACTACTGTAAGCAGCTGTAATAAGGAATCCTAAGACAATTAAAACAAGAAAGATCTATGAAATTAGGAATTGTGTGAAGAGTGTGGCGTGGCAGCCTCTGTCTCATAGTGCTGGAACTCAAGATTACCCAGTGCCGCAGGTACAGGACAGGCAGAAGGTAACACCTCTTCATATGATGCATAATTCATTTCTGAATACCAGATGCTGGACGGACTACAGGGTATGTGCTGATACGCAGTTTGTCAGGGTCCAGGGGCACCTGGGTGGCCACTGTGGGAAAGAGAAAGCCAGACTAAGAGGTCCTTGGGTTGATTCAATAAGGCTGGTTCTGATCGAATGAATAAATGAATGGTGTTTATCACTTCTGGGTGCATAAGAGAACTTTGAATAACCACAGGTGCCATCGTACCAAGTACTCATCAGCATGCCTCAGTTATGAGAACTGGTGTTAAATGTGACCATTGATTTATCAAGTTGGCTTGCGCCAATGTTTACATGACCAACCAGAAAAACCTCCCCTTAATTGCTAGTGACACCTGGTGAATGAGGCCCATAAGCCATTGTTAGGTTTGTTAGGCACTGGGGAACATTTTGGGACAAGTGGGGCCTGTACAAGAGGGACAGGCTTCACTTGAACCAGAACGGAACCAGACTGCCGGCACATAACATTAAAAAGGTGGCAGAGCAGCTTTTAAACTGATCCCTGGGGGAAGGCCGACAGGAGCTAAGGGGCATCTAGTTCGGGAATCCTCATCCCTATGGGACGAGGATGGGGAGGTTAGAGAACAACAAGGTAAAGGCAGAGTAGGAGAAGGGAATGGTAGTGTGATGGGATGTGATAGACGGTTTGGCACAATGAGAGGATGCGGGGACAAAGGAGCTAATAAGCAGCCCATCCTGGGGCATTTCATGTACAAATGCTTTTATGCAAATGCCTGAAGTCTCCTAGCAAAGATGGGAGAACTGGAATGTCTGGTAACAAGGAAAAACATTGACATAGTGGACTTAACAGAAACCTGGTGGAATGCAGAAAATCAGTGGGATACCACAATTCCGGGCCAAATTCTGCCAAATCCCAATCCAAGCTCTGCCTGGAAAATTATGCCCACATTTAGCTAATTAGCTCCCCTTCTTTCCTCTATAATGACACTGGTTCTGCCCTGCAGTCCTACAGAAACCCACCTCCAGGGTAGCTTGCCTGTTCAACCTGCAGAGGTCCTCTCTCCTGCCAGCAGACCCTTGGTCCTCAGCAGGTCTTGGGCACAGCAGCCACACACCAAACTCCAGTGTCTCCAGCAGTCTCCAAAGTCCATTCTCCATCAATTCCTTAGTCCATTAATCCAGTCTGTCCTTCCTCAAGCTTTCCTCCTTCTGTTACCCACAAACCCTTCCTGCCTCAGGTGCTCCTTATATCCCTGAGGGCCCCATTGCCTTCAAGTGGCTGCAGCTCCTGGAAACAGTTGCAGTTGGACAACGAGTTCTGGTTGTTATAATCTGAGTACACTGCAGTGACCAGGGACACCAGCCATGGGGACTATTGATCCCATTGTCCCTATGGTGAATATTCAGCACCCTGGGTCTGAGACCTGACAAAGCTCTTCTTAGGAGCCTTCCCTATGAACCCCCCCCCCCACTTTGGTAAGTTTGAGGAAAGTGGGGAGGGCTTCTGGGAATTGCTGAGGTTTGAAATGAATCAATTCTAGATTGGTGATTACGGGTTATGGGTTGCAAATCATAGTAGGTATGTGCAAGCTCTTGATTTTAGAGTCAGGCTTCCTCTGGTTACCAGATTGCCAGATGCAAGGAAGGGCACCAGGATGAGGTCTCTTGTTATCTGGTGTGCTCCCTGGGGCTTTTGGTGGGCCGCTGTGAGATAGAGGAAGCTGGACTAGATGGGCCTATGGCCTGATCCAGTGGGGCTGTTCTTATGTTTCTTTTGTAATAAAATAACCCATAACACTTCTGTGCTCCTCAGGCAATTGTGGCTTATGAAGTTTGGAGTTGGTCGGGCCAATGTCTTTTGTTCATATATAGTATGAATTGCTACAACAGTTGTAGTGGTTCATGTGTACAATACACATGCACAGTTTTCTTATGTGTATGTACACTTTTGGATAAAGAGTGTGCGAGATACAATCATTGCTACAGTCACCAACTGGTGCTAAAATGCAAATTTCTATGAAGGCTGCTTATACATCTTTCCTTCTCTGTTCATGTCTTCATGAACAGTTCTGTAGATACTTAAGGCCAGTGGCATCACTAGGGGGTGCATGGGGTACAGACCGCACTAGGTGACACCCTCAGGGGGGTGACACCACTAGGGGCCAAACTTTTTGGAAAATTTGTATTTATGAATACTACCATCATGTTATATATCATTGGAATGATATTTTCATGCAGAGCATAGTGAAATAAATTGTGTTGAGTTATCTGTATTCTATCAAAGGTTATGGCCAATTAACCAGAAAAAGAAAACACAACAGCCTTAAGTAACAAAAAGTGGATTTTCTGACCAATGAGACTGGGTGTTCTGAGAGCCAATAAAGTGTTGTGATGACACAGAAGGGAATCAATAAGGTGTTAGTATGAGTCAGCTCTCATTTCCATGTATCAGAGCTAATACTAGAACTCTTATTCTGTTGCATGTCATCAAATTGTCCACTGGTTGTTTTTTTTTGTTGGTCACTGATTTGTTGGGTGACTTGTACTGTTCTATATTTAAAAAATAAATAAATAAAGCTAATGAGGTGACACCAAGCCTAGTGATGCCACTGCATTTGTAGTTTATTCTGTAGAGTCTGGCATGGGAGGAGGTTCATCATGGGGGTGACACAATAAGCTCTCACACACCAGGTGACACTTCTGATTAGGCTTCAGTCCTACTCCCACTTTCCTGGGAGGAAGCCCCATGAGTGTAGAGGGACTTACTTCCAAGTAAACATGCCTAGAATTATACTATCTGAACTTTTTTGCTCTGACTTGCTCCATACAATCTGATGATGCATTTGGAATTTCAGAGCCCAATTATTACTGCTTGGAAAAATCAGCGATTGCTTTCCAAAACTTCCCCATGCTCTTGGCAGCATGGGTTTCTCTAGGGTGTCCTGAAATCTTACTAGAATCCTCAGTGGCAAATATAGCACAGGTGATTTACTATGCTAGAAGCAGCTGGATGAACGCAGTCTCAGAGGAGCCATCCGTCCTTCAGCACAGAGGGGAATCTTCTACAAACGCAAGCTATCTGAAGGCTGTTGGTAACAAAGGATGAAACTTTTATTGTGAATATTTTGCTTCTGTTGATGGGTCATAAGTTGTGCAGGTGTGAGATAAACACAAAATGAGTATACTGCATATTCTCAGACACAAACCCCTTTGCTTAAAGGGGAAAAGTAATGTATTTTGTACTGTGTTCATTTTCTTGCCGCACTTCTAATGCATACAAATAATCAGACCAAATGCAATTACAGGTGGGGTCTCTTTATCCACAGATCCGGCTTGCAGCTTCTTCGAGGCTCAAAAAGTCGTCCACAGCTATTTTAACGCAACTTCCGGTATTCGCCAAAAACCAGAAGTCACATTCTAAAAGCTCCGGGCTGCATTGTGAACCCAGAAGGGCTCTGGACACGACCGGAGCAAGGTTCCAGTAGTGTTTGGAGCCCAGATGGGAAGATAATTGTGGATTAGATTATTAGCAATTTTCTGTGTCCATGGGAGGGATCCAGGAACGGATCCCGTGCAGATATGAAGGCCCCTCCCGTATTAAACACGACTATTTTGCATGTTTATATGCATGTTCCAAAGAGTTTACTGTGAAGTAAGGGAGGGTGTATAGGGCTGTCCCATGTGTGCAAAAGCATACCTTTGAACGCACCTATAGATTTTGCCTCTCCCTAAAATCTCTTCTGCTGCCTCTGAGAAGACATCGTTGGTTCCTGGGAGGCAGAGGTGCCTTATACGTTTGCAGGTCTCCTCTGGGTTACACCCCACGGAGAAGGAAACATGCTCTGACAACAAGTTGCATAATCATTTTCAGCCTTGTCGTGAGACTCTGGGAAGCGCCCTGCTTCTGTTGCCTGCTGGCAGGAGGGTTATGTGTCACTGCCTAGAAGGAACAAGCTTTGCTGACATATTATACTCAGGTTACAATTAATTATGTCTGAATGAATTATGGCTTGTGAAATATGATTCTCATGGGCTCATAAAGCTCACTTCAAATACAATGTAACCATTACAATGGCATAATGTTCCATTTTTCTCTCCTAGGGAAAAAATCATTCAGTTCCTTGCCAGCCACACATGGTCTTCCAAGCCCTTTCCCCTTTACCTCCTAGTTTTGTGCTATAGCTTTCGGGAGCACTCCTGTTAGTGAAATTCTCTCTGCAAATACTGTATGGTGCTGTGCACCAGGATCAGCACTGACAGCCACAGTAGTCTGCCAGCACACAGTGTTATCCTGGAGTCTTTGTGCCTGATGTACCATAATAGCCGTGTTCTAAGTGCTGAAGTGATATAGCAGGGGGGTACGTCTTTCTGCTGCCAGCCAGGAGGAATTTGAAAAGGAGGGAAGGAAGCAGGGTTTGCACATTCATGTGTGGGTGGGAGCTTGTGGGGAGAGAGGGAGAAACTTGGAGGCTCTCCAGCAGGAATGGAGCAGAATCTGATCCCATGACAATCCTGATGTGAAATGTATACAGGTACACATGGGAGGCACAACATGATCCTATTTGGCGACAACAATACCTGAATAACCAAGCCCAATTACAGCAAGTCCTCACTCAGCGTTTCATTTTGTTAAAAGTTGTTGAGAGGGGAAAAAAGTTCCTGCATCTGTGTGGAGTCTGCATGTTCTCCCCACGTCTGCATGGCTTTTCTACAGCCTGGAAAGCTCACATTTAGGAAAGGAAAGCCTTTCCTTCCTAATGCACTATTCTTTTTCTTGAGATGGGACAGTTGCTGACAGGGCCTGTGCCATTTCTATTTTTTGTGCCAGGCCCAGCAATTTTAGGTGTATTTATGAATGAATAAATATGGACTACTCATGTCCAGGAATGCGTGGAAGGTATGTGTGTACGTGTGGGTTTGCATATACGTGCCTTCACTCCGTCTCAAGATGCCATGGATGACACTAGGCAGTGCAGTGAGCAATAGAAATGTTACATTGGGGGGAGGGGGTTGTGAAAATGAAGAGAGCTTGGTCATTCAGATCAGAAAAGGTATGGCAATCAGACAAAAACAGTTGATCAAAATGTAACAGAGCATCTGGAATGGCTGACTTTTGGATCCTCTGAGAAATTATGTTCTGCTCCTTTGCAGATTTTGGACAATGTCATTCCTGACCTCCAGCAAAGCAAGCACACTGTGCTTTCTGACTGTTGGGTCCTCTGCTGCTCTGCTTTGAAAGCTGTAGAGCAGAATTTGAGAGTGACTCACGGAAGGCTCTGCAAAGAATGCAGATATAGGTGTGACGTTCCTGGGAGAGGAAAGAAAGTGCTTCAGCAATACTGGAACCTCCTGAAACCAGTTGCAAAAAAACAGTTACAGCAACACAAGCAATCGGATGAGGAGTGAATGGCAGTATGTAAATTTTGTTCCTGAAGCCAGTCACTGGGTTTCCAAAGAAGAGGAGGAGCAATTTGCCAAGAGTAGCTTAAAAGCCAGAGGACTCAGTTCCCTCTATTGTTTTCTCCTCAGAGCAGAGATGGGCTCCAGGATTTTCTTTCTGGGCCTCCTCTTTCACTTAAGTCTTGCAGACCCGTAAGTAACCCCATTGAGGTGTGATCTTGCTCAAAATCTTGTTGGTGAGGAAACTGCGTGCATGCAATGGGTCATTAGGAGTTGATAAGTATATCAATGAGCAAATGTTTCTTGGCATGTTATATAATGGTTCACAATGTGAGAAGCCAGTGAGCTTAGACAGCAGTTGATTGGGTTGGGTCAAGGGCCCACCAGACCCAGTTGACCCCTGTATTCTCAGTGCCAGTAGCACAGACAGTGCCTATCTGCCATCAGGAGACAGGCAGGGATGGTTCAATTCAGGCTACTTTGCCCCAGAGTACCCAGCAACAAGGGTACCCAGCTGTCAGGGAGCCTGGTAATATCTTCCCAGTTCAACTTTCATTTCAGCCATCGTTGGCCAGAGAGAGTCAAGCAAGCTCTTCTCACCCAGGTGTGTGAAGTATAGTTGCTTTAAAGGTAGGTATGGGTTTGCTGCTGAAGATGCCTTTGATGATCAGAACAAGACTTCTTGGGCTAGCATGTGAGGAGGGACAGCAGGGCACAGCCAGCAGGGGAGAGAATTTTTGGCACAGACAGCCCAAAATGCCCTGTTCAAAGTAGCTGTGAATTTGTTTGAGGCGCTCCTGGCAAATTGAAACTTGGGCATGTGCTCACAGCTGTATTTGACAGCTGGGAATTTTCTCCCTTGCTACGCAGAAGGGATTTAGTCTCCACCCCAAGGAGTGTACAGCTTATTAGAGCAGCGATGAATGATAATACTGTCAGTACCAGACTAGCACCCAGCTTCAGCTTCAATATTGGGTACAAAAATACCCAAGAAATCCAGTAAAAAAGATAATCACATTTTGCAAACAGCAGACTCTTGGGATGGAAAGAGGATGTTGGAAACGTGAGTGAAGAGCCCTGTTTATTTAGCAAAGAATAAATATTTGAAGTCCTGTCCTGGCTATGAGTACTAAGTTGATTCCACTGGTGATTACTTGCAAGTAAGTCTGCTTATGGTCAAAGTCAAAAATATCTCTGACTGGAGGTCATGGAGCTAGAGGCCATAGCTCAGTGGCAGAGTGTTCCAAAAATCCCAGGTTCAGTCTATTAGCTGTGGCCCAGATCCTAACCAACTTTCCAGAATTGGTACAGCTGTGTTAATAGGAAATGTGCTGCATCCTGCAGTTGGGAGGCACTCACAGAGGCCTCCTCAAAGTTAGGGAATGTTTGTTTCCTTATCTAGGAAGTGCATTGCCCTTAAGTTGGTGTTGGAAAGCGGGTTAGGATTGCACCCAGTGTTTCTCAAGTTTTGTCCTTTGCCGTACCACTTCACATGGTCCACCAATTTGAAGTACCACCAGAAGTCACTGGCAATGACATCATTGCCAGTGACTTCTGGGTTGGGAGACCTGATGTGATACAACAAACACCAGTAAGAGGCTCAGGGTGGACAGGAGAGCTTTTTTGAGCATGGAAAAGTATGCAAAGCCTCCTACCGCTGTTTTTTGTGTCACATTCCTGGTCTTGCTGCTGGACGGCAGGTGTCCAGGGGGTCCTGCAAGTACCACAAGATAGCACCACAAGTACTGCTGGTGATACCCGTACCACTGGTTGAGAAACACTGGTTTATAGCACTTTCAAGTAGGGCTGGGAAACAGGATGAACAGCCCCAAATTGTAGAACATGACAATATTGTAGAAAGGAACAGGGTACAGAACCGTTGTATACAATTGCACTGCAATTACAGCAGGTTGCATATGAGCCCCAGAGGCTAGATTTTGTCGGGAAACCTGGGAGAGCTGCTGCCAGTCAGTGTATAAGTGTGTGGCTTTAAGGCAGCTTCCTAAGTTCTGCAAGGTGTGTAAGCAGAGCTGTGGAAAAAGCGGCTCATTCACAGCAGAGCTGAGTTGCATAAAGCATTTTGTATCAATATTGCAAAATGAGAGCAAGAGAAGGAAGTGGTCATGGCTGCAGAGGCATGGAGGCAAAGGACAACAGCGCAGGGAAAGCTACCCAGAAGTCTACTCATAGCAGGAGAGAACAATCCACAAGCTCAACAAGGAACTGAATAGGGACTGCTCCCCCTACTGGTGGGGTGAACCCACACCCATTATTATTGTATAGGCCTGGCTTGTGTGCCTTCACACTTTCAACAGGATGAACAGGCCCAAATTGCTGAACACAACAGTATTGTAGAAAGGAATAAAGGGCACCGAGTTGTCCTGTACAATAGCACTTCAGTTTCAGCTAGATTTTGTAAAGCAGGTACAATCCAAGAGCAATTATTATCTAGCATACTCAGAAATTAACACACAAGCGTTCTGTGAACACAAGGCAGGGAGGAAAGGAATGTGCCAACTAGCCATGCCCCTGCACTGATGTATCTGTTCTCCATGTCCCCAATGTTTATGTGGTCAGTTCTTGTCTGCAGAGGACAGCACTGAACATAAGAAAGGTAGTGTGCCATGTGGCTGGCTGGTGTGCTCCAGTTCCCCCTTCCCCTATGTGTTTCCACACAATGGGGGGAATTTCTGAATAGGGTTGTAGCTTCTGTTTAAGATACACTCTCATCAACTTTGCACCATTTTAACTATCATGGCCCCCCCCCCCAAAAAAAAGCAACCATGGGAATTGTTACTTGACAAGACAACTGAGATACAGTGTAAGCTACTTAGCTTCCAAATAACTCCCAGGGTTTCAAGAGAAGCAGGGATGACTGTTAAACCTGTTTACATCTAGATAAACCAGAGACAAAAACTCCATTCAAGCATGGAAGGCAAATCAGGGCTTCTCAAAACGTACCTGTCTTAGCCCCAGTCCTACAAATGATGCATGCACTCACTCCAGGTCCTGCCCTCAAGCATTTGTTTGCAGAGGCAAACACTGAATGTGGGGAGTTTCCCCCCCCCCCATGACTGGAACACTCCAGGATGTTCAGCAATGCTCCATCATTTTCCTTGTCAGCTTGGAGGGGATCACTGGCTTCCTTCCTGGATCACCCAGAGGAAGAGCGCAGGTGAACAACAGGAGAGACTGCCAGGGTTGGGAACTTGAGTCAGTGATTTGGATTTGAGTTGCGAAAATGAATGATTTGGGGTGGCTTGTTGACTCGTGAGCCGTGCACGTGAAAGACTCTAAAAAACACTCGAGTTAGGGGCCTCCTGACTAAGCACTCGTCCCCATGTGTGCAGACTTGAGTCTACCTATGTCTGAGGGTGCCTGCTTACTGTTTTCGCAGCATGGAAAACCTTGTGGGGCGAGCATCCTGACTGTGATCAGCAGGAAAGTTCCAGCTGGGAGGCAGGAAAGGGATAATGTTAGCAATGAATGAGGGAGGCAGTGTTGCAGGTTCAGGCAAGGGTGGAAGCGAACACAAGGAGGTTTCAAGGAACACAAGCTTTTATTCTTTCAACCGCTGGCTGCTGGAAACAGGAATAGCTTCCAAAGTCTGTGACACCGATTTTTTCGGGGTGTGAGTTGATATACAAACAAACTTCCATTGTAAAGCATTGGCTGGACTTCTGACTGGCAAAATACAAAATTGCAAAGCCTTGGACACATTCTAGATTGGCAAACAGCATATCACGTGATGCTTTGTCCCTGCCTACACATCCTACTACTCAGATTCTGCTTAGCATGCCTTACTAAATATGGCACTTTAAATATGTGAAATCTTTCTAGCTGCAAAAGTCCCATCTCCCCCTCTCTGCATTGGCTAATAACACACTTGCAAAAGTCTCTTTTCTCTTCTAACTACTTGTCTGTTGCGGTTAGCTAGCAGTTTCCTGTTTTCTTTTTTTAACTGCAAAGGTTCTAAAGAACAACTTCTTGCGGTCAAAGCCTGTGTCTGCAACACCACTTCCTTTTTAACACAGACACAAAGAGGCATTCAAGGGGCATCTTCTAAAATGTCCTGTTGACCCAAGCAGCTAAGTATAGGGCCTACTTTGGCCAAAGCACCCTGCTTATGCTCACAGCTAGGCCCAAACTGGGGCCTGAATGGGTTCAAATGCTCTAAATTCTGGAGGGTTTCCTCATAGCAGAACTGGGCTCTCTTTTCCTGTCTCTGATAGAAAGGAAATAATGGATGATCATTGGACATAGGATGGGCATTCTGATATTTTCATTGACTGAGGGAGAGCAGGAAGAGGAGCCAAGGGGGTTCTTGCCTTATGATTGGCTTGAGAACCCTAGGGAGGGGGCGGAGGCAGGGATGGGGGGAAGGAGTTCATAGCGGTCTCGCTTTGCAGCGCATGGCTGGTGGGGAGGGGGAAACTCATTGAATGACTGGCTGCAGTTGAACTGCTTGTGAGTAGGGGTGCCAAAGATTGGGTTGTCCTGGTAAGCCTTGTAGCTGCTGCGTGTGACCCTCCTCCCTCTTGCTGCTTCTCTCCTGGCTCTCTTGCAGTCCCTCTCACCCCCTCCTGCTCTGTTTACAGATGGGCAGGGACAGCAGGGGAATGTTCAAAGAGAGCTCCGGCACACCCAGGCAGCAGCCCCATTTATTCCGCAGCAGGGTTTTTAAAAGGGGGAGCAACTTATATGCCTGTGGGTCCAATTGTCATGAACAAGCAGGCAGAACAGACCAAGAAGTCAGGCACAGTCTTTTCCAGCCCCTAGGTAGCGGTGCCATGAATTAAACCTTGGGCATGCATGCAGAGAGTCAGACTGAAGTGCTGTGGCACCTGCTTTCTCTACTTGCTGGTCTGACTGGCTCCATTTCCCAGGAGATCAGGTCTTGTCCCACAGACGCATTCAGTAGTGTCCCAATTCTCATTTATGCAACTTTGGAAGATGTGTGCTGCTCTTGTGCCAAGTTCAGATCACAGAAATACATGACAGAACAGCATGATAAATCATGTCACATGTGCTGCACATTACAAAGGCTGTAATTGGATTTAGGCTAGGATCAAGCCCCTTTGAACATAACGTGATGTACTTCCAAGTAGACATGCATAGGATTGCTAGGTCAATTTTCTTAAGCATCATATTAAGATTTTATTCCTGCTCTCTCAATGCCACTCTTGGCTCCAGCAGCCCTAGCCAGGAAATAAGTTGTTGTTAAGAATATTTATATTCTCCTATTCAACAAAAAAGCTCACAAAGTAGTTTACAGACAAAATCCAATCGTTAATTAATTTGATATGGCCATTTTTCTTTGTGCAGCAACGTCCCTCCTTCCACTTCTTTCTTTGGGGACATGGACAATATCACATAAGCCACTTTCCTGATCCAGTCATTCTCTCTCTCTCTCTCTCTCTCTCTCTCTCTCTCTCTCTCTCTCTCTCTCTCTCTCACACACACACACACACACACACACACACACACACACACACACACTCCCCCCTCTCTCTCTTCCTTTTTATCATGCCTCTTCTTGTTTTATTATTATTATTATTATTATTATTATTATTATTATTATTATTATTATTAATAATAATAATAATTTGGCTGATTAATTTGGCTGATTAATAATAATCAGTTTGGCTGTACTTGTCGTAAGAGGCGACTAAACAGCCACCGGGTAGATGGGACTCGTCAGCCTAGGAAGGCAGCTCATCTAAGAGAAGGAAACTCTGACCTCAAACCTCCACTGCCTTGTGGCTACATCCAGTTCTGGAAGAGGCTTCAGGAGTCAACCTCGAGGCAAAATCAGGAGCCGGAGTCCCTTAGGCAGTTCATGGCTGAACACAGTCACGTTCTGGCAACTCCTGCGACGCCGCTGGAACCAACCGTATTGGCTTCTGCCTTTCCATTGGACCATTCCAGCGACGTGGAGAGGGGGGATTTGCTGCATGGGTAACAGCCTATCCTCCATACCTTCTTTACCCAGGCTTCGCGCACTGGAGAGGACACTCCAACTTCGCCATACGGCGTCGGCACAACACGGGAAGCAGCAGTTTACCGGTTATAAGTCTTTGCTCGATTGGCGTAGAGCATGACGCCAGGGGCTGCTTCCGACGGTGGGAGAGATCATTGCATCTCATTGGGCAGCTACCGCCCGCCTTAAGCTGGGCAGTCCCCAGCCAGTAAGGTGTTGCCTCGCCACGGTCCGTTAACCTCATGGGGTGCGTGGGGTTTAGGGTGAAAACCGACAAGCGGATCGACAACTCTGCACCATGCAACAGAAAACAGAAAACTACTGCCCTAAAGCTGGGCACCTGGAACGTTAGGACAATGACACCTGGCTTCTCTGATGACCTGCAAGAAATAGACGACGCACGCAAAACAGCTGTCATCGACATGGAGCTGAGCAGACTGCAGATGGACATCGTCGCCCTTCAAGAGACTAGGCTGCCAGATTCCGGATCTGTCAAGGAGAGAAATTTCTCATTTTTCTGGCAGGGAAAACCACCAAACGAAACCAGGGAACATGGCGTTGGCTTTGCGGTCAGAAATACCCTGCTGAAATCCATCATCCCACCTACTGTGGGAAGTGAAAGAATTTTGTCCCTGCAGCTCCAGTCATCAGCAGGACCTATCACTCTCATCAGTGCTTATGCACCGACTCTGTCGTCTCCAGCAGAAGCCAAAGACAAATTCTATGATGACCTGGCCACCACTGTCAAGAAAATCCCTGTAAAAGAGCCATTGTTCATCCTCGGCGATTTCAATGCTAGAGTTGGTGCTGATAACAGTTCATGGCCCACTTGCTTAGGTCAGTTTGGCACTGGGAGGATGAACGAAAATGGCCAACGCCTGCTAGAGTTTTGCTGTCATCACGGTCTCTGTGTCAGCAACACATTCTTCAACACAAAGCCCCAACATAGAGTCTCTTGGAGACATCCAAGATCAAAGCACTGGCACCAGCTCGACCTGATCCTCACCAGACGCTCCAGCCTTCCCAGCATCAAGATCACACGCAGTTATCATGGTGCTGCCTGCGACACTGACCACTCCCTGGTGTGCAGCAGAGTGAAACTGCAAACAAAGCGACTGTATCACTCGAAAAAGGAAGGAAGACCTCGCATTGATACCAGCAAGACCCGGGATCAGAGAAAAGTGGAGGAATTTGCACAAGCGCTCGAGGAATCTCTTCCAGGCCCGGCCGACGCAAACGCATCCAACAGATGGGAACATTTCAAGAATACCGTTTACAACACCGCCTTGTCCATATTCGGCAAGAAGACCAACAAGGCGGCAGACTGGTTTGAAGCCCACTCTGAGGAGTTGACACCAGTCATTGAGGAAAAGAGGAGCGCTCAAGCAGCATACAAGGCCTGTCCCAGTGAGCGCAACCTGCAGGTCCTCCGAACTGCTCGCAGCAAAGTCCAGCAGACTGCCAGGAGATGTGCTAACGACTACTGGCTCCAGCTCTGTTCCGAGATACAGATAGCAGCTGACACGGGCAACATCAAGGGGATGTATGATGGTATCAAGCAGGCCCTAGGTCCAACACAGAAGAAAATTGCCCCTCTGAAGTCTGCCACAGGCGAGGTCATCCAGGATCGGGCGCAGCAGATGGAACGCTGGGTGCAGCACTACTCTGAGCTATATTCCAGAGAAAATGTAGTCACCGAAGAAGCACTGAACAACATTGAGTGCCTGCCTGTGCTGGAAGAGCTTGACAGTGAACCAACCCTAGAAGAACTTCACGTGGCCCTGGACTCCCTTGCCTTTGGCAAGGCACCTGGAAAAGACAGCATCCCTGCTGAAGTCCTAAAATGCTGCAAAGAGATCATCGTCACTGAGCTGCATGAAATCCTCTGTCTCTGCTGGAGAGAAGGTGGAGTACCTCAAGACATGAGGGATGCAAACATCATCACGCTGTACAAGAACAAAGGTGACAGGGGTGACTGCAACAACTACCGCGGCATCTCTCTCCTTAGCGTTGTAGGAAAGCTGTTTGCCCGAGTTGTACTAAAGAGGCTCCAGGTACTTGCAGAGAGCGTCTATCCAGAATCGCAGTGTGGATTCCGAGCCAACAGGTCCACCACTGATATGGTATTCTCCCTTAGACAACTGCAGGAGAAATGCAGGGAACAACGACAGCCACTCTTTATAGCCTTCATAGATCTCACAAAGGCTTTCGACCTGGTCAGCAGAGACGGCCTCTTCAAGATTCTCCCCAAGATTGGATGTCCACCCAGGCTCCTCAGCATCATCAGATCTTTCCACAAGGACATGAAGGGCACTGTTGTCTTCGATGGCTCCACATCAGACCCTTTTGACATCCGAAGCGGAGTGAAGCAGGGCTGTGTTCTTGCACCAACCTTGTTTGGGATTTTCTTCGCTGTCCTGCTGAAGCAGGCCTTTGGAACTGCAACAGAAGGCATCTATCTCCGGACCAGATCAGACGGAAAGCTCTTCAACCTCTCCAGACTGAGAGCAAAATCCAAAGTCCAGCTGAAATGTCTGCGTGACTTCCTCTTTGCCGACGATGCAGCTGTCACTACCCACTCTGCCAAAGATCTCCAGCAGCTCATGGATCGTTTTAGCAAGGCCTGCCAAGATTTTGGACTGACAATCAGCCTGAAGAAAACACAGGTCATGGTTCAGGATGTGGACTCACCTCCCTGCATTACAATCTCTGAGCATGAACTGGAGGTTGTCCATGACTTTGTGTACCTTGGCTCAACGATCTCCGACACTCTTTCTCTCGATACCGAGCTAAACAAGCGCATCGGTAAAGCAGCTACCACGTTTTCCAGACTCACAAAGAGAGTCTGGTCCAACAAGAAGCTGACGGAACATACCAAGATCCAGGTCTACAGAGCTTGCGTCCTGAGTACACTTCTGTACTGCAGCGAGTCATGGACTCTTCGCTCACAACAGGAGAGGAAACTGAGCGCTTTCCACATGCGCTGCCTCCGACGCATCCTCGGCATCACCTGGCAGGACAAAGTTCCAAACAACACAGTCCTGGAACGTGCTGGAATCCCTAGCATGTATTCACTGCTGAAACAGAGACGCCTGCGTTGGCTTGGTCATGTCGTGAGAATGGATGATGGCCGGATCCCAAAGGATCTCCTCTATGGAGAACTCGTGCAAGGAAAGCGCCCTACAGGTAGACCACAGCTGCGATACAAGGACATCTGCAAGAGGGATCTGAAGGCCTTAGGGATGGACCTCAACAAGTGGGAAACCCTGGCCTCTGAGCGGCCCGCTTGGAGGCAGGCTGTGCAGCATGGCCTTTCCCAGCTTGAAGAGACACTTTGCCAACAGTCTGAGGCTAAGAGGCAAAGAAGGAAGGCCCATAGCCAGGGAGACAGACCAGGGACAGACTGCACTTGCTCCCGGTGTGGAAGGGATTGTCACTCCCGGATTGGCCTTTTCAGCCACACTAGACGCTGTGCCAGAACCACCTTTCAGAGCGCGATACCATAGTCTTTCGAGACTGAAGGTTGCCAATACAATATACAATATTATTATTATTAATAATAATAATAATAATAATAATAATTTATACCCCGCCTTTTTGCCCAAAGGGCACACAAGGCGGCTTACAAACAATTTAAAATACAACATTAAAGACAATCATTAAAACAATTTACAATAATTAAAAATCTAAAAACAAACAAACCCTGTGGATTCTCATATAAAAAAGCAAGAACGCCAGCCAAACTGTCAACAATTTCTGTTTTACTTTTTCTGTTCTCCCTCAGCTTGACTAGGCTGTCCTTCAGGCATTTCTAGATATAATTAGGTGGACCAGTGTCAAGATATTTGTAAAGAACAAGGCATTGTGAGGACCACTGAGATAAAAAATATCAAACCACTGTCTTGGGAGAAGAGAAATATATTCAATTTGTTCCTAAAATCCAATGAATCAGCTGAGGAATATCATACAAACATCTTTAAAGGAGCAGAGTTCTGTAATAAAATCAAGATCACAATAAAATCATGATCACTATTTGGTTTGTTTGCTATTGTTGCTGATTTTTTTTTCCATAAAAGAATGAAATTTCTGAAATGGCAGGGTCACATTCTCCTGAAGATTCTTCTTTCAATTAACTCCCTGAGTGAGGAATGTTGGTGAACAAGTCAAATACAGGAGGCTAAATAGCCTTCTTCAGTTTTACATGCCATCCCCCCAGAAGATGTCAGTTTTTATTACTTTTTGACAGGACTTGCCCCCCTGCTAAACAAGACATGAAGCAGATGTTGGTAGAGATGGAATAAGAGGAGGTGCCAAAAAGTATACTTTCACAATAGATCCCACATCATGCTCTACTTTTTTCCAATTATGGAACTCAGCCAGCTCACTGTGTGTACCACCCAATTAATATTTAGCTTTCCCCATGAGTAACTGGCATGATCTCAAGAAAATTCAGTAGTGTTAATTGGCCCTTTGTGATTTTTCTTCATTAGAGAACCAGAGGGTAGTGATTATTTCTTGTTATTTAGTGAGGATTATGTGGTTGCATCTGACACATGTTTGAAACTGTTCACTGACTAATTGGCCCCTGGATTCTGTGTGAGGCAGGATAAGTGAGTACAACATCATTGTACAATCCGTACAATCTGGCTCGTCCTCTCAGGTCATCAGAGAAGGCCTTTTTACATGTGCCGCCGCCTAAAGAGGTACGTGGGGCGGCGGCAAGAAATAAGGCCTTCTCAGTAGTGGCACCAATGTTATGGAACTCCCTTCCCCTTGACTAGAGAATGGCTCCCTCCCTCGAGACCTTTCGGCGAGGCCTGAAGACCTTGTTGTTTACACAAGCCTTCTGACTCTATGGCCTTTTAAACATCTTTTATACATCTTTTAGTTTTTTACAGGCATGATTCCTCCTTGAACTGCTGTTTTATGCTCTTTTTATTCTGACTTTTATCTGATTACTGTTTTTATGGTTTCTCTTAATGTGTTTTTAATATGTTTTTATCTGTTAAATTATGTTTTAATCTGTTGTTTTTTTTAATATGTTGTAAGCTGCCCTGGGTCCCTTTGGGGAGAAGGGCGGGATAAAAATAAAGTTTATTATTATTTTTATTATTTTTATTTTTATTATTATTATTGCCAGATTGGGCCAGGCCCTTGAACACTTTGCTTTAAGGATTCCAGTGCATCTGTGAAGTGGCTTCCCCATCCCTCTCTGTGGCTTCCCCATCCCTCAAGTGGCTGCTGGGTGCAGGAAAGAGAGGGAAGTGGCTTTCCTCTGTTGCAAGGGTGACAGCATGTGAGCAGAGCCACTCAGTAGAGTTAGTAGGTGTTGGTATATATGTTAATTCCCACCAGTAGGGGGAGCTGTAGCCCACCTTGTTGATAGTTTAAACGTTCATGGATTGCTGTCTCCTACTTAGACTGGGTCTGTATTTGTTTTTCAACTATAAAATATCAGGAAGTGACATTGCTAGCATGCCTCTAGCAGGCTTCTAGCTTGTATTCATTAACAAACAAAAAAATGGTGTCAAATCATAGAACTGAAATGCATGGAGGCCACCATTTTCTTCCATAATGTATGAAGGCTGCCCTTTTTGAACCAGTAGAACTCAAATACATAGAGACTGCCATATGTTGAATAGCTTCAAGCTCAAAGGAAAGATTGCTAGTGTGGTGGGCATGCTAGAAGCTGAAAAACGTATGTTCCCATAGCCAATCATGCCTATTCCTCTGGGACCAAGGTCCTGGCGAGGAAGCAAGTAACCTGGAAGGAAGGAGTGATGTAGTGACACACTTAGCTGAGCATGTTGCTCCACTGCTGCCATGTAAAGATGGGTTCTGGGGGCTTCCAGGACTCTGGGGAACGTGTAGGCCTAGTTCTTATGCCACCCATGAGAGGGTATCAGGCTTTCATGCTGCCTGTTCACTTGCGCACTTTCTTATCTATGTTGCGCACATAGATGGATTGCACACATTCTCATCTATGACTCCTCATCCCCAACACTTTACTAATAAATGTGGAATGTCTGTGTCTAGTCATCAGCTTCTTCCCACAGTGAGGGGGACAGGACATCTGCTCTCAGAACCTCACAACCCTGACTATGAGTGAAAGCTTTGAGTCACTGCTTATTGTATTGCTGATAACAACAACAACTAGGTATTTATATACTGCCTTTCTGGCCATCGGATTACTCTTCTGAGGTTTACGTAGACAGGCATTTCTGAATCCCTCAAGGGGATTTTTACAAACATAGAGGTTCTCTCTTTCAAGAACCAACAACATTTCAGAACGGATCTTCCTGGTTTGGTCTCACTTCTGGCCTCCAGTTCTCCCACGCAGGCTGACAAGCAGCTCCATCTCTCACATGGAGGGCAGCCAAGACGCTTCTTGCTCACGCCAAGAGCAGATGGAATCACTCAGTTCAGCTTGTCAGCTGCTTCAAGGTCATAAGAACATAAGAACAGCCCCACTGGATCAGGCCATAGGCCCATCTAGTCCAGCTTCCTGTATCTCACAGCGGCCCACCAAATGCCCCAGGGAGCACACCAGATAACACCAGGTCTCTCCATTCTCAGCCATTCAGGGAGCTGCTGGTGTCCTCGAACTGGCAACCTTCTGATGTTATCTTCGGGCTAACGGAGGCTCTACCCTCTAGACCAGACCTCCTGCCCTGATATCCTGATACTATATGATATAAAATTTTAGTGTGTTTTGCGGCTTTTATTAAATTTATGAGTCACCTTGAATACCGCTTTGTTGGGGGGGAGGGGTAAAAGTTAATTAAATGAATATAATTTTTAAAAATAAATGTTTCATTTCTGAACATCCATTCTAAACTTCTGGTTTGTTGGACTTGATTATTTGGGGGGGATGATTCTCCGTAGGACCTTGTACTAATCAGTATTATTTTATTCTTGCAGGCAGTACCTCCTGATAGTGCCTTCAGTACTGCAGAGTGGCACTTCCAATGAGGCCTGCGTGGATCTCCTGGACCTCAATGAGACCGCCTCCCTGAGTATTATGCTGAAGTACGGCATTGACACCTACAATCTCTTTGAGGAGTCTGTGAACCAAACCCAATTCTCCAAGTGCTTTAATTTCAAGGTACATAATCTTCATTCTTTCTGGCTTGATCCTGCATTGTAAGAAAGAGAAAAGGAAGCGGTAGCCTGTAAAAAGGCAGGAAGATTCATTTTGTAGATTGCAATTATTAGCACCCCAGTTGAATATTGTGATGTCAGAAGATTCCTTGCTAAGGGTGGGTAGCCGATACCCTTCCTGCTGAATGCCCCCTGTATCTTCATGCATGAATGTCAGAAGGGCCGGTGCTGAAGTAGGTGGCCTGACACACTTCTTAGATACTGACCTAACCCCTAAAAAACACTAGACATGTGTCTAACTAGACATGTGTCTAAAAAGCTGAAGGTGGCCTTGACAGGGGTGTGTGTGTGTAAACGTTTTATAAATAATTTGGGGGGGGGCTATGAAGGGTCACAAAAATGGGATGGGAGGCTTTAGTACCTTGCGCCTACCACAGTTTTTATCCCAATTGCATTCAACTTTTAGTTAAAACAGAAACAGTCATAGTGAAAGTCAATGGCCCTTTTTTCAAACTAAAACTAGCATCTGATTCAAAACCTTGATAGGAGTACTAAAGCACCCTACCCCTTGTGTGTTCTGTATTAAAAATCATATCCACAAAAGGGGGATATTTTGCCAAAAGCTCTCTATGAACTTTTGAAATCAATGCAGTGGAGGACCTGAGGCGGGGCAGGGGGGCAAAAGCCCCAGGTGCCATACTTACCATGCTGCCCCTGCCGCCGCCCTACCTGCCTGTCAGAGCCATTCTGCAAGCAGGCGAAGACCTGCGTGGTGCTCGGCAGTGCATGAAAAGCCTTCTGAGGCTGCCCACGTGATCTTAAGCAATACTTCCAGTTTTGTCAGGAAACTAGGAATATTGTTTAAAATCATGCGGGAAGTCTCAGAAGGCTTTTCAAGTCCTGCGGAGCATCGCGTGAGGTTCTGTTCCGCTTGGATGAGTATCCCTTTGGGGGGGTGGCATGTCGCGGACCTGCACCCCAGAGCACCATGTTGGCCAGATCCATTACCGAACTAATGCTCTAGAATAGTCAAGGAGAATTTTGGTCAAGGAGAATGCTAAAATGAATACGCCAAACAGAATTTATTCAATCTCTGTCCCAGTGTGTGATGCTTCTCCCTCTTCTCAAATCAGGGCCTAGGAGAGGAGGGTACAGGGGGTAATTTGTACCCGAGCTCAGGGTCAGAAAGGGGGCCCAGCAGCCAAAGGAGGGGGCCCAGAAAGTTTCTAGGACCTGACATTTTCCTATCTCACCTGAACCTGCTGCCAGCGCATAATGTTGGGGTACAACCACTTGCATGCAGTGTTAACTGCTGCTGCAAGCCATATACACCAGACCCAGGAATGCATCCGTGACCCTCTGTAACACAGTGTCACATCTGGGAGGAAAACTGGCCTGCTACAATAGCTCTTTGGCTTGTGGATCCCATAAGCATGAAGAAGTGCATAGAAGCTCAGGGACACAGCTGTGGAGCTACAGCTGCTGCAGAAGTTCATTTTGGTCCATTCTAGTATGAGCCTAAACACGATGATGCTAATTTTCTGCAATTGATTTTCTGTATTTCAAAGATTTAAGAGAGACTTAGGAGTGTGTTTGGTTTTCCATATTACTTTAGCTAGCTGCCAGTGTCACATGATCAGGTAGACCTGGGCTCTCATCAAGAAGCCTAGTAGACCTGAGCTCCAAAGACTGTTGTGGCTGTCAGCACCTCCCCCTGCCCAATTCCACCCCCCATTCTGCCTGTCCCCATTGCCCCCTCCTCCTTTGGGAAGGCCCAAAAGAAACTTTGTGTCCCCTGATAAAATTCCTCTCATAGGCCCTGCCTCAAATGGTCATGAGTATTTCCTCAGGAATGTCAAAATATCACATGTCAGTCTGCCACTTCCATTTAGAAATGGAGAATTTGCCAGTTGATTATGTTAACACAATAAAACCTGTTACAGCATCTCTTGTTGTTTTCTTCTGATACGAAAAGAAAAACAGATAATTTGTCTTAATGGGTTTTTTTTTGCTTTTTTTTTTTGTTTTTGTATTTGGGACACAGGTTCCTCCTGCTCAGTCTAACCCTCTAGCTTTCATAGAGTTTTCCATCAAAGGCTCTTCACCTAGCTTCTATGAAAGGAGGTCGGTGGCTATTCGAAACATAAGTACAGCTACCTTTATCCAGACAGATAAACCTACCTACAAACCTAATGATAAGGGTAAGTGAAGAATTCATTGTAAATCAACTCTCGGAGCAGCTGACAGTGCAGAATTTGAACGGAAGGGAAATTGGGGAAATCAGGGGGCTGACTGTAGAGTAGCACCTAGTGGTTAGCATCTAGCACACAGACACTTGCTTCTCTCCTTCCCAGTTTCTGGAGAATGCGGAGGCATCTCTAAAGTCTCTTCAGGGCTAGATAGGTCTGCAATAGATGAAAAATAAAACTATGGGAAAATTGAGGTTCTTGTCGCAGAAGTCTGAACTGCAAGTTCCACATGATCCTATCCTCTCCTGCAAACAGCCTCCATTCCCTATGTTTCTTGGCTGTCTCTGCAGGGTGCTGGCTTTCTAGATGTTCGTGCCTACAAACTGTTATCATGTGGGTTATGCTTATGCCTGCAAATTGCCTCTGCCATCATTATTTCATATTATGAGCAATTGACAGTCTAGCATAAAAAACTCATGCCTTCAGGAGCTTGATTCCTAATTCTATACAATTGTTGAGACTTGTAATTCTGGTCTGTTTCAATAGATTATTTAACAAATACATAACTAGAACAGACACTTGTGTTTTCTTGTACAGCACTAAATATCCTTTAGTCTTTTAAAATGTTTCATGGTTATTATAGTCTGTATAAGTGTGATTTTGAATCCACTATATTAAAATAAATCAAATAACTGGGGTTATTTTTTCCCCTTCCTTTTCAGTGATGTTTAGAGTTCTGACTCTGGATACTGATTTCAGACCAGTGAAGAAAGTGGTGAGTATAATTGGGAGTCAACAGGTTTTCAAGTAATTATGAATTCTTAAAATGTACCTAACACTGGAAACAAAAAACATTTTGCAATTTTTCAGAGACTTGTACCTATAGATTTTCATTCAGTGTTGATTAGTCCAGGTGTGTGGGTGTTGATTTATCTACAGCCCATCCTTAACTAAATCCCCCCTTCTGCATCTCTTCTGTTCCCTTACCTTGGGGTAAATCTCTTCTACCTCAATGGGTCTCTTTGGATCTTCGCTAGCTATTTTGGATCTTCACAGAACCAAAGAGAGTAAGGGAGAAGGAAGGAGCATGTGTTGCTACTGCACAAGAGTGCCTCAGTAACTGACCCCTCCCATCCTGTTCTGCCTCCCGCCTGTCCCTGCACTGCGCAGACACTCCCTCTTTCCTTTCCCTCCCCACCTTTCTTCTACCAACACCTCCCCCCCCCCCCCGCAAACAAATAGATCCAAGTGCATGGAATTGTAACCTGAATCTGCTACCTGGCAGCAGCTGCAACTTGCTGTCCAACCAATGAAAAATTGACTAACCTAAATTCTGTCGTTGTTCATTCTTCAACTCTAACATTGGTCTCTTTCTTTCTTTTCAGTATCAACTGATCTACATGGAGGTAAGACCAGTACCATAACATTCAGAGCTAGTTTTTGTCAACTTTCTGAAGCACAGTATTTGTTTGGTTATCCTGTCTGTTGGTTACTCTGTCCCTTATATTTTACTACCTACCTACCTACCTACCTACCTACCTACCTACCTAAAGAAAGAAAGAAAGAAAGCAAGAAAGAAAGAAAGAAAGAGAAAAAGAAATTGAGACTATTCTTCAAATAGTTGCTGATGTAAAGGCTAATTTTACCTTCCTAAGGGCCCAATCCTATCCAGCTTTCCCGCCCTGGTGTAGCCATGCCAATGGGGTGTGCACTGCACCCTGTGGGGGGGGAGCAGTCATGGAGGCCTCCTCAAGGTAAGGGAATGTTTTTTCCCCTTGCCTTGGGGCTGCATTGTGGCTGCATCAGTGCTGGAAAGTTGGATTGGATTGAGCCCCAAGGCAGACTGTGCATTAGGATTTTCATGGCCTTCTTCCTGTATCTGCTGATGTTCTCTTTATAGCTTATCACAGAGTAATTCAGTAATTTCACAGACTAATTTGAGTAAGACAAGTACGATGCTGCATCTTATTGCCGCTAGTGTGGTACCTGCTGAAGACTTGAGCTATTCCTGCTGACCCTGATAACACCGAACACATCTACACAGCATAATAGACCAAACTGATCTACTACACTAGAGTTGGATGCACTATGGTTGAAATGAATTGAAACCACGAATGCGGGATCCACAGCTATGGGGGCCTCCCTGTACTTAATAAGAACACATGGGCCATTTGTTCTAGGACATGATGACTGGCAGTAAAAGAGGGGCTCTTTCTGGTATAGTCAATCACCTGTATGGCCCAACAGTGTCACTGAACAAGAGTATAAATGGAGTGAGACTGCTGGGGGCCTATGGCTGCCAGTGAGATATTTCAGTTGTCAATGAATTCATGCCCATAAGACAAATTCCTAAACCACATCAATCTCACTAAGCCAATCCCTGACATCAGCAAGACAATAAAAAGTGTCATGGTTTTTTGCTGCCTGCCCTCCAGGATCCTCAAGGCAATCGGATTGCTCAGTGGCTGAATCAGTCCTCTGACAGTGGCATCCTCCAGCTTGAGCTCAAAATAGTTCAAGGTGCAATGCTGGGAACCTACAACATCAAAGTTCAGGATACACGTAGCGATGCCGATTCACCATTTGAGACCAGTTCCAGCGTTTCCTCATTCAATGTAAAAGAATATGGTGAGTACCACTGTGTTGTTCATTTGCATTTTAATTCTTATCCGACTCTGATTCAGTATCAGTGCCAGGATTTGACCCAGTGATAAGTCATTTTCCTTGGGTCTCTGACAATCACGGTCCCTCAGAACCCAAGTCTGTGGACACCTGCTTGTTGAACAAAGCCATGAGACCTGAGATTTGTGTGTATAAGAAAATGAGCGCAAGATAACCTAAAATGCAATGGACCCCCCAAGAAGCATTACTTCAGGGCAATGAGTAGTAACAAAAGGGGCTCTCCAGCAAAATGTTGCCACCTGCATATCTTTCCAGAGTAAGCCTCATTGGACTCCATGGGGTTTACTTTTGAGTAGGCAGCTTATGGATCTTCTTGTTTATAACAGAAGTGACAATGTTGTAATATCAGGCATTGAGCAAACACTACTATCTTTGTGTTTTTCTCTGCCTTTGTTGTTGTTGTTAGCATTTATGCACCTGTTTTCAACAAAAATGTTCACGAAGTGGTTTACAGACAAAATCAAATAATTAAATGGCTTCAATAAATTAATAGCTCCAGTATTTATTTCCAATATGAGCACGGTTTTTTCCCCTTTGAATTCTATTTTTAATTTTTGCCCCTTTTCTGTTTTTTCCTCTAATGAAATTAGAGAAGTAGTAAATGTTTCGTCTCTTGGTTCCTTAATATTTTTCCATCCCTCCAAATGGTTTCTCTCTATTGTTGTCCAAGTGTTTATCTGCATACTTTTCTACCCTCTATCTCACTCTATGCATCCAATTTATCTGGCCATGCTAAATCTTTCTCATTGCATTTGCCATGTTTTCAGTGTTGCCAAAGTATAAGGTGACGTTAAATGCACCGCAGAGGGTTTCTCCTTACGACGAAGAATTCAAAGTAGACGTTTGTGCTGAGTAAGTTTTTGAAAGCTAAACAGACTGCATACAGTGTCATTTTTTTTAGTTGGAGAACCAAGGCATATTGACCAACAGCCCAATCCTACCCAATGCCCCGCCAAAGCAGCTGCACCCACAGAGCATGTGCTCAGTCCTCAGGAAGGTAGGCAGTTAGAAAGATTTCCTCAAGGTAAGTGAACTTTTGTTTACTTACCAAAGGAAAAGCCTCCACTGCCACCATGGTTCTCCTCAGATCTACACCTGCAGGTGTAAATCTGAGGCATGTAACAGTGGCGATAAGGGAGACAGATTTCGATGCGCATGGGTGCTGCCGATACTGCCCCGATCCACCTCCCTCCCTCCACCCAGCCCATGACAATGTTCATTCCATCCACCTTCTCTGCCCCATTCTGTCCTCGCCACCACTGCATTTACCTGTGCTGGTCCAACGGTGGGCCTCCTTTGCTTCTGCTGGTTGTAGTGACTCATTCAGAATGGCCACTAACATCACACTAAGCACAGCCACTGAAAGCCATTTTATAACAGCAAAATTGCTGCATAGTATTGGGTTGTAAATTTTGTCGTATCTAGGGATTATCTAAATTCCAGACCCAGCCAGCTGAGGCAGAAGCATTTTTGGAGTGAGTGCAGGACCCTCCTGCCAGCTCCAGAAATGCTCCCCTTGTCTCTAGAATAGCCAGCAGGCTGTAAAACATGACTGCTGGCCACCTCAGAGGTGTGGAGCAGGTGAAGTGGATGCCCTGGACAGTGGTGAATACCACTTTTTATTCTTCAAACCATGCATATACAAAGAGATTAGCTAAATTCAAGAAGGCTTCTGCAATCCACCTCAGTTTGGTGGTGTGAAATCAGTCAAACCAGCTCTTAGGCCAGACTTTGAAGCACGTGGCCCCTCCGACTCCTAGGCTTGTCCAGGATCACTTATGAATGTAAATTATGGCTGCAGCAAACCGTGAAACCTGCATATTTCTCTCTTTCCGTATCTTTCCTGTTAGCTATACCTATGGCCAACCTGTCCAGGGGACCGTCCAGTTCAGAGTGTGTAGGCACCGTTTTTACCAGCCGGGATGTGATCGGAATTCCAATGGAGTTTGTGAAGCTGTTAATGCAAAGGTATTGCTGTGTCTTTCAGCTGTTCTTTTCCTATAATGTATCAGTAATTCAGGCTGCTGTAGAATATTTGAGACAAAAAGAGATACTGAATTTTTTATTTTGTCCAAGTACACTTGTGTGAGCAAGGGGATATTTCTTCCTATCTAGGGCTGAATGGTCAGTTAAAAACATTAATCCTTACCTGATATGAATTCCATCAAGTTCTTTTGTATTTAATGACTGCAGAACTAAACATAGAATCTAATTAGGAACACCTTTTGGTCACTTTGCCCAACTGGAATTGCACCACAATAACCAGTGTTGTGAGCAGAGGGGAAAAGTGAACAAAACCAACCCATTTGCCCCCTCGGGACCCACCACTTCTATGATCCTTCCCACTCTCAAAAGCAGATTTATCTTTTTTAAAGTTGTCTCCACTAACCAGCTTTTTACCTTGGGAAATTTTGTTTGGTTTAGTATTCAGAAAACTTGCACAGGAGTGGTCCATTGAGTGGACCACCCCCTCAAATTCTGCAGCCACTACCACACCCCCACCAGCACACGCACACACATTCCCAAGCATACACCAGGCAGCGTCAGTTTCCTTTGATAAGCCAGCTCTTACCATCACCCAATATCATTCTGCTATCTGACCCTTATCTTAGCTACAGCTTAGATACATTGAATTCTTCCTGGATTTGAACCAATCTGCTGGCTAATTCTAAATTGCTGTTTCCTTTTAATGTAAGAGCCCTGCTGGATCAGGCCAAGGAGCCATCTAGTCCAGCTTCCTGTATTTCACAGTGGCCCATCGGATGCCTCGGAGAGCACTCAAGACAACAAGATACCTGCATCCTGCTGCCACTCTCTTGCACCTTCTTGTTAACTCACTGTTTCCTGAGACTCTTACTTCATTTTTTCTCTTCAATATTTTGAAGCTGCAATGCTATACTCCAGTGGTTTCCAAATGTTTTCAACTGGCAACTCTCTTGACCTACTGGGCCATTGGCCACAGCTCCCTCTTCTGAACTCTATAGCCGTGGTTCTCAAACTTCCTGGAAGCTTTAATCCTGGGGTAAGTCTTTGTGGGGGAGGGGGGGAGGGCAGCAACGCAATCACCAGGATCGCGTTGCTAAAGGGGGTGGAAGAGGGGTGCTTTTACTTACTGATGTGTGCAGGGCGTTGCAGGAGGAGCGGGCAGCCCAGCGCAGCCCCCTGCAGGGCTACTCAAGTCTTCGAATGTTGGGAAAATGTGAGCGCAAAGCACTTCCTCTTCACATTCGCAATGAGGAAGTGCTTTACGCTCGTATTTTACCAACATTCTAAGACTCAGGAGCCCTGCAGAGGGCTGCACAGGGCTCCCTGCTTCTCCTGCAATGCCCCGCACACATCAGTAGGTAAAAGTACCCCCTTCCACCCCCATTAGTGACGTGATCCTGGGGACCGCATCGCTGCCTTTGCCCCCTCTCCCGCCCCTTAGAGGGACCAGGGAAGCATTACACAAGCTGGTGGGTCACGACCCACCAGTTTGAGAACCACTGCTCTATAGATAAAATCAATATGAGAGAGGCAGAAATTCAAACTCTAGACCTGTCCATTTAGAAGAGCACTTCATGTATCACTTGAAGTGGCTCTGGCCCACAAAAGCATATACCACAATTTCATTTGTCTTTAATGTATTGCTTTATTCATTTGCTATAAGATTGTGGGCACAATCCTAACCCCTTATGTAAGTGCTTTCCAGCACTGGCACAGCGGTGCCAATGGGACGTGTGCTGCATCCTGCAGTTGAGTGTCACTAACAAAGGCCTCCTCAAAGTAAAGGGAATGTTTGTTCCCTTACCTCAGAGCTGTGTTGCCTTTATGTCAGTGCTGGAAAGCACTGACATAAGGGGTTAGGGTTACACCCTAATATGGTTTCTCCTCTGGAATTTGACATGCTTACCATTTCCTTCCTTTCCCTTCTAGCTGGGCAACAATGGCTGCGTCTCCAGGAATATCAGCACTAAAATGTTCCAACTTTACAGAAATCCGAGTAATACTCGTTTTTTCTTTTCATCACTTAACGTTGAGGGAGTTGTCACAGAGGATGGAACAGGTAACCTTTATGTAAGAGGTCCTGACCACAGGATGTGGTCCAAGAAAAAGGGAGTTCTTAACTACTCCTGCCTTATGCAAGATGCACAGGATGGCCGCAAAGTCCTTATGCATGGAAATAAGAAATGAATCTCATGTGTGGATTTAGGATTAAGGCCATTTGGGATTGAAGTCATTTCTTTGAGGCCAACCTATACATGGCACTCAAGTATGCTTTGGAAACCTTGCTGTTGATTTTTTAAAAGCTGCTTACAAGTTCTTGTACACTTCCATGTTTCTTGCAGGTGTACAGGCTTCAAGTTCTAGCTACATACCCGTCTACCAAGCAAGGAAAGGCCTGATGTTTGTCAATGTAGGGCAGTATTATTATAGAGGGATTCCTTACACTGGAAAGGTAGGAAACCAGAAAGTGTGTGCTTTCTGAGGCATAGTTTTTCTCTCTCCCTTCCTCCTTCCCTTCCCCCTCTCTAGTTGCAGAAGATAATTTAAGGTGATTCTTATGGTCTGTGATAATCAAAACTCTCTGGCTTGGAGTCTTCCATTTCTTTTCTCTAGCAACTCCGTCAAGGCTCAGTGCCAGCACAGCTGATCAGATAAGGGGAGTGTGAGTTTCCAGGTATGGATGGAGCAGGTTCTTCAGGAGAACTGGGTTCAGGGGATTTGGACCCTGGGAGTTCCTGGGGCTCTTGGCTGATGAGCCAACTCTAGTCCAGTGTCTGAGTCTGAGTCCAACACCAGCTAGCAATTCCCCCTTAGGTTCTGAGTCTGAGCTGGGGGAAAGAGTCATGACACTCATTGGTGGGATGTAAGCTAGCTCCTATTAAACAGGGTAAGCTCTCATAACTTCAGTGGGAACAGTATAAGCAACTTTGACTGGATCATGCCCCAGGTACACTGGTACAGCTGGCCAGTGTGCCACCTACAGTTTCCTTGAGCCTTTCATGCTGGTCCTGGGCCTAAGGAGGCCTAGCTAACCATTGAGCACAAGCCTATACTTATCTACTCAGAAGTAAATCCCATTGTCTTCAGTGAGGCTTACTTTTTGGAAAATGTGCATAAGATGGCAACCATTGTTACCTGACCTTGTTTCTCAAGCCAGTCTTTTGAGGCTGTGGCCAATGTCTGTCAGTCTAGTACGTCCTTCTGCACTGGTATGTCCCAAGCCATGTCCTTAGAAGCTTGGAAATATTTTATAGCTTCCATGTGTAGTATTTTTGACAGCCTCCTCCACGCATATAGCTGTTATTAGTGGGCTTGACCTGGTTCTATAATATGTTTCCGGAATAACTGAGACCGGTTTTTAATTCACAGGTGAAGCTGACAGATGAAAATGAAAAGCCACTTGCAAATGGGGTTATCCTTCTAACACTCAATGGAGAAGTTGTGGCTAACCTCACCACAGACAAGGATGGCATTGCTCCGTTCTCCATCAAAACTTCTGACCGTTTTGAGTCTCGCTATAAACTGGTAGTAAGTAAGCTGTGGAGAGTGTGGGGGGAGGGGAGGTTGACCAAGAGAGCAATTTCCTTCATAGCTGAATCAGGCCCATGTGCTATCTGCCTCATTGAGGAATCATCTGCAGATTAATAAATCTAGGCAGTGGTTCATTAGAAAATGGAACTTGGGAAATTGGCATAATCAGATTACTACTTCTCATTACGGTCTTCCCCTCATACATGCAAGAAAGAGGATCCTCAGAGGACTCCTTTCCAGTGGCAAACCTAGGAGGACAAGGGGAAAAATGCCCAGGGCACCACACCTGCGTGGGCGGTGCCACCAACCTTCGCCTTGCCTCCCCCTTCATCTTGAGGGGGGGCAGCCCTGAGAGAGCAGCCCAGAATCATGTTGCAGTCACTCTCGGCACAATTCCATGCCACTCCGAGCCTTCCCCCTTCCTCTCCTTCTTTATAGGAGGAGATGAAAGATGAAGGCCAGTGCAGCATCATGTCTGGAGTGGCAGCCACTCCTGTCGCAATTCTGCACCGCTCTGAGCTGCATCTTTCCTCTCCTTGGAGACGAGGAAGGGGGGAGGCCCAGAGTGGAGCAAAATCATGCCAGGAGAGGAGTCAACTCCCAGCACAATTCCAGAAGTGATTGCGATGACATGATGATGTCACTGCAGTTACTTCTGCATCAGGGGCAGGGGGCAGCAAACTGGGAGATGGCCCCAGGTGGAGAAAAGCCCAGAACTACCCCTGCTCCTTTATGCTACAGTTACTGTTGGACGCTTAACTTCAGTAAACCTTAAGGCAGTGTTTCTCAAACTGTGGATTTGACCCACTAGGTGGGTTGCAAGTCAATTCCAGGTGGGTTCCCATTCATTTCAATATTTTATTTTTAATATATTAGACTTGATGCTACCATGGTATGTGACTTTATTTGGGGAAATATGACAGACTTGTACTTTTAACAAGCTACTGTGTATATTCTTTTAATAATGATAGTAAATGGGACTTACTCCTGGGTAAGTGTGGGTGGAATAGCAGCCTAGGATGGTTAAAAATGTTCCTGTTTGGTGTCACTTCTGGTCATGACATCACTTCCGGTGGGTCCTGACAGATTCTCATTCTAAGAAGTGAGTCCCAGTGCTAAATGTGTGAGAACCACTGCCTTAAGGTTTGTTTTTTTTCCTTTCTTCCCACCAGGCCACCTTGACCTTTTACCCACGTCAGTGTGACAATTCCTGGCCAGATGGGATTGACACACAAGCCACTCAATACATCCAGCGTTTTTATTCCCGGACTGACAGCTATTTGGAGATAGAACCGGTGACTAAGGAACTGAAATGTGGCCAGACGGAATCCATCAATGTGCGCTATATCCTCAAAGGAGATAAAGATGAAGCTGGGAAGAACACCGAAGTTACTTTCTATTACATTGTAAGTGTGGAAAGGTCCAATCTCTTCTTCCTATCCTCTTTTCTAGCTCTTAAACTTCATTGGATAAGTAAGGAATCATCTGCAGTTTAGCATGTCCAGGGCAATGTTTCACTAAAAACTGGAACCTGGGAACGGGGCATCATCTGATTACTAGCTCTATTTTATTTATTTACATTTATTTATTTAAAACCTTTATGCCCCACCTTATTTGTAGCATTTACAAACATATGAAGTATTTAGTAGAATTTCAATACAAAGAATAAAATTAACAGGCGCCTTGCAAAATAACTAGGCATTAGGTAAGTATAACACAAGCCCATACTGACTTTGGCAATTCAGTAGTGTTTGGGGAGAAAGGGAAGGAGAAGTCAGAAAAAAGAGGAGATTATAGTGTGGTGTTTTCTGGGTGCTGCCTGGCATGCTGGTTCTCTAATGGAGAGTGGAATGGGGGTGACCTTTTGTTGTTGCATCAGCTGTTAATCATCCACAGTGTGCCAACAGAAAGACAGGCAGGGATCAGGAATGAACGTGGATCAAAGCTATAGAGCAGTGTTCCTCAACCAGTGGTATGGGTACCACCAGCTGGTACACATGGGACCTCTGGACACCCACAGCCTTGCAGCAAAATCAGGAACGTGACATAACAAAGGCTGCAAAGCATGCTTTTCTGTGCCCAAAAAAGCCCTCCCGTCCACCCTGAGCCTCTTACAGGTGCTTGTCAGATTGTATCTGGCCTCCCAACCCAGAGGTAACTGGCAATGATGTCAACACCAGTTATTTCCGGTGGTACTTCAAATAGGTGGACCATGTGAAGTGGTACAGCAGAGGACAAACATTGGGAAACACTGCTCTAGAGCCAAGGTTTTTTAAATAGATTTTTACTCCATAGAATCCTATGGGATTCCTAGGTGGGGTGACTCAACCAAGAGATCTTCTGTTGTTAACCAAGGACTCTGCTGGGTTCTGCCTTTGTTCTGCCACCCAGTAGAGGGTGTGGTAGGTGATAGGGCAGCTGTTGGTTCATTTCCTAAATAGATCTCCATCATGATGTTGGTGAGAGATGTTTAACTTTTCCTTTGTCACTTGAAAGGTGCTCTTCCAACTCAGGAGTTCAGGGAAGTGGCTAGGGTCATGAACCATTAAATGTGCAATACAACAGGATTCAAAGCTGGAGAGCATTGTCTCTGTTTCCGAGGAATGAAAACTGTAGTAACATTTAAGCAGTAAACAAGTTTCATCCAAAACTGGAGCATTTGATTCCAGAGATCTGTTAAGGTGGGGGGAGGGGATGCAGGATTACATAACCTTTAATCAAAAGTATGTCCTTCCTGGCCTGTGGATGTCTGGCCTCTTGCCAGCTATCCTTCTAATAGTCATGGTACTGCTCTGGCCATTTACTCCCCAGCCTGGCACCAAAGACACATGTTTAAAATGCATGTCTCCTGTGCACCTTGATTCGGATAGAAATCTATTTATTTATTTTTCACATTTTTATATCATCCTGCCTCTTAAGGAACTCAGGGTGGTGTACATGGTTCTAGCTACATGGTTCTTTCCCTCCTTTTGTCCTCACAACAACCCTGTGGGATAGAGGAGGCTGAGAGAGAGTAACTGGCTTACGGCAGGGGTGGATCTGGTGTTTGTGTTGGGACACACACACACACACACACACACACGAGCACTACCAACTCCAGAGCCCAGCTCAACTAGATGGGTAGAACTGGGCTCCAGGCTGAACTTGATGGCTTCCATGGCCAAGGTTTGCTGGGTGGGTAGACCTGGGCTCCCACCTGGCCTTGGAGCCCAGGTCTACTGGCTGGGTAGACCTGGGCTTCTATTCAAAACAATCTCGCCGGTGTCCACCCACTGGGCATTCCCCTCGTGACTGATTGTGATTTTGCTTCCAGCCTAGCAGGCGCCCTTGCCTCCTGGCAGACAGTGACACACACACATGGCTCCCCTTGGATCTGCCCCTGGCCAAGAGTCATTCAGGAAGCTTCATGGCTGAGCAGGGATTTGAACCTGGTACTTCTAGGTCTGACTCCCAAATCTCTGCACCATTCTGGCTCTAAAGAAACAGAAATAAAGTATTGTAACACTATGTCCACCAGTTGGTGCTCCCCATACTACAGCTTGATATGGAACGTTTTGGAATGTTTTGTTTTTTGCAAACTTGTTTTTTGATTTCTTATTTGCACACAGCTGATGGCCAAAGGCAAAATCGTTGGCAGTGGTAATCAAAAAATCAGGGTTAATGGTAAGTGCATTGATTTTGCTGGCAACGTGTAGACAAATAAGGGTTCAAGTTCCTAAGTATACTGTTTTGAAAATAACTGTGCCAGATTGTCAGCTTCAGAGTAAGGATGATCAAGTCACAAAGTTACTGCCGTGCAGCCCAGCCCATAGAAGAATGTCAGAATTAGATTTGCTTAATTCTGCCTGTCAGAAGCAAAATTTGTTCAGGGTTTCGTACGTAGCAGAGCAGCTCCCTTGAAAGTCTATTGCGATCTATTGAAAGTCAGCCCTCAACACAAGCTTTTGTTATCTGGTGTGCTCCCTGGGGCATTTGGTGGGCCGCTGTGAGATACAGGAAGCTGGACTAGATGGGCCTATGGCCTGATCCAGTGGGGCTGTTCTTATGTTCTTATGTTCTTAAAATTCAACCTGAAATTCTGAGGCAGCTTCTTGCATGAAACATTGATACGTAAAGAAATCTCCAGTCTCGTATTCTCTTTGGCAGCTATTTCATTCTCTCATCAGTTTTTTTCTTGAGCTCTGCTCATGACTTTCCCTTTAATTTCTTGTTCTTCTCCACAGTTGGACAGTATGGCACTTTCGCATTCCAAATAGAAATTAATGAGAAATTAGCTCCAAGACCTAACTTGGTGGTTTATACCATATATAATGAACTGGTGGCTGACAGTACCTTCTTGCAGGTTGAAAAATGCTTCAGAAACAAGGTGAGACCTCATGAGTCTCTTCCCCTAGAGTAGAATATGTTTCTGTTCCTGTATCTTTGCTGAGATCCACGCAGGGACCTCCCAAACAGGCTTGGGGGGGGGAGGGGTGACGTGACACCAAAAGCTCCATAGCCCAGGTCTACCTGACTAGTAAACCTAGCCTCCTGGTCAGCCTGACCTCCATCTTTCATTCTCTGCAAGGTCAGATCTATTTGATGAGAGAGTAGGGGATGGCTGGCCAGGCAGATCGGATGTACCTAGAACTCCAGGGCCGGATGCGGTCTGTGGTGGTGACACCATGAGTTACTGTACTGGGTGACACCAAGCCTAATAATGACACTGATCTGAACTGCCTTGGGTCCAGATAGGCTAGTAACCAGAGATGGATACATTGTACAGTTTATTTTTTCTGTCTCAGTTTTTCTACTCTGGGCTTTTCCTAGTATACTGCAAGGAATAAAGAGTTGGCATGAGGCAGGGAGATAGAATTATGGCAAAGACCCACAGATGTAATTTTTAAGGATCAAATGATATGTTGGGAACTATGGTGATAGTATTGTGCCCATATTATTTTATTTACTTGTTGACAGTGGCCATTTTCTGTGGTAAGTCGGGGGAACTTTATAGATGTGAAAAAGAATTTTATCCCACCCAGATAGAATGACTGTATGGGGATCAAAGCATGTCCAAAAATTGATCTTCCTGGGATGGTCTCCCTTTTCCCCCACCCCCTGGATAATAGATCTGATATTCAATTCTAGGTCAGTCTGCAGTTCTCTGAGAAGCAAGCACTCCCTGGCTCCCCTGTCAGCCTTGAAGTCAAAGCTGCTGGCAATTCTATTTGCGCCCTGCGGGCTGTGGATAAGAGTGTCCTACTTGAGAGTTATGAAGCAGGTCTGACGCCTGACAGTGTAAGTCTCTCTCTGCTCTTTGAACTAGATCTATTCAGAGTGCTGGGTCTCACTCAGGGGCACTGAAGCTGCTGTCCGTGTAGGGACATGCTTTGAAGTTGACCATTCACTCACCTGTCTCCAAAGATCCATGTCCTGTGTGGTACATAGGAGTGTAACTAGTGGGCCGTAAAATGAATTCTCAAGAGCTGTCTGAGAGTGTGATGAGGAGGAATGTTGGGAATTTGGAGAATGATTTTTTTTAAAATGTAGTCTGTTCAGGTTTTTGAGCTGAATTGAGTTTTCGGGTACTAATACTGTACCATTCTTTTTTTGGGAGGTGAGGGAGGCTTGTTCTTCAAACTGAGACTTATGCCAAAACAGGGACCACATCATAGCAGGCACAGTGGGCATTTTTGTGTACTGCCCTTTTAAGAAGCAAGCCCCTGAAGCCTCATGCAAGAGAGAAGAGGGAACAATTTTGTAGCAGAAGCCTGTGTGAATAGTTCCAGACAAAAAGAAATATTTTTTTTTTCTCAGTACGTAATTAATCTGTGGAACTCCTTGCCACAGGATGTGGTAATGGCACCTGGCCTCAATGCTTTTGAAAAGGCTTGGATGGTTTTATGGAGGAAAAGTCCATCACAGGTTACAAGCTAGGATGACTATATTGCAACTTCCAGCTTGTAGAGGTAGCCTCTTTGTAGAGCAACCTCTGGGTTGTAGAGGTGGGCCACTTTGTAATACAGAAAGCTGGACTAGATGGGCCCTTGGCTTGATCCAGCAGGGCTCTTGTTTTTTTATGTGAAGGGCTGACTGCTAAACATCAGTGAACTCAGATAGGGTTGTCATTTAGGAAAACAGTGACTGCTTAATACACATGCTAATAAAAGGATCTGAATCCTCATTGAAACATAAATCTTTAACATTCTTAGATCTCCCTTAAAGCACAGTGACACTTTTCTCAAAGTTTGCTTTTAGTAAATCACTGGTGCATGATTTTCTGTCAGAGAGATCTAAAATTCTTTTTTTTCTTCTTCTCACCTAAGTGCATTCTCCTTTCTTATCAGGTGTACTACAAGTTTCCTTATCTAGAACTTTATGGTTATTACTATAATGGGCTGAACCTGGATGACTACCCTGAACTGCCATGCATTGAACCAAAAGATACCTTTTTTAATGGCATGTATCACATCCCTGTGAATGTCACCAATGATGGGAGTGTCTATGATATTTTCAAGGTATGTTTGCTCAGTGTCGTATTTATTTGGGGCCTCCAGTTGCTGTCCTCATATCTATTTTGAGGACAATTTGTTTAGTTTTAATAGAAAATGTTCTGTGATATCTATAACTCATAGATACAAATGAGTTAAAGTGGAGGGTGGTGAGGGGGAAAAGATTTAGGGCCCAATCCTAAAATGTGCGGGCTGGCTTACTGCTGGCGCACACTGTGCTGAAAGGCACATCTGTGGGCATACTGCCCTCAGCACCGGATCAGCACCAATGGTAGCTCTGATGTTCACTTCCAGGCCGGCAGAAGGGACTTGTGTCGACCCAAGTGAGGGTTAGGATTGCACCCTTACTCTGTTTATGCCCTTAGCAAACTGCAAATGGGAGAAGGAAGCTGCTGTTCCCTCAGTTCTTTCAGTTGCTGCATGTCTTTTGTACTATGCCTTTACTTCTTAAAAAGACAGTACATATTTGTTGGATTTAAGGGAGATTCAGCTACACATGACATTGACTTTATGCACCAGTCTTGGAACAAAAACCCTTGTGTTAGATGCTGGCCAACTGTGTATATATTTTTTTTAATTCACAAATCTTTATATTGATTACAGTGGACTCCAGAACACCTCAAGTTTTGTTGTTGTTGTTGTGCGTTTGGTTTACCACTTAGCCTGGGTTTTCAAAGTTTTTTTGTACATACATGTTATGCATATCTGCAAGTTACACTCCTACCCCCAATGGACCTATCTTCTTCTTGAGCTGGAGTTTCACCACTGTTTCAGCACCGTTTTCAGCAGTTCCGAGTGCAGTTCTGCCATGAGGTGAATGGAAAGCAGCTGGCATTTAGAGCTGACAATTCCACACAAAATATCTATAGGCATCAGCAGTAAAGGAAGGTTATTTTCAAGGCATGTGAATACATCTAAGGAAACAGATGCATTTTCAACAGTCACTGTTCTAAATGATGTATAACTGTTTATAAATGAAGTGTTCTGCACTAATATCCAGCCCTTGAAATGTATTATTAGTATTATTTTATTTTAGGAATTTCTACCCTGCTTTTCTACCACACACTGGGGCACACAAGGCGGCTGCCACAGAAACTGCAGATATGTGGGATGTCCCCCCCATGCCCTGTGGACCCTCTGTTTTATACCTTTAAGAGGCATAAAGCCTCAGTGACTGTCTCAGCCCTCATAATGCCTTCTAAAGGCAGAAAAAAGTCACTTCTGGTTTTGCCGAAAAACTGGAAGTGACTTTTTTAGCTTCCAGCAGTCATTCTGACCCCTGCAGAGGCTGTGGATGGGTGCCTCCTCACCTCCTGAGGTGAGGGTGCATGTGGGGGGACAGGGGGGCCCGTATTTGCAGAACCGCAGATAAGTTGAACTGCTGATGTGGAATCCACTGATATGGACTCCTCCACACTGCTTTTCCAGAAAAAAGTTCAAAAAGCAATTTACTGATTAAGGACCCAATCCCATTCAATTTTCCAGTGCCGTTGCAGCTGTGTTGGTGGGGCGTGCGCTGCATCTTTTGGTGGGGAGTCACTCACAGAGGCCTCCTCAAGGTAAGGGAACTTTTGTTCCCTTACATTGGGGTTGCACTGCAGCTGTACCAGTGCTGGACAGTTGGATAGGATTGGGCCCTAAATCAAATAGCTAAATGTTTCCTTGTCACAAAAGGGCTCACAATCTATAAAGATGCAGAAGAACACCAGCTACAACAACCAGAAATGACACAGTGCTGTAGTGAATAGGAACAGTTTACTCTTCCCTTGCTAAACATAAGACAAGCACCACTTGAAAAAGTGCCTCTTTGCCCCATTAGTCCAACAAACATCTTTAATGAGTTTAACAGCTCATTCCTAACTTCTGTGTGTGGGTGGGTGGGGGGTGTACACAATACTAAAACAAAGAATACTGAAATAAATACTGAAATTCAGAGCATCTTGATTTATTGTGGATATTTCTTCCTGAATTCCTTCCACCAGTCCTTGGTTGTTTGTTTTGTCTTTAAGCAAGGCATATGCATTGCTTGTCAGTGAGTTATTTGTAATGGGGCACAATCCTAACCTCTTATGTCAGTGCTTTCCAGCACTGACATAAGGGCAACTCAGCTCTGAGGTAAGGGAACAAACATTCCCTTACTTTGAGGAGGCCTCCGTGAGTGACGCCCAACTGCAGGATGCAGCACACGTCGCATTGGCACTGCTGTGCCAGTGCTGGAAAGCACTGACATAAGGGGTTAGGATCGCACCCATGGTCATTTAGGGATATAGAACAAGAGAGATGGCCAGATACTAGTGCTCCTGATGGATGATTTGAATATGACCTGAAACCAGGGCAGGAGGGATGTCTGTTTTGCCCCACCTAAATTGCACTCCTTCACCCAACAAGGAATCTGTATCACCCATGTGGGAACAGGGAGCATATTGTTATTAATGTCTTAGAAAGTGTGATTTTTGCTAGCTAATGAATAAATCACTGTTAACATTTGTCTATCCCTTTCTAGAATTTGGGTCTCAAAGTTTTTATCGACTCTACAATACAGAAGCCTGTTGTGTGCCAAAGTGACTGGGAGTGCAAGAAGAAATCCCAAACTGAAGAAATTGAAGAAAATGGTAGATATAAAGATGGGAGAAAGGCTTGATGAAATTGTATAATGATGATGATAGATAGGGTGTCTTTTTTAGTCTGCCCTTTTCAGTCCTGCTTTACATATAAAATGAAGTGGTTAATCAGTTTGGTCATTTCAATATGAAGCTGTTTTTGCAAGGTTTCATCCTGAAGGACCTGAATGTTCTAATGCTGATCTACTGCAAGGTATAAAATAAGTCAGCCAAAGTAATGCTGGTATCAGTCCAGCAAACATCTTTAATGAGTTTAACAGCTCATTCCTAACTTCTGTGTGTGTGTGGGGGGGGGGGGGGGGGGAGTGTACACAATGCTAAAACAAAGAATACTGAAATAAAAACTAGTAACTCAGATTCATCTACTAACATATTCTGCATATTAACTGCATAATTTATGGCCATGGCTAGTCACTATTTAAGTGGTTTACTAAGACCACCAACTTCAAGATGAGAAGTAACCCCTCACTTGGAGAAAATAATGGCTTTTTAAAAAATGCAATTTAAGGTAGAAAAGGATGGAGAGGTTTGGATCCCCCCTCCCACTCTTGCCCTTACTGTGCGTCAGGGGACAAAAGCATGGGAGTGGCGGAAACTGCCCACTTCTGCAGTTGAACAAACGGACATATTTTGATGCTTAGCCCTGTCCCAAACCACCCTGAGGTGGAGCCAGCTATGTACCGCTTGTCAATCCTAGTAGGCACCCCGGTTGTGTCGGACGGGGTACTGCAGGGGTTGGACCGGAGTGGTGGCACAGCTGGTTTAAGCAGCATTTTTGGGAGACCTCTGTTAAGCAGATCACTGACAGGCTTGTGGTTACAAGGAAAGGAAAAACTTTATTGAAGGAACTGCTATATATACTTGGATAGAAGAGTGAGCTGTACTGCCCCTTTAGGTGCAGATGCTTGTGCAGGATTGATTCTCCTCTTCCAACATGGAAGAGGGAGACAACAGGGCAGTGGGGCTTAAAAGCTCTGCCACCAGCTTATGAAGAGAAAGGCAGCCTGAGGCATTAGCAAGGGCCTGATCCACCCTCCCCCACTTCATTTCTCCCTCCTCACTCCTGTTCTGCCTTCCTGCCATCACCTCCTGCCTCTCCAGCAGACTTACCTTTGTTGGCAATCAGCAGGAGACATGTCAACATGGGCAGGTAGGTGCAGGTCTCCCCACCAGCTCTGTCAACAGTGCACTAAGTAGGACTCTGACGGAGCACCTTTTACGACTGTTGCATACTGCTTTATGGCAGTCAGAGCCAACAGAGTATCGAAAGTGAGAAAGGACGCAGTCCTATCCTGCGCTGGAACAGGCAAGCCAAGAGGCTTGCGCTGTATCCAGCGTAGGATAGTGGCCATAAATGGTTTAACCAGAGGCAAGGGGAAACTTTTCCCTTTACCCCTGGGTAAGAGCCGCTTGCCCTCTGGAGGTGGCACAAGTTCAAGGAGAGTGGAGCGGCTTAAAGCCGCTCCGTTCTCCCCGGGAATGGGGGTTGGGATCCATCATAACTGCCAGATCCCAGCCCCACCTCCCTCTCCCCACCCACCTGCCCCAGGGCCGCCCACTACCCGCCCTCCTCCTACCCAGGAACACCTCCCTCCCACCTCCCCCCTGTCTCCCTTTTCCGCTTTCGTCAGCCCAGCTGGGCCAACGCAAGCATCCAAGGGGAAGCCAGCACGGAGGCTTTTGTCAGCCTCCGCAGGCCGCCACTTCTCTGAGCACCAGCCTGGCTTCCTCTCGAAGAGGCACAAACTTGCTTTACGGCACTTTTGCGACCCTCCCAGGCCTGCACTTGCACCAGCCAAAGTCCATTCTAGGATTTTGCCCAAAGTATAAGATTGAAACCTAAACACTTTCAAGACAATCTCCATTAGAACAGCTATATTGCCTTCTTGCTCTTCATTACAACTTTGCTTTGTTCCCCAGCACGAATTGCCTATGGTGGTGCTGCATCTGCCAAAGGAATAATTGAGACAGTAAGAACTTCTTTTCCTGAAACCTGGATTTGGAAACTGATGTCAGTTAGGTGAGCCTATCACATTAATGGTTCTTTGTCCGTAAGGGGAAAAAATACTGTTCTTACTAGGAACGTTTTCTCAACTTCATTTAGTTGGGAAAACACTTCTAGAGCTATTGCCTCATTTTCTTTGTTTTAATAGCTAGTTACATGTTTAGATATTTGGGAGTCTCATTAAAAATATTCTGAAGTGCTTAGACTTTTTTTTTTAAGTGTTGTGTGGGTTATGAATTGGATATGCTTGGAAGCAGGGTGTTTAATCTCAAAGATCTTTGGGAAAGATGGATTCCAGTGTTGAACCAGATAGTTCTTTTAGGGTGCAATCCAGAGACACCCTTGGGCTGGAGCAAGTCCCCTGCGCCGGTCCAGCAGGGTCACAAACATGCAGTAAGGCACGTTTGCTCCTCCTTGAGAGTTTGCAAGGCCGGTGCACGGAGGCACACCGGACTGCGGAGGCTAGCACAGGCCTTAGTGCTGACTGAGGCAGTGAGCCTTGCATCAGCCCAGCTGGGCCGATGCAAGGTTCTGTGGTGGGCGGGGAGAAGGAGGGAGAAGGTGGGAAGGAGGCATTCTGGGGCAGGGGGAGGGTGGACAGGGGCGGCCCCCTGGACGGGTGGGTGGGGAGCGGGAAGCGGGGCTGGGATCCAGCACTTATCCAGCACTTCAAGCCGCTCCGTTCTCCTCTGATTTGTGCCACCTCAGGAGGTGGTGCAGGTCCGAGGAGACCCACAGGGGCCAGTGTGCCTTACCTGGAAGTAAGGGGAAAAGTTTCTCCTTATCTCTGGCTGAGCCGCTTTGGGTCCCTATCCCGCGCTGGATACAGCGCATGCCTCTTGGCTTGCCTGTTCCAGCACAGGGTAGAATTGCACCCATTAGCCTCTCTGATCTAGTATACAGCTGATCTTAGTAGTGAACTTAAGCTGTAGTGGCAAATTTAGCTCTTATGCCAAAAAAAAAAAAAAAATGCCCTCAGAAAGCTTCTATAGCTATTTTTTTTCCTCCTGTGCCTCAGTTCTAGTGGCAGTTCTACGCAGCATTACACCACACCTGACACCATCACCGAATGGGAAGCCAATGCATTCTGCGTGGAAGACAAAGTTGGATTTGGCCTCTCAAAGACTGCCTCCCTCGTAGTTTACCAGCAGTTCTTTGTGGACATAAAGTCTCCATACTCTGTTGTTCGAGGGGAAGACTTCCTCCTTATTTCAGTTGTCTTCAGTTACATGAAAGGGTGCACTGAGGTACAGCATGTCCTGTTTCCCACTCTCTGTTCTGTTCCCACTCTCTAAGCCTGGTAGAGCAGGTGACAACAATATAGAAGTGCTGCAAGTCCCTTATGGAAAGAAAGATTTTGAACTCCTTCTATATCTGGTATTAGCCTTTCTCAACCTTTTTTTTATTCCCCTCAGGAGCTCTACTCAGGTTCTGGGTCCTCCCTGTCAAACAAGGATACAATACAAAGAGATATAAAATCATTTATGATGTTCCGTTTTTAGTCTGTGTCCCCCCTTAAATTTTGCCAGGGCACCACAGGGGGCCATCTAGCTCTGGTCAAGAATGGCTGCTATCCTGTGACTTTTGAGGTGTAGAACTGAAGGACTTGTAATCCTTTTATGAATTCATTAGTCATTGTCCTGTGGGGCAAAAGGAGGTTTAGGGCAGGGGGCACAAAACCAGGTCTTAAAGCAGTCTAGTAGTTGGAAACCAGCTGAACCCTTATATTCTGGCCCTTATGTCCTGGCCTGTCTTCCTATCTATACCTGTGACAAAATTAATTTATGCTATATCCCTTCAATACAAGACAATCTGACTACAGTATAGATGCCAGGACATACTCAAATGACTGAGAATGGCATCAGGAATGCATTGAATTTTTTGCAGATTGGTTGCTTAGTGGTTTTAGAAACTGTCTTCAAATGCAAAAATTTGCACTTCAAATTTCAAACAAAATAATATTGACTTTCTAACTTAATGGAGAAATCCACTGGATTGGGTTGTGATTCTGCATCCAGATTAACATGGCTCACAATAAAACCAATTTAGCATGCCTCCCTCCAATACACTGAGATATTTTCAGTCCTGCTAAATTGGCGATTCCCAATCTTTAGGAAACCATGGACCACTAAGGCAAAAATTTGAATCGTTGTGGATCACATCCAACTCTCCCACTTCACTCCACACACCACTTGGGGTTTGCACATGGCCATCCAGGGAGGCCCCTTGCCAACTCCCTGAATGCAGCACACCAATCAAGGCCCCATTTGCCTCTGGGCTGCCTGAGATCTCGCTTGAGCTCATGCGAGAGCTGGGTTGCCTGTCAGCTCTTCCCTGTTTATCCAGAAGATTGACATGCAGGCATGGCCCAGAGGGGCAAGGCCAGCCCATGGGGTGAGACAATACCATGGGGGTGACAGCCACACCCAATGTCACATTCCCTTGGGATGCCTCTGATCAGAAGCTCTTATTAAAATTATTGAAGGCTGATTGTGTGTGTGTGTGTGTGTGTGTGTGTGTGTGTGTGTGTGAGAGAGAGAGAGAGAGAGAGAGAGAGAGAGAGAGAGAGAGAGAGAGAGAGAGAGAGCTTGCGGACCATTTTTCAGGTTTCTCACAGACCACTGATTGAGTTAAATGGTCTCTAACCAACAAATCATCCTGTTCTGCTGAATGCCAAGGGATTCAGAAATTCAGTCTATTTCAGTGGCCATTCTTTGTCATTCATGTTAGTAGTCCCATAGATGACTGCTACAAATTGGGATGGAGAACGGGAGACAATAGACTCATGTAAAAAATTCCCTTCTCCAGTTTTATATCCTCCAGCACCTTTCCTGAGTTCTAATCAGTAGAATGAATCTTGCGGCAAACATTTTCCCACTGTCCTTTCTCCTCTTTTTCCTTAACCTCAGTAAAGAAAGCATACTATTAATTTCTTTAGTTGGGAAATGTCCTAGGCTGATGAAAGAGTTCTGAATCAATGAAGTATTTGGTTTAGTCCCTACCATTTTTGGTTAAACGATTTTGAGTAACAAAGATGGGAGATGAAAACAAGCAATTTGGTTATAAATTAGAGTTGGTCTGGTTTGGCATATAATTCCTCATTTATATGTTCATGTTCTTCTTCTCTTAGATCCGTGCTGCTCTGCAAGACTCACCAGATTTCAAAGTAAAAAATTCACCACAAGATAACAGTTACACAAAGATTTGTGCAAATGAAAGAAAAACGTATACTTGGACAATTGCCCCTCACAAGCTGGGTAATCCTATCTCTATTCTTTTCTTGCAGCACTGTGTAGTTTTAGACTCTGATTAAACATGCCAAAACCCACATAGAAATGGGCAGTTCCCACAGAATAAATGCACATTTGGATGCAAAACCCATATGGGTGCTCTTATCCATGAGACATCAGCGAGTTTTTTTGCCATAGAACAGCCCTTTCATACTTGTTTTTTGATAGTTCATGAGTTTGGAATCCTCCATGTGAGTTTTTGAACATATCGTTGTAAAACCCACATGGTTCTTGAGATCTGTGAATTCGGAGTCCTTGGAAAAATGTGAAATGACACCCTAGACTGGCTCCCAGCAGAGTCCTCTTCTGCTACAGCTTGCTCTCTGATTGTTCTTGGTTTTAAGTGGCAGCTGTCTCTCCCTCTTGCTTGCGGCAAGTAGGAGAGACAGCAGCAAAAGCAGCAAAAGCTCTGTCTGGTTGGGATCTGGCGGAGGGAAGAGGAGAGTGAAGGTAGTTTGGTTCTGATTCTCCAGTAATGTTGTCCTTGCAACCTGCTAGGCTAACGTACCAGGCAGAGTATTGTGTTTTGAAGCTTTCTTCTCTTCTTAAACTGTTCTTTAAAAAACCAACAAAAAACCTAGACCTGATTATTTTCAGATTATTTCCAGATTAGACCTAAGCATTGCGGAATACAGCAGTAATATTACTTGCCATCTCAGTGATACAAAATTTCTGCTAATGCACTCTACAGTGGGCATATATTAGGAGTGTCTGATCTTTTTCTTTTTTAATTCAGTGAACACCTGCAGTTTTCTGCTAGTGGAACTGGTCATTCAGTTCCTATGATAATTTAGAGTATCATGGAAAACTTTCTCTGAGTGTTTGGGTCATTTTTCAGGCACCATAAATATCACAGTTACTGCTGAAGCCAAAGCCACTGAGGAGACTCAGGGAAGAAGGGACACAATAATCAAACCACTCCTGGTTGAGGTAAGGATGGAAGTCTGCAAGAGGAGAAGAAATGCTCTCCTCATCGGATCCGTTTTATTTTCTCCCTGAAGCATCGTGCCAATTAGCTTGCTATTTAAACTGCCATTTGGACATATTTGCGAGCAAATAAAAACAAAGAGTTTGTTTTCCTCTGTCGAGAGGTCTGTCTTATGAGCCTATTGTGGAGTAGGTGTAAGGGATGGGCATAAGCATAAATGCATCTATAAAGAGGAACAGTTTATTGCACTAATACTGGGTGTGTACACGCAACAGTGTGCATGAGTTTGGCGTGTCTAAGTGGAAAGGAAGCCTAGAGGATTGGAAAGAAGCTAGCTAAAAGGTAGAGTGCACCAAAGGGTAAGGAAAAGGTCATAAATCCTCCTAGAGATGCAGATTGTGCATTAATTGGGGCCTGAAGATGGAACAACCTCGAAACAAAACAGAGCAACATTTTGAGTGTATAGACAATTGTTTAGGCAAGAGACATTCTCTGTACTATTGCAGTTTGCAGACAACAGAGAATGCAATCCTGGGTCACCCTTGGGCCAGCACAAGTCCCTTGCGCTGCCCCGGGGGGGGGGCCACAAACATGCTGTAAAGCACATTTGTGCTTCCTTGAGAGTCAGGGAGGCCAGCACAAGGATGTGCTGGTGAGTTTTGCGGGTAGCAAGCCATTGGTGTGGGAGTCTGGGGAAGGGGGACAGAGGGAGGCAGGCCGGGCCCAGGAGGGGGGGTGGTGTCAGGATCCAGCACTTAGGCTAGATCCCTGGAGGCCCGGCCTAGTGCTGGGCTGCTCAGATCTGTGCCACCTCTTTCGGTGGCATAGGTCTGATTAGCCCCATTCAGGCCACTGCCGCATTATGCAGGGTAAGGGGAATCTATTCCCCTTGTCCTAGGTTGCGCCACAGCTAGCCCCAACCTGTGCTGGTTACGGGACAGGCCAACTTGCCTGCCTTTTCTAGCACGGTTTGGGATTGAACTGCCTGTCTCATTGCTATTAAGAGTATTAGGCCACAGTTCTGTGCACACCTACCTGGAAGCAAGTCCCATTAAAATCAGTGGAACTTATTTCTGCATAGACATGCCTAGAATGGTGCCATTATTTATTTCTTCATTGTACATCCATATTATTTTGGCCATCTTTCATTTGTCTCTGTTGTCATCCAGCCTGAAGGCATCAAGAAGGAGCTGGCCCAGAGCATCCTAATCTCTGCAAATGGTAAGAGGGCAATCACTGAACTTTATACAATTAACATATGCTTTTTCTGCATTTCTTAAGATTTGTTAGTATCTCTTGCTTGGTGTTATTTTGGCAGTTATCTTAGATGAAATCTGATACGCTGTCAAATACTAAAGCCATTGCCTGTTAACTTTCAGTTACAGTTGAATAATTAACATTCTGAAACCAAAATTGTGTTGCGTGTTCTCTACCAAATACTCAAGTCGGGTATAACTGGATATCAAGCACACAGTGAATAGCCAACATCAGGATTTGAGGAGCAAACTAATTTTAGCCTTATTGCTGCCCTTTGCCAGTTTCCTCATGTGACAGCAACATGATAATGGCTTGCCCTTGTATTGTGCAGACCTCTTGAAGGGGGACCCATGTTCATTACTTGTTTCTGACAATACACAGGCACAACAGCGCATGAATTGATTAGCTTAGACCTGCCTGTAGATCTGGTGCAAGGATCAGCAAGTGCCTACGTTTTTGTCGTTGGTAAGTTACCAAAATATTAGTATCTTGATGGTCTGCTGTTTATACTTTGCCTATGAACGTCCATATTTCTGTAATAGTACCGTACAATGATAAGCTACTCCCTTATTTGGGTGTGCTGTTTCATCTTTGATGGAAGCTCTTTGCCTTCCTAACTTCAAACTTGCCCATTCCAAGGCAGTGAACATCTCTGCTCTTCTCAGCCTGGAGATGGAGGCAATAAAATAGGAGAAAATTACAGCTGTAGCCAGGATGGCCAGATGTCCTCTTTTTCCAGGACATGTCCTTTTTTTTAAGCCTTATGCCTTGGAAAATAGTTTAAATGTCCTCCTTTTCCCTGTGAGCAGCCCCCTGCAGGCAGCACATAGTCTTCTTGTAATTAATAATATGTAATAATATTTAATAAATAAATTTAATAATAATATAGGGTTTAAATTAACCGCATGAAATAAATATATGAGTGTTTTTTGCTTGTATTTTGTCATGTCCTACATTTTTCTTGGATGTCCTGCATTTTGGGGTGCCTTGTCCTCTTCTGCAGTTATGACATCTGGTCACCCTAGCTGTAGTGTTTTGACTGATGTAAATATTTCTTGCAGCTTCAGCATAGCAAGTTACTAATTATGGTCTGGCATTTCTCAGGGCCAGCCCAGCCATGAGACTAACTGAAGCAGCCACTTCAAGTGGCAGGGTGGAATGTTGACAAGGGGTGCCCCTGCACACAGTTTCTATCCTCCACCCCCCTGCAGTCCACAATCCACCCAGATGCTTCAACTGGCCCTTCAGTATTCTTCTCACTCTCTATACTCTTTGAGTTCAGCTTGTCAGCCAGCCACAGATCCACCAGACAGTAGCATAATCTAGCTCACATCTTGTCATCCAAGATGACGTCCAGAACTTTGTCAAGCGCCTTACTGAAATCCAGATATATTATGTCCACGGCACCCCCCCCCCAATCTATTATTTATTATTACAAATATTTATATACTTCTTTTCAACGAAAAACAAGCTCATCAAGCAGCACAAAGAGCGTGCATGAATGAATGAATGAATGATCCCTTTTCTAAAAGAGCTCACAATCTAAAAAGCAAACTAAACAGCAAACAGCCACTAGGAGAGACACTGCACTGGTATGAATAGGGATACTTGCTTTCCACCTGCTAAATCTAAGCAATCCACCATTTTAAAAAGTGTCCCTTACACTATTAGTACGGAGACTACCAAGTTAGTCACTCTAGCATCTGTGTTCCCCCTAACAATCAACGCCACTGTGTTGAGCCCTTCCATGGCTACATAGCAGCATGGCAACATTGTTAGGTGTGAGCTTCAAAATGTAGAGTGTGAATGAATGTAGAAAGCAATGCATGTCTGTGCATTTTATTACACACATACTCCTCAGGAAAATGGGATTAGCTGCATTTCCCTATATATTTTTTTGCTTAATGAGAGTTTGAGGTCTGATGTGTAAGATGGCAGTACTACTGCATTTTGGTTTAACAATTTCTTTCCGTTAGTCTCAGCTGCAGAGTATTACCGTTTTTGCACATATGAGGCATATATCGTGTGCATTGTAGTAGTACAGTTCACACTAGAGATTTGGAGGAATGGTAACTATTTAGGGAGGCCACATTTCTGCACTTTGACATACTGAAGTGCAAAAATGTGTGTGGATAGAAATGAAAATATGCATGTCAAAACTGTTGCATGTGTATGAACTGCCTCGGCCTTGCCCGGTTTTCAATGACTATGGGTTTGTGTGCATGCTTGTGTATCTTTCATGTTCTCATACCTACACTGTTTCAGCATGCAATCCCATAACAAAGTCAAACTGAAAAAGTAATAAACTGGGATTGTAACAAATGCCGCCCACATCTATCGGGTGACAATTCATCTTGGATGGCATCATCCCATGGGTTTGGTTGCAAGGACATTAAAATGCATGTCTGAAACAAAGGAAGAGCACATGATGCTGCATATGTTAAGAACATAAGAAGAATCCTGCTGGATCAGGCCCAGGGCCCATCTAGTCCAGCTTCCTGTGTCTCACAGCAGCCCATCAGATGCCTCAGAGAGGCAGTTGCATACCTGTCATAGACTTCTATGGGGCAAAAGCCCCAGGCACCAGCCACTAGGACCCAGTGGAAGCTTCTCTGAGGCTTCCAACAGGAGCAGAAACTGTGCATCCGGTTTCCCAGAAGCACAGTTTATAGCATTGGGGAACCTCAGAGAGGCTTCCCCGACGTGGGCAGAGGTTATGCAAGGCTCCATGAGCCTCTGTTGAGTAGGGGGGCAGCAGATTTCTGCTCAGGGGGGACAGCAATAGCCCCTGGGGAGTGCCATAGCAGAGCTTTGCCCTGGGCGTGGGACTGCGGAGGTCCATGGCTGCAGAAAACACACACAAGACCACAAGATACTTGCATTTCACTTGCATTTCACTCCCTGCATCTAGCATTCTATTTACGCTCACACACATCCCCAGCGAAGATACCAGATTGCAATTAGGTTTAACTTGTGCTACTTTATTAAACACATTGACTAATTTTTAATGCATGAAACCTACTAAATATACTTTCCCTCCCTCACCAGTCTGGGATAGGTGAAAAAACTGCCATCGAAGGCCAATTTGGATGACAGGAAAAAAAAAAAAAAGTATATTACAGGAGCAAGTCAGACCAAAACAGCATAAATTAAACTATCATTCTGTGAGGTAAATGGCTGCAAATATCCATATCTGTGAACTGTTGCATATGTATGATGATTCTGCAGTCCGATCAAAGAGAACGCAGCCCATTTTGAAGATATTTCATTAGTTCTGAACTGGATAAATTTCTGTTACCTCTTGCCTCACAGGTGACATTCTGGGCACAGCCATGAGGAACACAGAGAGTTTTCTCCGGATCCCTGATGGTTGTGGGGAGCAGAATATTGCCATGTTTGGGTCCAATCTCATCGTCTTGGACTATCTCAGTAAGACAGGCCAGCTGACTGAAGCGAAAAGATCTAGGCTCATTGGAGACTTAACCAGTGGTGAGTGATTTTGTGGCACTTTGACTTTGATGTGATGTCATCTGCTGGGTCCCTTGCTCTTTGTTTGAATACAGGCTGAGCTTCGGTATCCAAGAGGGTTCTGTTCCCAGAATCCATGTGGATGACAAAAATTGCTTTAAAGCAAATCCATTTAAAAAGCAATGTCCCTTCACTCAGTGATTTAAAAATAGCCTTGCTGACCTTTGTCATGCATGACAGAGGCATCAGACAGACAATCCGTCAATCATTCTCTCCCCAGATACTTAGAAAGACTTCACCAACTTCACTGGGAGCGCAGAACTGGGGCGCAGCACTGGGGAAAGAATGCAGAGGAAGTGATAATCACTCATTCTTTCATGTGTCAGGGGGAAGGGAGAGATCACTTGTCTGGAGTGAAGTGTCTGGAGAGAGAATGCTTGACGGATTGTCTGTCATCTGCCCTCTCCAGCACTAAGGAGGCAATGGTTAAACAACTTCTTTTCTTTTAAATTGAAAGGGCTCTTCTCATCGCGTTGAGATGAAACTGCAGGTGAAATATCTGTGGATAGTTAGGTTATACTTGTACGTATATTGCTTTACGTTTGCAGTGTCATATGAAAACTGACATTTTTGGCTGACAGTCTCGTAAATTTAAACATGTGAAACAAAACTTATACTCCAAGTCAGATATATCGGCAAGCTGAAATTTCCAGACTATTGATGGTTAAAAAAGCACCAGCAAACTGGCTTTGGTTTCTTCTCTTCCACTTCAGGATACCAGAAACAGCTGTCATACAGGCTCAGTGATGGATCCTTCAGTACTTTTGGCAGCAGAGATTCAGAAGGAAACATATGGTGAGAACTGAGTATGAATCTGCTTTAAGATCAAAAGTTGAGAAAACAACCTGCCTTGCTGTGACAACAGTGCTTTGGTCCATTAAACATTGGGGCTTCTTGGACAAAATATATCAGGGGGTGCATTGGGTTCCAATTTAGAGCCCAATCCTATCTATTCCCCCCCCCCCCCACTGCCAATGCAGTGGCACAAAAAATGCTACTGCTACATCCTGCAGAGGGGAACAGTTGCAGAAGTCTCATCTGAATAAGGGAACAAATGTTCCCTTACCCAGGGGCAAGCCTCCGCTTTTGTTTTTTTTTTTGGGGGGGGGGGAGTCTACTGTGCCAGCAAATTTGCTGGTGTAGGTCCACGTTGTCCCAGGATGGTGGATCAGACCTTGGAAGGGGGTTAGGTTCAGCAGCCACTGCTGCTGCCAAATCCACCCCCTTCCAAGCCCCAATTTGCCTACCCGCCCACCCTGTTGCCTCCCCATGCTGACCTCCTCCCCACCCCATTCCACCTCCCCTTACCTGCCTTGGCAGGTCCTCCTGAATCCACCAGTACATGTGGAAAGGCTTCAACACTCTGCTGGAATGTTGTTTACAGTTCATAAGGCAGTCAGTGCTGGCAGTACTCCCAGTGGGAGTGGCCCAATAGGATGGGTTCATAAGAACCTGGTTCTTGATTCTTCTGCTGGTCTCTTCCTCAGTGTACCTTTTCACATAGCCTGGGATTATTCTCCTGTCTTGATTCCAGCAGTAAAGTGTGACTTTGAAGTGACAGGGGCTTTGCACTTCACAGTATCATCCCATATGCTTATCCCTCTCACTGGGGTCAGGCATACCGGAGAAAGTTGTGCTTCAGGTTCTACACTGGCTGAGGTAGGAAGGGCTGGTGGAAACTCAGAACAGAACCTTCTTTGCAGTCACACCCAGGCTGCTGTTTTCTGCTGCTGCCTGTGTGTTTGTTGATTCAGTCGTGGGTTTGGGTATTCCATTTTAATGGATTGTATTGCTGTATCGGTGTTATGATTTCTTGTTGTAAATCACTATGATCTATAAAATTTCTATAAAACTTACCATAAATAAGCAGCAGAAGTGGTGTCTCTGGTCTAGACCCCTGTCTCCATTGCCAAATGCTGTCCATCTCTGTTCCCTTTCCCTTCAGGCTCACAGCTGGTGTCTTAAGAAGATTTGCAGAGGCCAGGCCGTATATATTCATTGATGTCAATGTAGTGAACCAAGGACTCATCTGGATAGCAAGTAAACAGGAGTCAGATGGCAGCTTCCCATCAGAGGGGCAAATCTTCAATAATGTCTTAAAGGTAATGATCATGAATCTCTGCCCCCCTCATTCAGGCTTCCAGACACGCCATTGCCTCAACACTCATTATGGGATTTGATTATTCCTTCTCAGGAGTTACTATACCATTTTATACCCAGATTGTTTCGATTTGGGATGTCGGGCATTCTGAGTCTTTTTGCTGCTGTTCACCACTCAACATGACGTGTAGTGTGCACTATCTGTGCACTGATCCTGGTTACCCACAACACAGGCCAAACACTACCTCCATGCTCCCCCACCCCAAAAATGTTCTCTGATTGCACTACACACACATTTTTTCCCTTCAGAGTAATCTGTGAAGCTTTTCTGTAGCTTTAAAAGTACAGTCAGTTCTCGTTGTCTGCTAGGGTTAGGTTCCTAGAAAATGCAGTAGATACAGAATTAGTGGATATTGAATCATTGAGCCTATGGGAAAAACTGGGGTTAGGTTCCAGGGGACCCTCATCCCCATATCCTTCATCATACTTTATGAACCTGAATCTTAACTTGAAGTCTGTGGGGCTGGGTGATAGCAAGAGCTCATCAACATCTCCAACATCAAATGCTTCCTCCTCCGTGCTGGATATTCCTTGATGCATTGAAGGTTGCTGACCCAACAGTGAGGCCTCAGGGTTCAGCAGTGGGGAGAAGGTTGCTTCACCCCTCCTCCTCCACCTGTCTCTTGGCACCTTCCCTGGGCTTTCCCTGGGCCCCTGAGCAGCCCTCAGGCAACCTTCCAGAGCCTCTCATCATCTGCCTCTCATGATCACCAGGTTGTGAAGGTTCAGCTGGAATCCCCAAGATGGTGGGACAAGTTTGGAAGTTGACACAAATGTGTCTGATTCTCCAATACCTCCTCTCCCGTTGGCAGTATACCGTATAGACATACTCTCACCCCTGCACAGTGCCGGTGCTGTCTTTTACTCATGAGGACGCCCCTGTTTCTTTGCCTCCTCCTTCTCCCACAACCGGTCTCACCCCTGTCTGCTCATAGCTCTCCCAAGCCCCACCCCCCTGAGAGCACCAGCACAGTTTTCACAGATAAGAAGAACAGAGTCACAGATAAAGAGAGTAGGTGGCAATTCTGCCCATCGCAGATAAGCAAATTCGCAGATAGCGACTTTGCATATAAAGAGAACCGACCATCGTTGGTACACAGTGCTAAAAGTAATTGAAAGAGAAATATTGTCCTCTCATTTTCATGCCCATAAATATTGCCATCTCCCTGGCAAGTAAGAGGACCTGGAGAAAGCCACATAAGGCATAGTTTTCCATTTAATGGACAGCCATTTCCGAATTTCACCTAAAATGAAATGCAAATGGAATAGGGGTTCCTGCTTGGGCAAAAGCATTGAATTCTGAGGAAAGCAAAATAAGGGGGGAGGGAAGGTTAAGACTAGCAAAATTTCTTGAAGAGTGTGTGAGTGCGCATTGAACGGACTTTTCTTTGCAAACAGGATGGATCAGATGCTAAAGTTGTACTCACAAGCTTTGTTACCGCATCTCTGCTGCGGGCTGGACTTGATGTGGCGGTATGAATTTTCTATTATCTTCATTTTCATGGGCATTTCCTCAAGCAATTCCTCTCGGGCTTCAGTCTATATATACCTACCTGAAATGGACGGCCTGACCCTATCGGAACAGGGATAGAACAGGGGAGTTTCTGGGCATGAGAAGAGGGCAGGAGAGGGTGGGTTACCACTGAAGGGGCTAACTGGGTTTGTGTTCTTATGTTATGTTCTTTAGGGGGAGGGAGTTCCAAAGCCTGGATGCTACAACTGAAAAGGTCCTGTCATGTGTGTCCCTCTATTGACCTCTGACAGAGGGGGAACAGTCAGCCAAGCCCCAGTTGGTGACTGCGGCCCAAATCCTAACCCACTTTCCAGCACTGGCCTAGCTGTGCCAATGGGACGTGTGCTGCATCCTGCAGTTGGGGGGCACTCACGGAGGCCTCCTCAAGGTAAGGGAATGTTTGTTTCCTTACCTAGGAGCTGCATTGCCCTTATGTCAGTGCTGGAAAATGGGTTAGGATTGCGCCCTAAGTGGGTGTGCAGATTCAGGTGGCAAATATCCTGTTCTAAACCATTTAGGACTCAGTTCAGCACCTTGAATTGCTGGCAACCAGTGAAGTTGTTGTAGGATGAAATTAGTATGTTTTTATGTTGTTGTTGTTGTTGTTGTTGTTATGAAGCATGGGCCCCTACTAAGACCTGTGACACAGCATTCTGCACCGGCTTTAGCTACCAGATGCTGTTCAAGTGTAGCCCCACATAGAGTGCATTGCAATTATCCAGGTTGATTGACATTAAAGCATGTGTTGCACTGACCAGATCGGTCTTCCTCAGAAAGGGGTACAGTTGCACTCCAGCTGAAGCTTTGCAAAAGCACCCCTGACCATGGCTGCCACCTGCTTACCCAGGAGCAGGGCTAGAAGGACTCCCAAACTGCAAACTTCACCTCTCAGGGAGAGTACTACTACCCCACCAGACACTTTCAGCTTTCCTACCTCTGTTCTCTGGATTCACTCTCAGTGTATCTTATACTCTAGTTTCCTGTGGTGAAAAATGCCCTGTCTTACTTGAATGCTGCTTCTGAGAAGGGTGTCCACAACATCTATGAAAAGGCTCTCTTGGCCTACATGTATGGCATTGCTGGCAACAGGGAGAAACAGAAAACTATCTTGGAAGACTTAAAAAGACAAGCTGTTAGAACTGGTAAGTGACTTGTCTTGTGAATCAGCATCTCCAACTCTAACCAGTTGTAATAATCCAGTGCTCTCAACTACAGTTTGACTTACCTGAAATTGAGCCCCTATCTCTTCTGCCCTAGGACCCAAGTAATAGCTGACATCTGCTATTGTGTTCATATTTTTTATTGCACTCCCTGCTTCTCAATTTACCTTAGGAAACAGAAGATAAATCTTTTGCTCCGGCCCCTTGATGCCATGCAGTGTAGTGGTGTCCCCTCAGCCAGTTTAGGGCACAATCCTAACCCCTTATGTCAGTGCTTTTGGCAAGTCCCACATGCCAGTGGGACATGTGCTGCATCCTGCAGTTGGGTGTCACAGAGGCCTCCTCAAAGTAAGGGAATGTTTGTTCCCTTACCTCAGAGCCGCATTGCCCTTATGTCAGTGCTGGAAAGCACTGACATAAGGGGTTAGGATTCCGCCCTTAGGCTCATAGACTTACATCAGTGGTTCCCAAACTTACTTGTGTCACTGTGCCCCATAGCCTCTTCTTCCCAACTCAATTGGGCACTGCTATTTTGGATCTCACAAGATTTTCCAAGATCCAATATGGTGGCACCCAGGGAACATATAGGAGGGGCCACTGGAGACATCCCATGGTGCCCCTGTGAGTGTGCCACGACGTTAGAAATAAATTCATCCTTAGTTTACGACATGAAATCCTCCTCCCTCCCTCCAGTAGTTTCTGCTATTGCACAAAGTTGGTTTGCTCACTTTACAAAGGAAAATGTATTATGAATTTCCCTTCATTCCCTTCTCTTTTTAAACCACATTTAACAACTGATTTGTGTGTTGCATGAAAGTTACACAGTCCTTTAGATGCTTTTCCTATTTTATTTTTCTTTGATTCAAAAATATGTCAGTAATCTTTTTGTTAACATGAAAGATAAAGGATTAATAATGCAAGATGCAGTTTTCTTGTAACCTTCTTGAAAGCAGACTATAGTTTCTTATCTGGCTCTAACATTCATTTTCATTTTACAGCAAGGACTCACTATTTAAAATGACGCTGTATCAGGACCCACCTAGGTTCACCATACTTTTCAAATGGGAGCTCGCTCCATCCATCCATCCATCCATCCATCCATATCTATCCTAATCTATCCTAATCTAATCTCTTTACACATGCTTGCAAGCTGCAGAATCTCAGCTCCTTGCAAGGCAATTAGTAGCTACCTTACACATTACAGGAACTGAGCTCTTTGCAGGGTAATTAGTATCTGATTACAGTATCTGATTTTTTGAATAGCCTCAGGGGCTAGAGGCTAATTATTTTTCTGATCTTTCCATCACCATTTGCTGACCCACCAAAATCCAGCTGCAACCAACCAATTAGTCCCAACCCACAGTTTGGGAACCACTGCCCTGAAGTGTCAAGATGCACTCTTTGGCAACCACTGGCCAACATGATGGGTGGGTGATTAACCTACATTGTGGATAACACAATCATAACAATTTGGAACAGACCTGGATTAGAGTAGTTGACTTCCTGAACACAGCTATGATATGGACTCTAGTCTGGATCTTTGCCTGCCTCTTCAGACCTTCATTGCTGCTTGCTCTCTACCCAGGATAGATGAGTAGAAAAATCACATCAAGACATGGGCAGGGGAAAGGTATGTGTCCTGGGTTGTGCTCTAGCATGGCACAGTCTCCTACTTTGGGCTTGATTTTTTGCAACCTTTCCAGAAAGCATTGGCTACTGCTGATGTCGATGAAAGAAAGGAAGTTTTTAGACAGATACAGAAGCCTGTGCACTAATGACAAGAGCCATTTTTCTTACTTCTCTTGTGTCTTCATTTTCAGGAAATCTGGTGCACTGGGAAAGGGAAAAGAAGCCTGGAACAGAAAATTACCCCTCCTTCTATTCTCGTGCCTCATCTGCTGAGATCGAGATTACTGGCTACATAGCATTGGCCTTGTTAGACCAACCCAACCTATCCCGGAAGGGCCTGACATTTATCTACCAGATCATAAGTTGGCTTGTCAAACAGCAGAATCCTAATGGTGGCTTCTCTTCCACTCAGGTGACTTCTGCTGGCAAAAAGTGACATTGATGCCATGGTTTGACTTGTCCATGGCATCACTTGAAAGGACTCTCATGGCAGTGAATACTGCTTGAGGAAGGTTACTTGTTGCCCATAGTTTGGAAAAAAGAAAACCAAGAATAACATTTTTATGCCATCCATGTAACCATGGTGCTTTCCAAAGAAGTATAGGCAAAACAGATAGGTCCACGCTATTTGGAGGAGTATGTAATGGAGTCGACAACATAGTGAAGGGTAGAAGGGCAGGAACAATAGGTAACAAAAAAGGAAGATGAGATGACATGAGATGGATAGGGTCAAGGGCAGTTTCACCATGCTACATATGGTGTAGTTAATGCTAACAGAGCTACAGGGTACTTTTTAAAACAGTGCTTTCATAGTTAGCAAAGGGACAATAACTGTCTTAAAAAAGAAATAAATACCTTTCCCAGTGGCCCCTTGCCAGTGTTTCTTCTGCATCTTTTTTTAGATCATGAGTCTCTTTGAAACAGGGAACCATCTTCCTGTTTATTTTGCTGTTTAAACCACTTTGTGAACTTTGTTGCTGAAATGTAGTATACAAATATTTTGTAATGTAACTGGGCTTTATTTGAGCTGGGAATGAAGACTAAGAGTGCAATCCTATACATCTACTCAGAAGTAAACCCCATTGAGTTCAATGGGACTTACTCCCAGGTAAGTTTATATAGCCGGGTCTACTCAGAAGTAAGTCCTATTTTGTTCAGTGGGGCTTACTCTCAGGAAGGTGTGGTTAGGATTGTAGCCTAAGTGGTTAGGCTGTTGGCGGCCTCATTTTGCTTACTATCACAGCAGCACTTCCACCTGCAGAATGTACATTCCACTGGTGGTACACTTAGGATTGGGCCACCCTGTGGACTCCTTTAGGTTCCTGTGCTTACTTTGTACTTTGAGTCTTTAGCACATACTGAGAAACCCTGGGAGCCAGCGGAGAATATTGGATTTGTACTGGGGAGACCTGGGTTCAAAGCCCTGCTCAGCCACTCCATGTGCTGAGTGGTCCTGGGCAAACCAGTTTCTGTGAGCCTCACCTGCATTGTCAGCCCCCCACCCCCACCCCGATGGACATCACTTTGAGCTCCTTAGAGGAAGGGTGGGACACAAATGTGACAAATGAGAAAACTCATATTGCTCTCTAACACACCATTGCATTATGTTTTCCAGGACACACTTGTAGCTCTCCAAGCTTTAGCAGAGTATGGAGTCCTCACCTATGTAGAAAATGCCCAAAACACAGTCAAGGTCAGCTCTGGGGGATCATTCAGTAAAGTCTTTCAGGTGAACAGAGAAAACAGTGTTCTGCTGCAGCAGGCTGATTTGCCCCACATCCCCGGAAACTACAGCGTGGAAGTGAATGGCATTGGCAATGTCTACATTCAGGTAAATGGCAGCCCTGAATGTAGACTCGATACACTCTTTGGCTGCTTAGAGCTGCAGCAGCTTTGCAGATGGTGATGTAATAAGTGCCTCTGCTATAGAATCATTGTTTTTTCTCTTTCAGATAGCACTGCAATACAACGTCCATCTGCCTGCCCTGAACTCTGGGTTTGACCTGACCTTGCAGACGACAAAGGCTTCTTGTACAGGCAACCACCTGCCCAGATTTGAACTTGTCATGACAGCCAGGTAATGTCGCAGTGATGTCTGAGGCCGGAACGGTAAAAGACAGTACTGTCGGCTAAATAACGTTGCTCCCCAATTGCTAACACTGCGAAACAGATCTTGGGCACTTCTGTTATTCATGGTGTGTTGATGGGACTGCTTGTTGCCTGCATAGGGTAGATGAGGAGTTTGGGTCAATGCTATCTATAGCACATTGGGAATCTCAGGACGATGTGAATACCATGATTCTGCAGGACGGAAACAGTGCAGAATTCCTAAGGCTCTCCACTATTTTAAAAATAAAAGCAAGTCTCTATTACTGTCACAAAAGATGTGTTTGGCAGTGTATAGATCTGGTAAACTCTCAGAAGCTGAAGCGGAAGAAGATTGTGTTTGATAAAACACCCCTTTTCCCCCTTCCAACTGGCAGAATAAATTATGCAATGTGTAAATGTGCACATTTGTTCAATATATGCAATTTATGCAGGTCACTTACAGAATTAACTGCCCTGACCTTTTACAACAGCATGACTGGCATCCTGCTGGTGTAAAAGCCCTGTGATGGAATGAAGATGGCATTGCTGCCTGGTCGTTTAAGGCCACTGTCACAAGGCAGCTGCAGTGGTAGATCCTCACTGTCACAGACCCTGGACAGTGCCAGGGCAGGTAGGCTGGCATGTAAGACAGTTTGTGGGCAGGGAGAGGAAGGCAGGGGAAGTAACTGAACAGGGGGGAACCAGGGAGTGTGTAGAGGACAAGAGAAGGTGGAAGTGAATTTTTTCAGATCCTATCCCATTTTGCAACCCAACATGCCCCCGACTCTCCTTGGACCTGTGCCAGCAAAATGGGTGGAACAGATTCAAGGAGACCCATAGACTATCAGCAAGCAAACCAGGAGGTAAGTTAACAACATGTACCTCATGCAGGCTGTCAGATTGCCCCCCTAATCATAGCATTCAGTGCATTGGTGCGGAGCATGCTGTAATATGGCCAGGGATAGGACTGGGCTTGTTAGTTCCATTGATGCAAACTGGTTAGTTCCAAAGTCTGGAATTGGTTAGTTTCAGTTCCTAATTGGTTAGTTCCCAATTTTGTGTCTGACCACAGAATTGGAAAATTTAATGGATTGTTAGGGAGGAAAATACTCTAATTTAACAAGCTGTTCCAAAAACATTTGCAGTTTGTTTTTGACTAGACTACAGTCAGAATACAGATTCTGTTCCAATTTTTCTTGTTTCAGGTTCACTGGAGAGCGTAACACATCCAACATGGTCATCATTGATGTGAAGATGCTATCTGGCTATGTCCCTGTCCAAGCATCTCTAGATAAGGTAAAATATCAAATGAGACATGCTGGGGGGAACAAGGGACACTAATGGTCTCAAGTCTGAAGCAGTACACTGCCATGCTTAAAAACTGCAGAGTCAAATGAGTATTTTCTGAGGTTAGGTGAGATCTAACCATAATCCAATTTCTCATACAAATAAACAGTGTGGTCACTACTCCTTGATAAGTTAAATGGAATCACTCTTCCCTCCTATATCTGGTGTGTATTTTTGCATACTGTTGTAATTTACAATAAATATAGGTACAAGGTTGTGCAGGTTCCACAAGTGAAAAGCACTAACTCACATGCTGCTGCTTCTAAGAAACTCAAGAGAGATGGGCACCCGTGGCTTTGCAAGATCATGAGAAAAAACTCATGTCAAGTTTGTCTTCTAAGTGATGATCAAACCAAAAAGAGATCCGAAGTGACAATGGGTCCTAAGCCTATTCTGGCATTACTTCTTCCCCAATCGGAAGCTGGGGCTCCAATGGGGATTTCACATGGAACAAGCCAATCCCATCCCTAATTTGCACCAGTCGGAGCTCCAGCTTTCAGGGGACCTGGATCAAAAATGCTATTAGCCCCTCCCCCCAAATGCTCTGCTCTTCTGATGCTTTGGGAAGCTCATCAGCTACCCCCTTCCCCTACTCAGGGTGCCCAGGAGCTAAGCAGTGGGCAGGCGATAGACACTCCTTCTATAGTTGCAGATGGTAGCACAAAGGAGGACTCACCCCACCACCTCCTGTTAAGTTTCCCCATTGGGCCCTGGGCCCCTGGCTGGATTACCTGCTGGGAGTGGGGAGCAGTAGCAGCAGCAAGATTTGCAAAATGGCACTGGGGAAAGATGAGGGTGGTCCACTGTTGCATCTACTCCCCTACAATTGCCTCGTAATCTTCTCTCTGGGTCCTCGCATGCCAGGCAGTGATGGGTTGTAGTTAGCTCTCACTGAGCCAGAAGCTGGCCAGGTAAGGTTTGAGGCCCCACCTGTGAGGCTGCCCTGATTTGGACCTCACTGTACTATTTATCCCTTCTGAAGCTGTGGGCCTTACCATTCCTACAAAAGCAACACTGCAAAGCTTAGCACTCTTCACATGGGAATAGAAACATGGCATCTACATGCTACTTTCCATGCGTGGTGCCCACTTAAACATGCACAGTATCAGCATCTCGGCGATCTCTAGTGAAGTGAAGCACTGCAAAAGATGCTGTTATGTGTTGGTAAAGAGGCACACAGTAAGGAGCTCTGAGATTTTTGCTTAGAGAATCTCCAAAAGGAAGAGCTTCTCAGCAGCAGGAATGTCAGAAACAACCAGATGCTCTGCAAAAGAGCAGAATCTATACACGCCATAGTGTTGCATGAAACTTTGTTTCTCATTTTGGTATTATTTGACATGATATATCCTGTAATTAAAAATATCTCTCTCCTTCCTTTTTCTACTGATACAGCTTCAGGACAAAGTGATGCGTATAGAAACCAGAAATGACCATGTCTTCTTGTATCTGGCAGGTGTAAGTTTCAGAAAAAAAGCTTTCACTTTTTTCACAGAAAAAAACTTAGTGCAAAGATGCATATTCAGACAGATGGAAATCTGATATCTTCTCTCTTCCTGTGCTCAGGTTCCCAAGAAGCGAGTTACTTTAGAAATCACTCTGGAACAAACCTTTCCTGTGACCAACAGCAAGCCAGCTCCAGTCATGATCTACGATTACTATGAAACAGGTAGGAAGTCTGGTAGAGTCAGATCAATCATTATGTCCATGATTTTTCAGTGGTACCCAGGATGTTGCTGGTTTTGACCTGACATGACTTGGAATCTGGATACTTGAAAGATTGCCTTGCCCCACATTCAGTGTTCATCAACAGAAGTCCTGCTTTGTGTCCCATAATCTGCTGATAAATAGAGGAAGAGGAGAGACAAGACTTTCTCAGTAGGGGTGCTTAGCTTAAGGAATTCTCCCTCCCGAGAGGTCCAGCTGGCCCAATTGCTACCAGCCTTTAGAGAGGCAGTGAAAACACATTTGTTTCACTTGTAGATTTGGTTCTGTTGCCTTTTCCCTTCTCCTTTGTTGTTCATATTCCCAGCCAGGTCTGAACTATGTTTTTATCAATGCCTCTTTGATTGCATTTTTATTTAATGGTTGAATACTCTTGTAATGTTATTTTTATATTGATTGTTAGCCACCCTGGCAGTCCCTTCAATGGGGCAGAAGTTGGGAAATAGAAATGGTTTAAATATATAATAAACACACCATAAGGCTGGTTTGAACAATAACTTTCCCATTTCAAGCCATGCCCACCTGTTTAGACTTGGACCATTTCCTTGAGAGTTTTCCCAGTCATGTCGGGGGAATGGTTCATTTAGAGGGGAAGTTGGATGACCCTCTCACACCCCACCCCTACCCTGTTGTTAGGGAAACTCTATGGAAATGAGAGGAGGGGCCAAGACATGAGCGTATCTTGTATGGCACTGGTTCAGTAGGAAACATATTATGTGAACGGATACAAGGTTACTTCAACAGGAAATGTTTTTTTGAGAAAGAGGAGGCTGGGAGGTGTGCTCCAGGGACATGCAGTAAGTGCAGAGCCTCCCCACCAGAGTCCTTTGAAAAGTGTGCCACCTTGGACGCAGAGCGCATGGGTTGTGGGTGCCTGGGTGCCTCACACGGCAGTGGTGCTTTTCGAAGGACTCCAGTGGGGAGGCTCTGCCTCACCTGCCTCTGCACCCACCACACGTCCCTGGTATGCTCATGTGTCTGATCCCCCTCCTACCACGGCATGCAGCACACGCTCTTTTGGCTTCGCTTCATGCTGTGGACTGGTGGAGGATAGGATAGGGCCATAAATGTTGCTAAATATTAAACTGATTTTAAGTAAATGGTTGAGGATGAATTCATCAATAGTACTTGCCATTTATGCAGCAGACTGTGCTAAAGCACAGTCGAGGCAGCAGCACTGTAAGGCAGAGTCATATTTCCTTTTCTTTTTATCCTTCTTTTGCTTATGACAAGGCTGAGGCTGAGATATTGTGGCTAAGTTTACATAATGTAGAACTTGAAACGGGGACTTTTGCTTATAGCTCCTACTCTGAGGTTGTCATGCAATGCACACCCATCTGGCAGTAAGTTTCACCTTCATTGGATCTGACTTCTGAGTAAATAAGCACAGCATGGTGCTCTTAGCCTGTACATTACCAGCTTTACAGCATGGACAGTGTGTGTGTTATTCTTTGTAGTTCCTAGAAGCCTCTTCCTAGTCCCACTGGGGTTTTCAATAGCAATTTGATTGGCCAGTAGGAAAATGCTGTCAATAATAATAATAATAATAATAATAACAGGTATTTATATACTGCCTTTCTTGGTCTTTATTCAAGGCGGTTTACATAGGCAGGCTTATTTAAATCCCTTATTAAATAGGGATTTTTACAATTTGAAAGAAGGTTCTTTCTTTCAAGAACCACTACATTCAGGTGTTTCATTCCGATCTGGCTTCACATTCTGGTCTCCATCCTCCCACACTCAGAGCAGATGGAATAGCTCGGCTTCAGCTTGTCAGCTGCTTCAAGGTTGCACAGTGCCGGTGGCCTCGAATTGGCGACCTTGTGGATGTTATCTTCAGGCAGACGGAGGCTCTACCCTCTAGACCAGACCTCCTGCCCCTGTCCTGTCCTGCCTCCTGACCTCCTGTCAAAAGCCTCACTTCTGCAGGTCAAGTCGCTGTTAAAGATTTTTGTGTATGTGCCCCTGGATGCATTTTAACCTGGCCTCAGATTCAAGCCAGTCCCTGAAAAAAAATTCACTAACAGCCTGGATCCATACAATTTCTGATCTACTGATGTACCCTGTATTTTTTTTCTCCCCATGGCAGATGCATTTGCCCTGGCTCAATATAACACACCCTGTCACCAGGCCTGAGTCTGAAACCAACGAAGAGACAGGTAAGCAAGGGATGATAGTTGGATGGTGTCTGACCCCTCCTGTTTTGCCTCAGATCAGGCTGCACTAGGTCTCTTCTACCTTGACCTCTGTCCACGGCAGGAAGGCGATTTGAGCCAGCACTCCAGTCCTCCCTCTATGGTACAAGGGGGGTTTTGTTGGGCCTCCTCGAGAAGAGAGAGTCATTGCCCCACCGGGGCTGCCCAAGATCCTGTCCCTTGACCTCAGTCCCCTGGGCTTCTCATTCTTGGCCTTGCAGGTCAAGCTCCACCTGAAGTTCTATTTGGTTCCTATTTGCCCTCCTCTTCCTGCTCCAGTCTTCCTGCCCCTGTTCCCCCATTGGGTCCACTTGTCCTTCCACTGATGGGATATGGCACTGCTGAACTTGTGGCCAGCTGTACAGGCACTGCAGGCCTTGGCAATACAAGAGGCATGGCCTGGGTCACACTTTCATAGCAGGCACCTGGTACCATACCCCTGTGTACACAGCTGAGTTTCTCTGCACAGATCCAGTGGAAAAAATAAACAGGCTTGTCAGGCAAAGAAGTGCAATCCTCTGGCTTTGCTGATTGTGTTTCCCCTGCTATTTGTGTGGTTATATCTATTTGGCTAAAATAAAACAAAAATTATTCGGTTAAAACTAAAAGGAGTTTTAGTACCACAATTGCAAGCAGTACTACACACCCATGTGTGGATGGGGAAACCAGCTCCAGGGTTCTTTAGATGCTTTTATGCATATATATATTTTTTTCTGTTCTCTTTTTCAAATGAGAATATTTTTGTACTCTTTCAGAAGGAATACAACAACCTCTATACCTGAACCTGATCTGAATCTGAAAATCATTCCTGCAGATGTCGTAAGAGGATAAGAAGGATGGTGTGGAGCTGATGAACTGAGAACTAGCTGTAAAGTTTCTCTAGATTCAAATCAATATTTTGAATGTCTTTGATTTATAAAATAAAAGGCTCTCTGATAGGTAAAACCATTCGAATGAATCTCTTTTTTGTTGCTGTGGCTTTTTTTTAAAAAAGCATTTGAATACTTCAGAAACCAAAATTCTAGTTGAGCTGGATTACTCAGTCAGTGGGCATAAGTAGAAAAAGCTCTTGTGCTGAATAAGCAGTGATGTGCAGTCAGGGTAGGTAAGGGAGGCAGAGCCTCACCTAACCCAGCACGAAAAATTAAGGACCCCAACAAGCACAGAACCACCCTTTTAATCTGTAGTGACAACTTATTACTGTTACCCAAATCAATACTGTAGCTCTCTCAACAATTGTGCGTTTCCATTTGTATATGTCAGAAAAAGATAATGGGTGCATATTATATGTATCTGGCTGTCTGCATACATAACATACACATAGTGAGAATAGCTTATACACATAAAACAACAAGGTATGGCAGTGGAATGAAGTGGAAAACTTGTTGTCAAGCAAAATTAGAGGATGGACAAACACATATGAGAAGCACAGTTACCATACATTAGTCAAGCTGTTGCAAAATAACAAGGTAGTCAACATGCTTGTAAATACAGATGGGCCAATGCTCCTGAAGCCTTTATAGGGTGTTAAGTTTGCCTAACATGTTACCTGAGAGAGAATAAACTCACTACAAATTTGCCGAGATCCAAACTGAAACCAAAACAATTGTGTCTGATTTGTCAATGAACTCCAACACAGCAGCTTTTCTCCCCTTCTATTCTCCTCCTCTAAAATCTTTGGCTTGAGTACAACCACCTTGAGGGATATAACGCTCTGCATGATTGAAACTTTCACACACAAGGTTCTATGAACTTTTGTTTTTTTAAGTGAGCTTTGTGCCCATTCATTTTCTCTCACTCTTTACCAGGGTAAAGATATGAAGAAGTGAACGTATCATTAGATGGGTCATTAGGTCTTTTCACATAACTAAAATGTGAAAAATCTATACTTGAAAAGGGACCGACCTACCCCCATTCTCTGAAAGTTGATGGGGGGGGGGGTCTGCTGAATAGCTATACAGACGTGAGTTCTTAATAGAAGAGCAGATCCATGCATGTAGGATGGGAGGGATAATTATTGCTACAGCCATTATTTGTGTGCAAGAGGCTTTGTATGTGTAGAGTTACTTGGCCTTAAGGCAGAATGCCTAAGAGCCCAGTCATAAGAACATAAGAACAGCCCCACTGGATCAGGCCATAGGCCCATCTAGTCCAGCTTCCTGTATCTCACAGCTGCCCACCAAATGCCCCAGGGAGCACACCAGATAACAAGAGACCTCATCCTGGTGCCCTCCCTTGCATTGGCATTGTGACATAGCCCATTTCTAAAATCAGGAGGTTGCACATATCCTGGAAAGTCCTATCCAACTTTCCAGTTCTGATGCAGCTGTGCCAACAGGGTGCATGCTGCTTCCTGCTGAGGAAGGACAGACACAGAGGCCTCCTCAAGTTAACATTCCCTTACCTTGGGACTGCATGACAGCTGCATCAGCAATGAAAAGTTGGATCAGATTGGGCCCTAAGGCCAAAGCAGCATGTTGAAGTCAATGAGATTCTCCCAGAAAAGTGTGTAATAGCACTGTTGAGTATTATGGAAAATCTTTTATTGAATACAATGTGATTGCTCCAGACAAGCCCATGAGCATGTCTTGTAGAGAAATAGTGCAAATTGTTTAGCAACACATCGTACCAAAGCCCTCGATCATAGCAGAAAGGCTTAGATTTCACAAAAGGCACCAGTAAGAAATGTTCTGTCATGTGCAGCAGAATTAAACAGGTGCTGTGACTTCAAGAAAGGCCTCAGTGATGCATTAAGAGGCATGTTTTACAGGTATAACCTAATTATCCACAGACTTTTCACCCCCAGTTTTATCTCAATGTGATGAGAAGGGCCCTTTAAATTAAAGGGAAAATGTCCTTTAACAATAGCCTCATTTACCTTTGTAACAGTTGCAGCAGGCAGACAATCAATCTTTCTCCAGGAGCTTAGAAAGGCTTCACTCCCAGGCAAGCGACCCCTCCCTTCCCCCTGAGCACATGAAAGAATGCAAAGTGAAAGTGATTATCACCACCTCTTTGCATTCTTTGGGTGAAGGGAGGGGTCGCTTGCCTGGGAGTGAAGCCTTGCTAAGTGCTGGGGGAGAGACTGATTGCCTATCTGCTGCCACTCTTGGGCATTACAATGGTAAGAGAGGTTATTTTTAAATTGCTGAGCAATGGGACATTGTTTTTTAAATGGGGTTCCATTAACACTAATTTTAGCATCCATAGGGTTCTGGGAATGGGGAACCCTTGTGGCTACTGAGACTCAACCTGTATGTGGATTCTATAGTGTGTGTTCACAAGATAATTTCAACTGAGGAAAATTTTACTTTCAAACAAGCTGTAGAAATGGGATTGGCAAAGTAAATTCACAGAACTGTAAGGGTATGGAACAGAGGAAATAAAACCCGCTCACTCCTATGCATAACCCCTTTGACTGGAGCTTGGCTGTGAACATGCATGTGCAGACTCTTCTACTGAAATTCCATTTCCTGAGACAGCTTGCATAAGAGTTGCAGGCCAGGCAAAGAGGAAGAGTGAGTGCAGAGTGATGCAACGGCCTGGGTCATCCTAATAGATGGCTGGCCCCAGATCCCCACTTGCAGCCGATCTGGTCTTTCCCAACCAGTTTTCACCAGCTAAAAGGGGTCACACTTGAGGCCGCACAGGGTAGCCTACACAGCCCCAAACAGCCTGTTTGTCCACATCCTGGAGATGACAGTGTTGCAAGTGAAAGCCACAAGGGGCTGACGTCAACACCTCTGATTTAGATTAGCCACTGACTGCAGCAACCACTTCACTCTGGGTGGTGTCAGTTAGCCCTTTTCACTTGTTGGGACTTGCGCGGATAGAGGTCACGTATTGTGGGGAGCAAGTGCCTGCTGCTTAGCCCCACCCTTGTTAATTATGCTCTCCTGAAGCTCTGCCTGTTCCCACTCTCAGCATGGATAGCATTTGTCCTCAGTGGCAGAATTTCTCCCTGTGACTGCCACCCTGAAAGGTTCAGACAGACACTGAGTGTAAAGAGGGGAGGGACAAGGGTTCCAGAATGCATCAGTGATAGGGGGTGGGGCTACGTAGCTCTCCCCCCCCCCCCACTGATTTATGAACTATGTTGATTCAAGCCATAATGACTGAACAGGACTAGTGTCTGCCTAGAACAGTGATTTTCAACCTTTTTTGTCTCACGGCACACTGACAAGGTACTAAAATTGTCAAGGCACACCATCAGTTTTTTTGACAATTGACAAGGCACACCATGCTGTTGGTGGGGAGCTCACGTCCCCATTGGCCCTATTAACAAATGACCCTCCCCCAAACTCTTGCGGCACACTTGCAGACCATTCGCTGCACACCAGTGTGCCACGGCACAGTGGTTGAAAATGGCTGGCCTAGAATCTAGCAAAACTGTCACAGCAAGCTGGATATGCTTCTTCCTTTGGGCAACAAGCTTTAGGTTAATCAAATCATAGTTCTCCAGAGATATTTGCATAAACAGGGATTTGATATCACTAACAGGAAACAAAGCTCCATGTTTTTTCAACCTCCCCACCTCCGCATACATACACAAGAACTGCTTTTTGCAAATACCACTGGCACAGATGTTGCTTGCAGGAACAGGCACCTTGCCAGGCATTTGCTCCTGCAGCAAGCAAGGGACTTCTCTAGTTGCTGCTGTTTCCTTCTCACTCCTTCCTTCCTCTCTGCACTCGCTTTTACTCTCTACCCAGCCTGCAGCTCTTCTGAAGGAAGGGTCTGGGCTGCCACCTAGCTGCAACTTACCACTGGTTTACCACCACCCCAGCCACCTTCCCCTTCTAGTGAGGTCAGGCTACTCAGACCAGTGCTAGAGGTTCCTCCACAGTGACAACACTTCACGCACATGGTATATGGTTGGCAACATTCAGTCTCGGAAGACTGTGGTATAAGCCTACAGCACCCGGTATTGCCAAGGCGGTCTCCCATCCAAGTCCTAACCAGGCCTGACCCTGCTTAGCTTCCGAGATCAGATGAGATCAGGCATGTGCAGGGTAACAGTCCACATGGCCACAGACCATCCAACAGCAGTATACAGAACAGTGGTATACAGAGTAGTATACAGTGGTATATTAGTGATAGGACAGTGGTTCCCAAACTTTTTAGTACCAGGACCCACTTTTTAAAATGACACTCTATCAGGACCCACCTAGGTTTAGCAGACTTTTAAAAAGGTGCTATAGAAAGAAATGATTTGTTTGCTTATTTATAAGTAATAATAGACAGAAAGGAAGACCCACAAATATTTATCTCCTTATTTTTTCCCACGCTTGCAAACTGCAGGGCAGTTGGCAGCTTCAGTATCTGAACGTTTTTGCCTGGCTAGTAATAACCCCTAGCCAAGTTGCCGGGGGGGGGGGGGTCAGAACGCCTCATCGTTCGGTTGACCACCCCTGCCCTGCAACATTACTTTACAGACACCTCCACTGATTGCACTAATGTTCTTGAAAGAAAGGGGAAAGGCTGTGCAATAATGCTGGAATTGATGTTAAAACATACCTTCAAACACACATTTACGAAAGGCTTTGCAAAACTGAGGCTTGCCAATGTTCCCATTGCAGCCCAGGACAGGAGAATTGCATGAGTACCAAATACTGGTGCAAAGCGAGCACAACCTGCTCTTCCAGTAGGTCCAGCATGCTGCCTCTCTGAGTGTTGTGCTATTTCAGAACTTCCTGATTGTCAAGATATTGCTTCATGCTAACTGCTGATCAGATAACGGGAGTCTCTTCTGGCCCGACACTTGTTCCACTGTTTGGTTTTCTCTCTGTCTATTCTGTTTGTTCCCTGTTTATTTGCAGTCTCCCTCAGATCTAACATCTCAGCACATTAGCACAGTGCCTAGAGGGACTCTCTCCTCTTCTCATTTCATCATAAATCATTCTGTACATTCTCTTCATTTGAGAGTAACCCTGTGCTGAGATTAAAAAAAAAAAAAAAAGGCCAGAACAATCAGACTCTTTCTCAATGAAGCTGGCTGGAAAGAGAACATTTCTAATTCCAGCCAATGTTTTCAGAATGAAGTGCTTCTGTTGACCAAACCCTGATGATCCAAAACTCTTCCTTTATATACGACATTAAACCAACAAAGCAGCAATTGTTCCATATCCCTTGTAACAATATGCAGTTATGCTGGATCCCAACCCCCATTCTCAGGGAGAACTGAGCGGCTTCAGGCCGCTCCGCTCTCCTCAGACTTGTGTCACCTCCAGAGCCTCCTGAGGAGAGCCTCCTGGGTCTGAGGAGACCCATAGGGGCCAGCAGCCCTTACCCAGGGGTAAGGGGAAAGGTTTCCGCTATTCCTCTGGCTAAGCCACTTCTGGCCACTATCCTGCGCTTGATACAGCACAAGCCTCCTGGCTTGCCTGTTCCAGCGAAGGATAGGAATGTGTCCTAAGAGATCAGGTCAGGTAGTTATCCTTTCAGTAGTTGCTGAGAAAAGTACTGAGTTGCTGAGAAAAGTTGCTGAGAAAAGTACTGAGAAAAGTTGCTGAGAAAAGTACTTTTCCAGTTCTGGAAAAGGCTTCAGGAGTCAACCTCGAGGCAAAATCAGGAGCCGGAGTCCCTGAGGCAGTTCATGGCTGAACACAGTCACGTTCTGGCAACTCCTGCGACGCCGCTGGAACCAACCGTATTGGCTTCTGCCTTTCCATTGGACCATTCCAGCGACGTGGAGAGGGGGGATTTACTGCATGGGTAACAGCCTATCCTCCATACCTTCTTTACCCAGGCTTCGCGCACTGGAGAGGACACTCCAACTTCGCCGTACGGCGTCGGCACAACACGGGAAGCAGCAGTTTACCGGTTATAAGTCTTTGCTCGATTGGCGTAGAGCATGACGCCAGGGGCTGCTTCCGACGGTGGGAGAGATCATTGCATCTCATTGGGCAGCTACCGCCCGCCTTAAGCTGGGCAATCCCCAGCCAGTAAGGTGTTGCCTCGCCACGGTCCGTTAACCTCATGGGGTGCGTGGGGTTTAGGGTGAAAACCGACAAGCGGATCGACAACTCTGCACCATGCAACAGAAAACAGAAAACTACTGCCCTAAAGCTGGGCACCTGGAACGTTAGGACAATGACACCTGGCTTCTCTGATGACCTGCAAGAAATAGACGACGCACGCAAAACAGCTGTCATTGACATGGAGCTGAGCAGACTGCAGATGGACATCGTCGCCCTTCAAGAGACTAGGCTGCCAGATTCCGGATCTGTCAAGGAGAGAAATTTCTCATTTTTCTGGCAGGGAAAACCACCAAACGAAACCAGGGAACATGGCGTTGGCTTTGCGGTCAGAAATACCCTGCTGAAATCCATCATCCCACCTACTGTGGGAAGTGAAAGAATTTTGTCCCTGCAGCTCCAGTCATCAGCAGGACCTATCACTCTCATCAGTGCTTATGCACCGACTCTGTCGTCTCCAGCAGAAGCCAAAGACAAATTCTATGATGACCTGGCCACCACTGTCAAGAAAATCCCTGTAAAAGAGCCATTGTTCATCCTCGGCGATTTCAATGCTAGAGTTGGTGCTGATAACAGTTCATGGCCCACTTGCTTAGGTCAGTTTGGCACTGGGAGGATGAACGAAAATGGCCAACGCCTGCTAGAGTTTTGCTTTCATCACGGTCTCTGTGTCAGCAACACGTTCTTCAACACAAAGCCCCAACATAGAGTCTCTTGGAGACATCCAAGATCAAAGCACTGGCACCAGCTCGACCTGATCCTCACCAGACGCTCCAGCCTTCCCAGCATCAAGATCACACGCAGTTATCATGGTGCTGCCTGCGACACTGACCACTCCCTGGTGTGCAGCAGAGTGAAACTGCAAACAAAGCGACTGTATCACACGAAAAAGGAAGGAAGACCTCGCATTGATACCAGCAAGACCCGGGATCAGAGAAAAGTGGAGGAATTTGCACAAGCGCTTGAGGAATCTCTTCCAGGCCCGGCCGACGCAAACGCATCTAACAGATGGGAACATTTCAAGAATACCGTTTACAACACCGCCTTGTCCATATTCGGCAAGAAGACCAACAAGGCGGCAGACTGGTTTGAAGCCCACTCTGAGGAGTTGACACCAGTCATTGAGGAAAAGAGGAGAGCTCAAGCAGCATACAAGGCCTGTCCCAGTGAGCGCAACCTGCAGGTCCTCCGAACTGCTCGCAGCAAAGTCCAACAGACTGCCAGGAGATGTGCTAACGACTACTGGCTCCAGCTCTGTTCCGAGATACAGATAGCAGCTGACACGGGCAACATCAAGGGGATGTATGATGGTATCAAGCAGGCCCTAGGTCCAACACAGAAGAAAATTGCCCCTCTGAAGTCTGCCACAGGCGAGGTCATCCAGGATCGGGTGCAGCAGATGGAACGCTGGGTGCAGCACTACTCTGAGCTATATTCCAGAGAAAATGTAGTCACCGAAGAAGCACTGAACAACATTGAGTGCCTGCCTGTGCTGGAAGAGCTTGACAGTGAACCAACCCTAGAAGAACTTCACGTGGCCCTGGACTCCCTTGCCTTTGGCAAGGCACCTGGAAAAGACAGCATCCCTGCTGAAGTCCTAAAATGCTGCAAAGAGATCATCGTCACTGAGCTGCATGAAATCCTCTGTCTCTGCTGGAGAGAAGGTGGAGTACCTCAAGACATGAGGGATGCAAACATCATCACGCTGTACAAGAACAAAGGTGACAGGGGTGACTGCAACAACTACCGCGGCATCTCTCTCCTTAGCGTTGTAGGAAAGCTGTTTGCCCGAGTTGTACTAAAGAGGCTCCAGGTACTTGCAGAGAGCGTCTATCCAGAATCGCAGTGTGGATTCCGAGCCAACAGGTCCACCACTGATATGGTATTCTCCCTTAGACAACTGCAGGAGAAATGCAGAGAACAACGACAGCCACTCTTTATAGCCTTCATAGATCTCACAAAGGCTTTCGACCTGGTCAGCAGAGACGGCCTCTTCAAGATTCTCCCCAAGATTGGATGTCCACCCAGGCTCCTCAGCATCATCAGATCTTTCCACAAGGACATGAAGGGCACTGTTGTCTTCGATGGCTCCACATCAGACCCTTTTGACATCCGAAGCGGAGTGAAGCAGGGCTGTGTTCTTGCACCAACCTTGTTTGGGATTTTCTTCGCTGTCCTGCTGAAGCAGGCCTTTGGAACTGCAACAGAAGGCATCTATCTCCGGACCAGATCAGACGGAAAGCTCTTCAACCTCTCCAGACTGAGAGCAAAATCCGAAGTCCAGCTGAAATGTCTGCGTGACTTCCTCTTTGCCGACGATGCAGCTGTCACTACCCACTCTGCCAAAGATCTCCAGAGATCTGGAGATCTCTGGAGATCTCTGCCAAAGATCTCCAGCAGCTCATGGATCGTTTTAGCAAGGCCTGCCAAGATTTTGGACTGACAATCAGCCTGAAGAAAACACAGGTCATGGTTCAGGATGTGGACTCACCTCCCTGCATTACAATCTCTGAGCATGAACTGGAGGTTGTCCATGACTTTGTGTACCTTGGCTCAACGATCTCCGACACTCATTCTCTCGATACCGAGCTAAACAAGCGCATCGGTAAAGCAGCTACCACGTTTTCCAGACTCACAAAGAGAGTCTGGTCCAACAAGAAACTGACGGAACATACCAAGATCCAGGTCTACAGAGCTTGCGTCCTGAGTACACTTCTGTACTGCAGCGAGTCATGGACTCTTCGCTCACAACAGGAGAGGAAACTGAGCGCTTTCCACATGCGCTGCCTCCGACGCATCCTCAGCATCACCTGGCAGGACAAAGTTCCAAACAACACAGTCCTGGAACGTGCTGGAATCCCTAGCATGTATTCACTGCTGAAACAGAGACGCCTGCATTGGCTTGGTCATGTCGTGAGAATGGATGATGGCCGGATCCCAAAGGATCTCCTCTATGGAGAACTCGTGCAAGGAAAGCGCCCTACAGGCAGACCACAGCTGCGATACAAGGACATCTGCAAGAGGGATCTGAAGGCCTTAGGGATGGACCTCAACAAGTGGGAAACCCTGGCCTCTGAGCGGCCCGCTTGGAGGCAGGCTGTGCAGCATGGCCTTTCCCAGTTTGAAGAGACACTTTGCCAACAGTCTGAGGCTAAGAGGCAAAGAAGGAAGGCCCATAGCCAGGGAGACAGACCAGGGACAGACTGCACTTGCTCCCGGTGTGGAAGGGATTGTCACTCCCGGATTGGCCTTTTCAGCCACACTAGACGCTGTGCCAGAACCACCTTTCAGAGCGCGATACCATAGTCTTTCGAGACTGAAGGTTGCCAATAAAAAAAGTTGCTGAGAAAGCTTTAGGTCTGGTACATTGGAACATAATTTATTATGCAACAAGAATTTGTGCTTGCAGCAAACTTACATCAAGGTGGAGAGCCCAGATTTGCAAGACTTTAGGGGACAAGGCCTTTCCCAGTTTGAAGAGACACTTGGCCAACAGACTGAGGCAAAGAGGCAAAGAAGGAAGGCCCATAGCCAGGGAGACAGACCAGGGACAGACTACACTTGCTCCCAGTGTGGAAGGGATTGTCACTCCCGAATTGGCCTTTTCAGCCATACTAGATGCTGTTCCAGAACCACCATTCAGAGCACGATACCATAGTCTTTCGAGATAGAAGGTTACCAGCACATAGGGAAGGTTGCCAACACACAGATGCCCTGCAGTGCTACAGCCTTCTATTCCTATTAATAGCTCTTGATTAGCATGACCTCTCCTAAAATTACCTCACCCCCTCCAGGGCCAAGCCCTGTTAGCTAAGAAAGCAAAATGGAGTTAGGAGAGACTCTGCTTGTTTTTGGAAAGAGAGGTCATTGGCAACAGCATGCAGGGACCAAGTGTAGGGACATAAGTGTTGGCTTATGGCACAACTCAGGTGAACGGCAAGAGAAGAAAAAGGAGACAAGGTTAAGCTGCAGTTACAGGCAGTTGCTATTATGGGGATAAAAGTACAATAACCGAAAGGGGAAATTAAAAAAAAAATTCAATGCAATGTACACAAGAGTCACTGACACAGCTAGGCCCTAAATATCAGTTGTTTCTTGAAAAATAGACTCATACATGCACATCACTCCCAGAAAGGGAGATGCAGCAGAACCCCAAGAGTACTGTCAATTTGACTGGGAACGGTACAGAAGATGGAGGGGATGCTTGTAGGGAGATGATCAGGGTTGCCAAGGGCCAAGATTACCTGTCCTTACTTGCTGAGGTGGCTTGTAGCATTGCACAGATCATGGGGCAAGGGGGCCAAGGCAAAGGGTCTCCCAATTCAAAAGTATGAAGAAAGGCAGAATAGGATGTATCAGCATGAGGACAATGCAGGAGCCTTATCTGCCTCCAGGGCTTAAAGAAAGACAAGGGAGCTGAAATTGCTTTCCTGCCGAAAAGGTTCCCTGAGAGGCAGCCCAGCAAGCATTGGAGCAGCAGTTTATAACAGGAAGGCGCCTCAGGGCCCAATCCGATCCAATTTTCCAGTGCCAGTGCAGCCGTGCCAGTGGGGCTTGCGCTGGTCGAGAGGCAGTCACAGAGGCCTCCTCAAAGTAAGGCAACATTGCGGCTGCACCTGTGCTGGAAAGTTAGACAGGATTGGTCCCTCAGTGAGTGCCAGAGTGGTAGTGGACAGCAGTACTTAGGGATAGAGTGTAAGAAGAGAGAAAGGCTGGAAGGAGATGCATGCTGTGCACTGGGGGAGGGATAGGACTGGGCCACTAGTGGCCTTACCCAGTGAAGCAAGGGAATATGTAATCCTTTGTGAAGTTTTTTGCTGAAAAGGGTTATATAATATATAATGATTATAGTAGGTTATGCAACATCTGCTCCAGGCATGGCCTGGACAGAAAAGCCCAAAATGGCCTCACTCATTTGGCAGAGAAGTGGATCGACCTCAATGAGGGCAAAGGAAAACAAGGGAGAAATTGTTTTGCCAAATTGTGTCGCAAACTATATCCAGGAATAGCCAGGAGTTATTGAGCAACTACTTGGCACACAACAGCAATCAATGTTCTGTGGGGGTGGGGGGATGGCCACATTGTCTCAGTGACAAGATATTTAGGGCTGCGTGGGAGATACTCACTGTTTTACAGGAACATGTTTTGCAATATGGAAATGTCGAAAAGGGGATGTTTCAACAGTGCCCGCATAAAGGTTCTCCTGTCCATTCAGGATGCCTTCTCTTGATGTCCTTCCAAGGTGGGAGCTTTGTGTGCTCAGTGATGTTGTCAGACAGTCATCCACATAATACTATCTCTCAAATGCAAATCCAACTGGGTGAAAGTCATTTGAGTAACTAGTAATTGTCCGAATACTGACTCAGTGTCACACTTAGTCACCCTCCCCACTAAGCTTCCAAATCCCCACTGCCTTGATGAAGGAGGTATATTGAGCAATGTAGTGGAGGGATACCTTTATTAATTAATGATCCCCTACTGAAGGAGAGGTAGTAGATGAAGGGATATACCCCTGAGGTCTTTTTAGGGGTAACCCCTCATGGAGTAACCTCTGAAGGGAAAGGACCGGCTACCGTACCTGCCCCAATCTCATCAATTTTCTTATAAACCTCCATTCTCAAAATGGATCAAAGTTTGAATGCTTAAATTTGTACATGGGGACTCTCACAGGGGATCTTAAATCCATCAGATAAAAACCCTGTTGCAAATACTTGATATCCACCCTGCTAGGGCAGGGGTGTCAAACATAAGGCCTGTGAGTCGAATGCGGCCCCCAGAAGTAATTTCTCCAGCCCCCATTATATTGGGTTCTTCCACCATGATACTTGGGCTCTCTCATATCTTGAAAATATGAACAAGATTTGCATGTTTTCTCTTCTGCCATTTGCAGCTAATGTGTTTCTGTGTGAGAACAAAGTGCTTATTTCTGGTCATCATCTGCTTCATGATGTCACTTCCTGCTTCATGATGTCACTTCCAGCCCTCAGCAGGCACCAAGAATGCTAATTTCGGCCCTCTGCGTGAAATGAGTTTGACATCCCTGTGCTAGGGTGATTCCTCAATGACCTCCTAAGGGCTTCCAATTTAAGGAACCCCTTTTCCTGGAGAGGGTGAGCCCTGCCCCTCTTTCTTGAATCCCCCTGAGAGTTCTCTTGTTGCTTTTTCACCAGATCTACCCTTTGTGCATGAGGATATGAGGTGCCTGGCTCTGCATGTGGCACAAAGGTGCAGGTTGTGATGCGTGCTGTGCATGTCTCCCCACACTGTTACACCCAGCAAATGAGTTGAGACTGAACCTACTGCCCCACATGCCTGTCTTTACTGTTACATCCTGAGAGCATGCATTCAGATGCCCACTACCTGCCTGGTCACCCTGAATGGGCCTAACCAGAGCTGTGATTGGAAACCAATGCTCCCCCTGTTGCTTGTGCCACTCTTGGATGGGGTTAAGAGCAGCTCTCATTATAAAATTTTCATCATGTCTCAACCAGTGTGTTCTGGTAAAACACATGAACCAGTGCATGATATCCAGTACTTAATTAGCATGAATACCCTTGAATCTGCAGGATAACCCCCAGGTAGACTGTAAATTTTAATAACAAATCCATTTGGGGGGCAACCACTTTCCCCTCCCCTTGCATTTCCTTGGTACTGATCGAATCTAACCAAATGTGCAATAGCTTCAACGGCCTCTGCAGAAACTTCCAGAACAGCCCCAGATCTGTCTTTGAAGTGCTTGGCACACTGGTCACAGTGGGCTAGTGAAGGATGGACCACCTTCTCACAGGTAATAGAATGCAACAAAAAATAGAATCACAGAAATATCTCACTCCTCATGCACATAGCCTGTGTGGGTGTGTGGGGATGTTACATAATAAATGCTGTGCAATTCACTGTCTCAAAGGGCATAACCTCAGATTTCCAAGACTCAGTGGCGTCACTAGGGTTCACGTCACCTTGTGCGGGATGCCAGTGCGTCACCCCCCATGCAGTGGGTGGGCAACACCCCAGGTGGTGGGCATGGTGATGTACCATCTCTCCGCCCCCACTGGTTTTTTGGCTGTACCTTTTGATAGAACAAAGATAGAACACATTCTGCATGAAATTACACATTGATTGATATATAACATTATGATATTATTCTTCCAAATTGTGATTTTAGTGATTTTGGTCACTAGTGGAGTCACACACACACACCCCTGGCTGTCAACTTACTAACACTTTATTGCAGCAGTACTCAAACTTTCAGCGCTGGGACCCACTTTTTAGAATGACAATCTGTCCAAGACCCACCAGAAGTGATGTAATGGTGGAAGTGACATCATCAGGCAAATAAAAATAAATAAGTATAAATAATTAAAGTAAAACAAATAATTAAATAAGCAGAAGCCAGCCCTGTTCCACCAAGTGAATTTCCTCTGTAGCCTGCCTGCAATAACACCCCCCCCCCCAAAAAAAAAAAAACCAGTAGGGTTTTCAGCCCTACCCAGTGCCCAGTTCAATTTAAGAACATCTGTTTAAACCAGATCACTGTCAGGAGCCACATGACTTTGCAAATCTCAAAAAAGTTAACCTGATCAGCTGAAGCCACTGTTTTGATCCTTTTTAGTGGGGGGGAGGCTGCCTTCTGGAGCATTTGCTGAGCTCCAGTTCCATCAGATCAGGACCATTCTGGTGGCTTCACATTCCCCTTTGCCTGGCCTGACCACCAGCCAAGGTATGTTTGCTTACTCACGAGTAAATGCAACAGTGAGGCTTAGTTTCGCTTTCCATAGGGCTCAATACATTCGTCTGCTTGGAGGTTGGGACTTCCTTCTCAGGTGTTTTTGGGGGCTGCCTTCATTGGATCAGGACCATTCCAGTGTTGTTGGATTCCTCTCAGCCTGCCCTTTCTGACGGACTAAGGTAAGTTCACCTACTCACGAGTAACTGCGCGATACGGTTCACTTTCACTTTCCATAGGGATCCATGCATTTTTGTTCTCTGGTTTTTTTGGCCATAACTTTTGATAGAAAGGAGATATTTTGCTATGGGTTTTTGCATTGCATTCCGCTAGAAATTCCACATCCAACGGTATATAATATGTTGGGGTTACTCCTAACCACTGCAATTTTAGTGTGTCACCCCCCAGTGTGTGTCACCCCCCCGTGCGCATCACCCGGTGCGGCCCGCACCCCCCGCACCTCCCTAGCAATGCCACTGCACAAGACTCCTTTGTTTCTGCAGGACTGTGAGATGAATTAGAGATCTGACAGCACTGTTGTTCCTGGTTCCACTTCCTTCCTGCTTCGCAAGTTCTTTGCAATGTCACCTTAGTGCGGCAACCTAGGAAACAGTGTGACTTGGTTTCTACTCTGTGGCTTGTTGCATTAACCAGTTTCAACCAGAGGAGACTCAACTAAACCTGCAGCTTGCACATTCATGTGCGTGCATACACACCTGCACACACGGAGCTGGGGGTTGTCGCTAATCAAATATGCTGTTTAACTGAGATTCATATTGATGGTTCATGATTTACTAGTGGTTCATGCACAAAAACATAACAGTACAAATTGAACACATTGGCCTTATGTTTAACACACCTGATCTAGGCACTTTAGTGGGCAATAAGAAGTGTTGGCAACTCAAGTCAGTGACTTGGACTTGAGTCATGGAATGCTTTATGTTGGGTGACTTGTAACTCACACGCATGGAAGTCTGAAAAAGACTTGAATCAGGGCCCCCCTGACCTGACACTCATCCCCATACGTGCTGACTTGAGTCTGCCTGTGTTTGGGGGTGCCTGCTTGCTGTTTTTGCCACTTGGAAAACCTTGTGGGGCAAGCATTCCAATGGTGAGCAGCAGGGAGTTCCAGCTGGGAGGCAGAAAAGAGTTGATGTGAACAGGAGCGGGGAGGCAGGAATGAACTCTCTTTTCCCATCTCTGATAGGAAAGAAGGAACGAATGATCACTGGACAAAGGAAAGGCATTCTCATATTTCCATTGGCTGAGGAAGGGCAGGTGGAGAAGCAACCCTCAATGAATGAATGGCTAAAGAGGGACTACTTGTGAGTAGGGCTGCCAAAGATGGGATCATTCTGGTAAACCTCCCAGCTGCTGCTTGTGACCCTCCTCCCTCTCGCTGATTCTGTCCCTGCTCTCTCACTCCCTCCCACACCTCCTGCCCTCTTTACAGGTGGATAGAGACAGCAGGGTAGTGCTCAAAGAGACCTCCGAAACACACACACACTCCCCAGTAGTAGCCTTGTTTTTCCACTTTTTAAAGGGGGGGGGGCTTTTTAAGGGGGGGAACTCAAGTCCATTAAGGTCACTAAAGGGGGACTCGGAGACACAGAAAGTACCCCTGTTATGACTCTTTTTCGAGCTGAGTCACGGGGGCAGGGGGGTTGGTGATTCGGTGACTTGACTCAAGCCACGCTAGGTTTTCCCAACACTTGCAATAAGTGAAAAATGAGCTGACATTGTGATGTAGTGGCAAAGATGATGAATGCAATTCTAAGCTTCATCAACAGAAGTATAGCATCAAGATGGAGAGACGTATTGGCAATGCTATATTCTGCAGCAATGCCGTAAATCTGGAGTACAGGGGACACCTATAGCAGCAGATCCTGTATCCTTGGTTTCAGTTATCTGCAGATGTGAAGGCCCCCTGCCATGCAACCATTAAAACATTTTAATAAAGTTCCCAGGGCAAAAATCTTTAAACCTTGCTTTAACAAGCCAATTTTTTGCCCCTGTAACTTTTACAAATGATTTATTGGCCATGGGGGGGGGGTGGTGCAGGGGGCACAACCTCTCACTCCCCATGCACCCCCCTCCCGTGTGCCCATTAAACTATTTTAAACACTTATCGGTGGCGCCTTCTTCTTTAAACAGGGTGCTATGGCAGCCAGGAAGGAACAGCAGTGAGATCTTCCTGTTGATCTCACTGGTGTTCTCTTTAACCATTCTGGCTGCTTAAAGTTGTTCTTATGGGGGGGTGCATGGGGAGTTGTACCCCCCCATGTGACCATTAAATCATTTGTAAAAGTTACAGGGGCAAAAATCGGCACTTGGAGAGGCTCTCGGGGAATGGGGGGCTGCCCCCACTCCACATTCTCCCCATGCACCCATTACATCATTTTAAACACGAGCAAAAATCAGCTTGATTTTCACCCCTGTAAGTGTTTAAAAGGCTGCAGGGTCCCTCCTCTCAGTTTTCCAAGCAGCAGATCTTTCAGGTTCTTTCAGTACTACCTCAGCTCTCCACCACCCAGCAGTCTCTGTTGGTTAGTCCATTAGCTAGTCCCTCAGTCAGTGTGCCAGTGTGCCAGTCTGTCCATCAGTCAACACACCAGAAAGTCTCCTCTCCCTCCTCCACTCTCTAACCAACTACAACCTACAAACTCTCACTGCTCCAGGTGCTGTTTTTATCCCTGTAATGACCTGGCTGCCTCTAGTGGCTGCAGCAGTGCAGCACACCCTCTGCTGAAAGCCCAGGCCTTAACCCTGTGTTCCCCAGATTCACCAGAGCAAAGGGCCACTGCAGACACCACATCCTATCTCCTCGCAATTACCTTCTGTGATTCTAATGCAGGCTCTGGCCTTTCTGCCAACACTCTAACAGTTTGAAACTTCTAGAACTTCTGTAAGGTAGGTAACACTGTTGGAGCACTCCCTGCAACCTGAGCTACAATCCTATACACCCTTTCCTGGGAGTAAGCCACACTGAACACAAAGGGCCTTACTTCTGAGTAAACCAAATACCTTTTCATTTTTTATTCTGTGCTTATAAGAAATGCAAATATCTTATTATACAGTATAGGCCAGTGGTTTCAAACTTTTAGCACCGGGACTCACTTTTTAAAATGACACTCCATTGGGTGTGTCTATCTGATAAACTCTATCAGTTTATGAGACTGTAAAAAAGAAAATAATAATAATAATAATAATAATAATAATAATAATAATAATAATAATAATAATAATAATAATAATATGGAAAGAAATAATATTTTTATGTATTTACAAGTAGTAATAACCAGGAAAAAGACATTCTCGCTATATGTACACACGCTTGCATACTGCAGGAGCTGAACTGTCAAACAGGCAGGGCAATTACCAGTTATCTTACAAACTACAGGAGCTGAGCTCTTTGCATGGCAATTAGCAGCTATCTGGTTTTTGAATAGCCTTGTGGCTTGAGGCAATTAATTCCATCACATTGTTTTCATTGGAGGCTCTGTGGAATCCACCAGAAATTGGGTCATGGCCCACCAGTGGGTCCTGATCCACAGTTTGGGAACCACTGGTATAAGCAGTTGTTCAGTATTATTTCATATAGGAAATAATTGTTATGTTTCAATTGTGATGAAACTAGAATGTAACTGTTCCTTACTTCCTATTTCAACATTATTTAGCCTTTATTTCAAAAGCATTTAGCACTTCTTTTGAAAGCTTTGTGGAAGAGCTCAAAATAACAAGATTTCTTCCTTTCCTTCCTACTTATCTGCTACAGGCAGTGCTCCTGGTAGTAGAATTATTCTCTCTCCACATATTGTGCCCTGCCCCAGAATTAGCACTGATAGCTTCAGCAATCTATCAGGAAACAGTGTTATCCAGATGTCTTTGTGCCTGGCATACCACCTAGCAGTGTTCTAGGTGTTGAAGTGATGGGACAGGGCCAGACTTCTTTTTGCTGTGTCTGCGCCCAGCTGGGAGGAATTTGGAAAGGAGGGAGGGAAGCAGGATTTGCACATTTGTGGATGGATGGGAGCTTGAGGGGTGAGAGGGAGAAACTTGGAGGCTCTCCAGTGGGAGGGGGGTTTGACCTCATCACACTCTTGAAGTGGAGTGTACATGTGAACACATTGGGGAACAGCATGGTCCACTTTGACCAGAATTGTATCTGGAATAAACTGTGACTCACTTTACGAGAATAAACTCAGTATGAGAATTTACTAGTTCTTCCAAGCTGTGGAGAAAACAATTTGGTTTGCCATGCCCATTTGCTTTCTTTTTCTTCCTGATGCACTGTTCTTTGTCTTGAGATTGTACAGATAGAGCCTATTTATCTGCTTTAGTTCCGTTCCGTGACTCAGCAAGCTACCAGAAGGGAAAGGATAAATGGCAGTATGAACATTTTGTTTCTGAAGCCAGTCACTGAGTTTTTGAAGGAAGAGCCATTCGCCAAGAACAGTTCCCTTTCATCATTTTCTCCTCAGAGCAGAAATGGGCTCCAGAATTTTGCTTGTGGGTCTCCTTTTTCACTTAAGTCTTGCAGACCTGAAAGTAACCACATTTTATTTATTTATTTTTAAGTATTTATATACTACTTTTCTCTGTCTTTACATAGCATTCAAGGTGGTTTACATAGGCAGGTGAGTCTTAAAACCCCATCTTTCAATGGGGTTTTTACAATATTGTTCTGTGAGAGGAACTCGCAGAGAACCCTCAGTTCACCAGAGCTTTCCCTTCACAGTGTGGTTATCTTTTCGGGTTGCGTGCCATCAAGCTTTCACAGGCAACTGTAAACCAGAACTTAAAACAGATTACCAATTAGAAATAATACTATGGCTGCATCTGCTGACACTATATCACCTATCTAGTACACTTTTAAAGTGTTTAAAATTAATAAAAATGAGAACTTGGAATAAAAACATAACTCAGTTTTCTGCCTCTTTTGTTTTTTTTTTAATCACAAACTCTGAAAAAAACACCATTTTCAGATACCCCTAGTTATAGCTTAAATAGCCCTTTCCTGGCCTTGCCCAATTGGCTCCATCATACTGATATTTTGCAAGTAGAGTAGTACCTGCTTACCTGACTTTTTCCATCTCATAGTTGGAAATATGAATATACACAACACCATGGCATAGGGCAAAGGACAGAAATGGACTTTGGTCTCAGACCCATGTAGCTGAGAAGTGGCTACAAAAGGCCAAAAAAAGAAGATTAAGGACACAGTCCTAACCAAATTTCCAGCACTGAGGTAAGGGCAATGCAGCTCCAAGGTAAGGGAACAAACATTCCCTTACCTTGAGGAGAGAGAGGAGGACTGCCACCCAAGGATATAGCACATGTCCCATTGGTATAGCTATGTCAGGGTGGGAAAGTTGGTTAGGATTTGAGCATAAGAAAAACAAGGGAGAAACTGTTTTTGCCAATCATGTTGCAAGCCATTATCCAGGAATAGCCAGGGGTTCTTGAGCAACTATTTGGCACACAACAACAATCAATGTCCTGGACGGGGGAGGGTGTGTGTGTCCACATTCTCTCAGAGACAAAATGTTTAGGGCTTAGTGAAGGCTCCTTGCTGTTTTACAGGAACATATTTTGCAATGTTGAAAAGTCTCCTCTCTTTATGATGTTTCAACAATGCCTGCAAAAAGGTTTTCCAGCTCATTTATGATGCCTTCTCTTGCTGTCCCTCTGAGTTGGGAGCTCTGTGTGCACTCAGTGATGCTGTCATGTAGTCAAACCCCTGCTTAGTGGCGTGATCCTCGGGATCGCATTGCTGCCCTAGCCCCTCCCCCACAAGAACTTACTGAGAGAGTAAAGCTCCCTCAAAGTTTGAGAACCACTGCTGTAGTGTATTAAAAATGGCACTATGCCACACATGGCCAAGAGTGTTTAGCAGTCACTGGAGGGAGGCGCACTCTGCACACACTCAGAGGCAAATCCATTTTATCCTTCCATCCAGATTAACCGCTCCAACAGTTCAGGGCATATCACAACACATTTCCCCCCCCTGCATAAAAACAGCACACTCCTGCACTTATCCCCAGGGCCTAGGAGAGCGGGGTACAGGGGGTAATTTGTACCCAGGCCCAGGGTCAGAAAGGGGGCCCAGAAACCAAAGGAGGGGGCCCAGAAAGTTCCTGGGACCAGACATTTTCCTATCTCACCTGAACCCGCTGCCTGTGCATGATGCATGCCACCACATGCACGCAGTGTTAACTGCTGCTGCAAGCCATAAACACCAGGCCCAGGAAAGCATCCATGATCCTCCTTAACACAGTGTCAAATCTGGGTGGAAAACCGGACTGCTACAGTAGCTCTTTGTCTTATGGATCCCACATTGCTCTTTGCTGTGCCACCACCAAAAGCACTGGTTTTAAGGCAGCCTCCGCATGGCTGTGCCTCCAGCTGCCCCCCCCCCACCAGAAATAGGGCAGGGACCACTGCACTGCCCAGAACGTCAGCTGCAGCCGATGTCCAAAGCCTCCTGGCTGCAGCGGGTGTCCGCCATGTTGTTGCTGTCATATTGGGGGGCCAGGGGCAGCTTGTCACCCCTCCTGATGGTGCTACTGGCAGTACCTGTGGCCGAGGGTCCCCTCAGCCCGCATCTTTGTATGTCAGTGCATCCTGCATCACAGTCTCAGATCTAACCCATGTCGGAGGAAGAGAGAGAAGAAATAATGAGAAAAATTTTAAAAAAAATACCTAGGACCTGAGGTGGATCCTCTTTCTCTGCAGATTCCGGACCCACGAATTTAACTCATTGCATGTTCCAAACCTGTGACTGAGGACCTCCCAGACAGAACAGGAACCTCGTTCCAGTTGTGTCTGGGAGGTTTTCTGAGACCTTTAGAGGCCACATGTGACATGGAAGTGACATGCTGGTGCATCTGCAGGCCTCAGAACTGCACCAGATATGATCGGAACAAGAGTCCAGTCACGTTGGAGGCCCTGTTGGCCCACAAAATCTGAGGATTTCATTATCTGCGGGTTTTGGTATCTGCAGCGGGTCCAGGAACAGATCCCCCATGGATACCAAAGTTGTTCCTGTACATACCAAAGCAGCAGCAAACATGGAAAATGTTTGGAACAACATCTGAGCTCACACTGTTCACTGCAAACAGGCAGGCTTTAGGCAGCCTTTGGAGTCTGCACAATGTCTTCACCTGTGGCACAGCTGCCTGTAAGGAGCAAGGAGAAACACAAAGAGAGCAATGAGAAATAGATGCCCACAGCATCACAACTGTTCTCTGGCTTGCGATGCATACTCACTGTTTGTGAGAGAGAGTTGTGCTGCTGAGATGAACATACATGGGATGGGAGCATGATGGCTTGGAACCTTGCCTGTCCATTCCAAGGGGCTGCAGTGACCCTTTGCTGAGGACCACTGTTCAGCCCCAGAGGGCATGGCTGAAGCCCTGCAAAGTGAGAGGGGTGCAGGTTTGAGTTTGGCCATCATATGCGATGGTTGGAATCCTGGACACTCTCTATGGGAGGCAAGTGGTCCCTGCTCTTGGCTGTGGGAATGGGGTGGGTGGGCCACTGTGTTTATGGTGGGGACCCCTTGGTGATGCTGAGAGACCAGTTGGGTGCTGTCAGATGAGGCTCTGGTCTCAATGCATTTGTAGTGGAAATGCAGAAGATTCTCCCGAGGAGACAGTGTGCGGTGTCCGCCTCTTTTTTTATCAGGTCTGGGAAGTATAGAGTTTAAACCAGAACTTTTGCTTGCCATGGGTGTGGTTTACAGCTGTAACCTAATAGGGATAATGAGGACTTTGGAGATAAAGGTGGAAGAATAATTTCCAGAGGGAGGGGTACATGTGTGGGGCTGCCCCAGTTCAGACACTGGTGACTGTTGTGTTGAAGAACCAAGGTGTTGCTGAAGAACCAAGGTGTTGCTGCTTCGGCTGGAAGACCTGCTGACTGGAGCAGAGAAGGGGATGGAGGACCCCTGCAGCTTGAACAGGTGAGATACCTGCCGATTGCCTTCACAGAGGTGGTGGGGTTCACCAGGGCTTTGCACATAACTGAGGTAGGCTATTTCCCCCCCCCCCTTTGAATAAGGGAGGCTAATTAGCCTCAAGTGGGCATAAGGTTTCTAAGATTGGAAAGGGAACTCGAAGAATCAGCATTGCAACATTGGGTTCCCTTTCCCCCTTTGCTTACCTATATGGGGTGCATTGTCCTGCAATGGCAGGACTGTCATTGATGTTGCACAGTCGCAACTGTTACCCTGCACATGCCCGATCTTGTCTGATCTCGGAAGCTAAGCAGGGTCAGGCCTGGTTAGGACTTGGATGGGAGACCGCCTGGGAATACCGGGTGCTGTAGGCTTATACCATAGTCTTAAGAGACTGAAGGTTGCCAACCAACCAACCAGTCGTATCTTGTGGGCATGACCCTTAAATAAGATCCTTTTGTCTCTTTGCAAAGTTTTGTTGTTATAAATAAAGTCCAGGAGAATTTCCATCTAGAAATAAAGTTGTGCTTCTCATGGAAACAAAAAGTGTACAAGTACAGGTTGTCATGCAAAAGACCTAAATATGATTTAGTTATTTATTTTCTGGACAATCTGTTCTGTACTTGTATATTTCTATCAGACGCAGCACCTTGCTTTGTGGGGTGACTGGACTTTAATGTGATTTGAAAAGCCCAATAAAAATATTCACCCTGCAAAATGTTCATAAAGCTGGGCCCTGAATACTCCTGCCAACAGATTCTATATTTGAAAATATGTTAATATTTGTTCAAAGAAAGGATTGTTCTCTTGATCACAATGCCAGCAATATTCAATAAATAAATGTAATAAATAAAAATATTTCACCAAGTTCAATCAAGGCTTATTTCCACCCAGAAGGACAAGACTTATCTTCTTACCCAAGGAGATATGGCCCAAAAAACTTACAAACTTTCTCAAAGAGGAAAAAAATATAGACTAGTGGATCTGTCTGCCAATCTAGCGAGCATACACGGTCGCAGAAATGCTATAAAGCACAGCGCATTACCTACACCCACCAGTGGGAAGGCCAAACCTTCCTGCTGGTCGCAGAGGCGTCCGCTGGAGCATATAAGCTCCATGCTGAGCAGTAGAGGAGTAGGAGGTGGAGCGATTGTGATGGGGGGCAGCAATGGGGTGGGGATTGATTGGGCCTGGGAGGGTGGTGGAATCAGCAGTGCCAGTGTGCGTCATATCCTATTCTCCTATTTGGAACTGATCCGCCAACATGGGGTAATGTGGACCTGTGCAATATCACTGGCACAGGCCCAAGTAGCCCCATTGCAGCTCCTGAGGCTTACCCTGGGGAAAGGGGACAAATATCCCCTTACCTGCAGAGATCTGCAGAAGCAGCTGTGCGGGGGAACTTGGGTAGGAATGGACTGCAACATAGGTTTAAATACAATTGCTGAACCTCCTGAAATTTAATTAGTGTACTGTGAACAAGGCACCAACATGGGAAGAATGTGGAAACAGCTGCTCTATTTCACTGAGTGGTGTGTCATACGAAAAGTTTAATGCTTGGCTATGGGTACTCGGGGCCCAATTCTATCCAACTTTGCAGTGCCGATGCAGTCACAATGCAGCCCCACAATGCAACGTTCCTTTACCTAGAGGAAACTGCAGTGACCGACTGCCCACCACAGTATGCAGTGGACTCGCATAGCTGCATCAGTGCTGGAAAGTTGGATAGGATTAGGCCCTGAGTATCCATAATCAAGTATTGGGTCCTCAGATGTACACCTCATGTGAGCTGAGAATACTTTTGTTCTGCATAAAGCAAACATAACAAGGATGGTGCCGGGCATTCACTACTTTCAATATTTGCTTCAGTAGCACATTCAGTTCAGCCAAACCAAATGGTTGCAAAAGACTTGCCTAACCAAACACTGGGTTTAATCTAGTAATACCGTTCAGTGCTGATGTTATCTTGCCTAGTGCTTCTTTGGGGGGTGCTTCCTTCTCCTTCTTTGGCCTCAACATCATCCTCCACCTTATTTGGTCAATCTGCCATTTACAGCCCAATCCTAACCCATTCTGGAACAGGCAGGCCAGAAGGCCTGCCCCATATCCAGCATGAGGTTGGGGCTGACATGGCTCAGCCCGGGGCAAGGGGAATTCATTTCTCTTACCTCGCGTAACGTGGCAGTGGGCCGAATGGGGCTACTTGAATCTGTGCCGCCTAAAGAGGTGGTGCAGATCCAAGCAGCCCAGCACTGTGTCAAATTGCCCAAGGGCCAGATCCTGGCTGCAGCACCACCCTGTCCAGGGCTGCCCACAGGCCCACCAGCCCTTCCCTGCTCCAGAACGCCCCCCTGGGCCACCCTTCCCCTGCCTTCCCAAGTCCCCACACTGGCCTGACTTGGCTGGCATGGACTTGCCTCAGCACCAGCTCCGTGGGGCCCATTCAGTTCTCCCTCCTCAAGCGGTGGCACGAAAGTGCTTTACGGCACTTTTGTGACACCTCCGGGCGGCCACAAGGAACTTCTGCAGGCCCAAGAGCCAGTTAGGATTGGATGATTGGAAGTAGTTACCCCCCCCCCCCACCCGGCTTTGCTGATAGCATCTGTGGCATCATCATGTCAGAAGTAGCATCATTGACAAAAATTTGTAAGAAAAAGGGTGCTGAGTAAATCAGCCTAAAATACAAATACGTATGCTTGCAATGAGAGCCAAAAATGAACACATGGCTGTTTAGCATTAATATTTTTTTAAATCAACATCCCCCCAAAAAATAGCTTTTAAGCTTGTTCTAGAGAGGAGGATGTTGCTTTCTAGCAGGTTTATTCAAGAATGCTTGTTCTGTTCTTGCATCAGACCTGTTCCTTTCCTTTCTTGCATCAGAGTCAAAGCATGGACTCACCTTTTGTGTACCAAGTCACTGAAGATGTTTAGACATCTACAACCCGGTGACAGAAAGTTAACTGTGTCAACGCAGATTCTGATAGGTCTTGAGAGGTGTCAGGGGATGGACTAGGGCCCTTCTCATTCTTTGCTAGAAGTATAAAAATGGAAGGCAAGGAGACATAGGCAGAGCAGGATTTTTCCATTGCAGAGGCTGGAACAAAGCATGTTCCTGGGCTATTAAAGCTGCTGATAGCCATACATTGTTTCAAACAGGAAAGCTCCAGTCATTCAAACCAAAGATGTGGCTGCAAGTTTTACTTGGCATCCTTACCTTCGTTTTTAGCCCCGCTGCAACAGAGACAGAGCTGTAAGATATCACCTGCTTTTTCATTCTCTAACATTCATTCCTTTGCTGTACTGCTTGTCTTTTAACCCATTTCTGCCCAGCCCACGGGTGTACACATTTGATGCCTGTTGTGTATATGCAACGATGGTAAGAAATGGCTTAACCCTGTTTTTAAACCTTGGGGAACTGAGTAGAATCAGGAGATGAGTAGAGTGTAAGCTGATTCTCACTTCAGCTTACAATCTGAATCTGTATAAAATGATTCTCACTTCAGTGTATAATCTTGCATGTGCCTTAGGGTCATGTGCAAGAACAAGGAAATGGTGCTTAATTATGGGAAATGTTTCTCAACCCGTTTAGCTTTCATCTAGATGTTGTGTGTTCGAACATGAAAGCATTGGTAGCCCGTGTAGTTTTCACAGTATATTTTGTGCTATAGATGTATGTCAGAATTCTCTTTTCTAAACAAGTGTGAAGGTTACAGGAGCCCCATGCATGATACAGATGCAGGTGAAAAGAAGGATGAGAAAATGGGAGCAAAATTGTCTTTGATTCTGCTTGCGAAGGACTAATTCGAAGCCTTGACTCTGATGATTAACTCATGGTCCTTTTCACTGTTAATCAATGTTGTCTGATTTGCACAGTATTGTCAAAATTCCACCAAGGGCTTGACAAAGCAAGGCTTCTGCCTTTTGGAAGCCACAGAACTTCTTGCTGTTTTTACTGCCACAAACTAACCTAGCTACTCCTCTGGGTTTTCACAGACAGTATCTCCTGGTCACGCCTTCAGTATTGCAGAGTGACTCCCCAAATACAGTGTGCGTGCACCTCCTTAACCTCAATGAGTCTGTGAACCTGAATGTTGTTCTGGAATATGAAGGACGTAACATCACTGTTCTGATGGAGTCTGTGAGAAGCCAAAGCTATTACAAATGCACCAACGTCACTGTAAGTCTTTGTTTCTTTTAAAATATTTGGACAGATGTCAGAGGAGGGGAATGATGCAGAGATTACTAAACAGAGTAGGGAGCAGGAAAGGATTGGTGTTCTGGGAAAAAGAGAACAGACATGATGATTGATTACTGGTTAATAACATCTGAAGTGCTTCACCTATGCAAACTGGGTGCAATCCGAACAAACTTTCCAACCCCAACCTAAGGGCAATGCAGCTCCGAGGTAAGGGAACAAACGTTCCCTTACCTTGAGAAGGTCTCCATGACTGCCCTCCAACTGCAGGATGCAGAACATGCCCCATTGACACAGCTATGATGGTGCTGGAAAGCTGGTTAGGATTTGGGCCATCAATTATCATCTCCTCCTTGCCCTCACCACAGACATGGGATGAGGTTGAGAGAATAATCGATTAATGGGCTCTTGAAATAAGGCAGAGTTGAGCTGGGAGCAGTGGCATCACTCGAGGGTGCAGGGGGTGAGGACTGCGCTGGGTGACACCCTTAGGGGAGGGATGACACCACTAGTGGCCAAAATTTTGGAAGATTTTTGGAACATTTGTGTTTACAAATGATTCCATTGTATTAATATATCATTAGAAAAGTAATTTCATTTAGAATGTAATGAAATAATTCAACGTGGATTATCTATATTCTATCAAAGTAATGGCCAATTAACCAGAAAAGGAAAACACAACTGCCTTATGTAACAAAGTGAATTTTCTTAACTCAAAACTGATCGGTGAGACTGATTGTTCCAAAAGCCAATGAGAGGTTGTTGGTGGGAACAGCAGGGAACAAGTAAGGTGTTAGTATGAGTCAGCTTTCCATGTATGAGTCAGTCCATGTATCAGAACCAATTCTAGCACTCTTATTCAGTTGTGTGAGTGCCATCAAGTTGGCCACTGTTTTTTTGTTGGTTAGTGATTTGTTGGGTGACCTGTAATGTTCTGTATTAAAATAAATAAAGTTAATGGGGGAGGGGGGTGGCATCAACCCTAGTGATGCCACTGCAGTTAGGCTGTGTATATGATATTGTAATTTATTGTATATGGTCTGGTATGGGAGGAGGTCCATCATGGGGGTGATGCAATGAGCTCTCGCACTAGGTGACAAAAACCCTAGTGACAACTCTAGCTGGGAGCTTCTTGGCTTGCTGTCACCCTGCACTATCAGAAATGGACCTTTGGGCCTAGGGCATTTGAACTGCCTTCTTCAGAAGGAACTGCCTTCTTCCATATGAATAAGTTTGTACCCTAATGTCACATGAGAGGACCCTCTTGTGTGTACCTCCTCTTACTGAGTCTAGATTAGTGGCAACAAGAAATAGGGCCTTTTCTGTACTGGCACCACAAGCGTGGATTTCCCATTTGAATAAAGATCTGTGTCCTCCCTACTTGCTGTCTGGTAGGGGTTGAAAACCCTTTTTTGTTTAACTTTCTCCCTTAATTTTTGTTAGCCCCTGCTTCATTATGTTTTCCCATAGTCTTTGAGATTTTATACGTGTTTTTTACTGTTCTTATTATTGTGCTGCTGACTTACAGCCCAATCCTATCCACACTTTCCTGGGAGTAAGCCCCATTGACTCTAGTGGGACTTACTTCTGAGTAGACATGCATAGGATTGGGCTCTTAATTGTTTTACTGCTGACTTTTACTTGCTTACGGTTGCTGCTTTTATCATTTTATTGTGTTTTTAAAATGTTGTGGGTCCCCAGTGCTCAGAGGAATTTCAGTAGGATTGGGCTGTTAGCCACCTTAGTCCTAAAGGGTCATCGTCCTAAAGAGTCTTATTCTTAGCAAGTCAAGATATTTATAAAATAAATAAGGGCCAAATCCTATCCAATTTTCCAGTGCCAGTGTAGCTGTGCCCGTGGGGTGTGCACTGCATCATGTAGTGGGGAGGCAGTCACAAAGACCTCCTCAAGGTATGGGAACTTTTGTTCCCTTGGGGCTGCATTGCTGTGGCACCGGTGCTGGAAAGTTGGATAGGATTGGGCCTTTAGTCAAGACAGATAAAAACTTTACAGAAATGCTAGGTATTTGCTCTTGTCATGACTGAGGCTTAATACTGGCAAATGAAGGATCTCCATGCGCAGCATAAGAAAACTTTCAGCCCAGTCCTAACTAACTTTCCAGCGCTGAAGCACATGTGCAAATGGGGCACGTGTGGTGTCCTGCATTGAGAAGGGCAGTCCTGGAGGCCTCCTCAAGGTATCTGAACATTTGTTCCTTTAACTCAGGTTGCACTGAGTCTGCATCGGCACTCAAAAGTTGGATGGGATTGGGTTGTTTAACATATTACCAGTACAAACCACTCAGCCAAAATGGTGGAAACCAATTTCATAATGGAACTGTTTGCCAGGCAATTGGACATTCAAGCCCATCTGACCAGATCAGATATGACCAGATCAGATCAAAGGACAGGTTGAGGTTCCTAGATGGTTGTAAACCATCCTATTGAATGGACTAATAATCTTCTCATATAAGAACATAAGAATAGCCCCACTGGAATAAGCCAGAGGCTTCCAGTGTCTCACAGTGGCCCACCAGATGCACACATCTGGAGCACACAAGACAACAAGATACCTGCATCCTGTCGCAACTCCCTTGCACCAGGCATTCTGAGATAACCTACTTCTAAAATCAGAAGGTTGCACGTATAAGAAAACAGGTTTTCTTAGGGCCCTGCACAAGAATGCTTAGTTGTGTTCACCCAGTTCATAGTTGAACAGAAGATGCTGTTGTGCAAAAGGCAGCCACTCACCATATGAATCTGGAGACCAGACACATGGAATAGCATGAATAAATAGGGTAGGGAAGTAATTGCATTGGATTGTTATGTTTTCAGTTTGTCCTTTCCCCTCGGTGACAACCTTTGGCAACAACCGTACGTTCCTTGACTGTCTGCTATTTGATCTATGCCTTCTTCTTCTTCTTCATCATCTTCATCATCATCACTTGCCTTTCCCATCCATTGTTATTTTTTCAGGGTTTTAATAAGCACTTTATACTTCTGCTGCTTTACGCAGGAGAGAGGGAGTCTGCAACATATTTCAGACTTTCACATTTTGCTGCTGGCTTGTTATAACACACTCACACACCTCACCACCAATTTGAAGATTCTTGGTTCACTTGGAAGAGAGACTTTTCTAAGGTGGCCTCTTCCTGCCGGGGCTTCCTAGTCTTGGGTGGTAACCATGAAGTGAGTGTCGTTTTCCCATTAAATCCCAGACTCTCCAGTAGAGGAGTGAGCAGACCGCAGAGTTGAGTGCCAGTCACTGACCACTAGGTGCTGTGCCTGTTCTGCCATCCCTCCCTTTTTTTTCACAATCACATATTACCCAAATATACTAATTTGTCTAATTCCAGCTGAAAGGCCACACTGTCTTGCTGAATTTAAAAAAGTTGGGAAGAGACTGAAATAAGCAAATGTCAGGATAGTGGACAGAGGGCAGAAGGGGTACAGGCCCATGGCAGAAAATCTGAGGGACTGCTTTAAGGCTGACTATTTTGTCTGCCTCCGAAAACTCCCAGCAAAGGTGGACTTTGAAATGTGGCACCTATTTTATCTTTCCAGCTCCGTAATGGATATTTGTCCTGCTGACGCTGCTGTCAGATGTGTTTTCCAAAGGATTCATGCAACAGTTGCCAAATTATGTAGAAACATTCTCAGTGTCAGAATGCACAGGCTTTGCTTAGAACAGCAAATGAAGAAAGAGCAGTAGAAACTCTGGAAAAGAAGAGGGACAACAGTTGCTTTGAACAGAGGGTTTCTGTTCATGGCACAGTCCAATGAACACTCCAGACAACACACGTGGGAGAAAGGGCCACTTTATTAGCATTTTAATACAGAAAAGGAGGCCGAGACCTGCAGTTGCAGGGGCAGCGAAACCCCTGTGTGGTGCAGAGGCGGGACCACTGGGCGGCCCCAGAACCAACTCTGTCCCCCAGGCAGGATGTGTACCCAACTCCAAGCTGCTCCCCGTTCTTGGGCAATGCAGCTCATCCAGGTCTGTCCCATAAGGGTAAGGCAGCCGGACCACGGGCTGTGCTGCCGCGGAGTCTCTGAGGAGGACCCCCGCGGTCCCGGCCAGGGCCCCAGTCAATGTCCTCGTGCTGCTGAGCCACTGAGGACTTCTATTGGGTTCTGCCCTGCCTATGCTGTCTGAAGGTGCACTCCACAGTCCCAAGCACGCCTCAACCGTACCACCTGCCAGCATAAAGTGACCGATTGTATAATAGGGGCGCAGCCCCGTACCCACGGCAGTCTGGGGTAGGCAAAAAAACTGCCTGTCACCGTCCAATCTTGACAGGCAGCAAAAAATTCCTGCCCGGCCCCAAAAGGCGACCAGTACAAGCGACTGCGTAATGGGTGGGTGTCCACTCGGTGCCCACGAGCAAAGAAGGAAGGGGGGCTGTTGCTGTGTCCTTAAATTACCTCTGCTCCCCCCAGCCACAGCCCTCCGCCAATCCCCTCAGGGGAAGGGGCTCGTGTGTTCCAGCCTGGCCATACAAACTCCGATCTCCCTGCTGTAATTGGGCAATCGGGATGTTGAGCAGCATGTTCCCAACAGGCACCTGTGGGAAGTAGCAGCAGCAGCAGCAGACCCTTACTGCCAGGTGGGCAGGCCTGGCAGGAGTGTGGGCCTTTGTACTTCCCACCGGTGCCTTCCCACAGGTGCCTAACCAAAGGCCCACATATCCCACCAGGCTGCACTTGTCCAGCTACCCTGTCCTCTCACTACATAATTGGGCCACTTCTATCAGAGCATGTTGGGCCACTCGGAAGGTTCTGTGTAAATATTGTTTGTTGTTGTCATCGTATCAGTGGTGTCAGAATCCTCCAGATGTTGGGACTGGGTTTTTCAGTGCTCACTAGTTCAACCTCTACCCAAGACTTTAAACATTGTGAAATATCCCCATATAACGTTTATTGTTCCTAGTAGGGTGACTTATTGCAGTTGACTTGACTTACTGTTTTTCACCTGTTATTAGTATGGTTCCAATAAGAGATTTTAGTTAAAATTCTATTTCTTCTAATGACTACTGCTACTTAATATTTGCACAAAACGTTCTGAGTGTTGGAGCACTTCACGTTATCTTAATATAATCCTTTAAAAAATGCTATCAGGTTAGTCAATATGATTTTACCCATATTGTACTGGGAAACTGAGGCTGAGTGGGAGCTGTTTGCCTAAGGTCAAGGTGAGTGAGTGGGGAAGTTCTGATTGACAACTTGGGGCCCAATCCTATCCAACTTTCCAATGCCAAAGTAAGGAAACAAACACCTCTATTCATAGGTAATGGGTACTCAAAGGAAAAATAATATGAAAATCTGTCTTGTGATATGCTCATGTGGATTGTGACCAGGGAGCGTTTTAATTATGAAACAGATCAGGTTGATATGTTGATTGAAATGTTTTGGAGACAGTGCCATCAAACCCTTGACTGAGGTACACTCAACAGCCTCTCATGTCTTTGTTTGGTTTCCTCCCAGGTCCCCCCTCCCACTGCCAATCCGCTGGCATTCCTCACCATCTCTTTCAAAGGTGACACAATCCATCTGTCAGAAAGGAGGGTAGTGGCCATTCAGAACATAGGCAGCGTCGCCTTCGTTCAGACGGACAAGCCCATCTACAAACCTGGACAGACCGGTGAGTGAAGGCCCACTCCTTCTCATTTTTGCTTCCAGAGCAATTTTTGGGTAGAAAAATTTTGGAATCCTTTTTTTGCATATCTTCAGAGTACTCGTGACTGTTTTAGTGTTACATTGAGCAGAACCTAGAACCAGAACCATAGTTTTGGCAGCAGGGCCAGATCTAGAAAACCAGGCAGAAAAGCTTTCTTTGCTGTCAGTAGTGGGAGAGGGGAATGGGATACCTCTTCAGTCTTTCTGGAGGAAGATTGTGGCAGCAGCTGCATTTCCCAGACAGAAGAGCAGGGCCAGCCTGGAGGCCAAGCAGCTGGCTGGCAGGGATAGTGGGCCAGCATAGGATGCATGTGGGGCACCCTCATCAATTCATGGCTTCCCCCAGCCTGTTGCCCGAAGCAGGTACTTCACCTTGCCTTGGTAATAAGGGATCTTCCCTTAGACACTCTTTTCTCTCCTTTTTTTGCAGTTCTCTTCCGTGTTGTTGCTCTAGACACCCATTTCAGACCAGTAGTTGAGACTGTAAGTATCTGGCCAAGAGGAAGATCTTTCAAATGGCCCCTGCTTTATATGTAAACCAAGTTTCAGTTGAGCATTTTCCAAGATACAACCACAGCATAATACCAAAACACGGGTCAAGCTGGAACTTCACCAACAGGCATTGAGAATGCTGCTCTTACTTGTAAGGGTGGCTCAGAAAGCAACATAAGTACTGATCAAAAGTTTAAGGCCAAACCTTTGGATCCAAGGTTCATCTGGGCTGCTCTGCTTTAGCATACAACTCTGAGACCAGAACTGTAATCCTATATAGCCTTTCCTGGGAGTAAGTTCCATTGAACACAATGAGACTTACTTCTGACTAGACATGCATAGGTTTGTGTTCTAAATTGGTTTGGATTAAACTGATTCAAACATAATAGTTAGAGAGTTCTGGGGGGGCTTGATGTACTCGTGAAAGCATTTTTGCTTTGCTGTTAAATCAGAGTCATAGAATGCCCCGCAGCAGCTAAGCGGACATTCATCATTTTTTCCTGTTTTAAAAAATTTCGGACAACATTGTATCTGGTCTTCAGGCGCCTCACCCATTCTCCACGAGATTACAGACAGCTCTGAGATCACATCTGCCAACTCCTTCAGTACCCTGGACATGCAACTGGTCCTGGGAAAATAACAGCCCAATCCTATCCTCCATCACCCCCACCAATGCAGCCACGCCTAAAAGGGTTGTACTGCATCCTGTTTGGGGGGGGGGAGTCAGGAGGCTTGGGAGAGGTAAGGGATGGTCAGGGAAAATATTTTCCCTTACCTCCCTGTAAGTCTCCCACTTGCCAATGGGTCTCCGTGGACCTGTGCCAGCTCTTTAGCTGACGGAAGTCCTAGGAGAGAAAGGGGGTGTGTCAGGAAGCAAGGAAGGGGATAGCATCTGAAACAAGTTGCCTGCAGTAGGTGTTGCTCCCTCTCACCTCCTGACATCCTGCCCTCCCCCCCCATTTTGCCAATCCTCTGTCCAGTTCTGCCCCCGCCACTGACTTACTGCTGGTGGCGGGCGCTCATCTGTCCTCCAGTGTGCAGTGGGCCTCTGCAGCCTCCCCTCTGGCACTCAGGCAGTGCACAGCTTCATGTGAATTTCACAACGGACTTAAGGCAGTTAGCACTGGGGCAATGCCCGTTCCCGCTACCACTGCTGTTAGTTATCCTCGGGGGGGGGGGGGAGAGATAACAAGCTTAGGTAACAGTATACACTCACCTAGCAGCAAGCTCCATTAAACTCAATTGAGTTTCTGAGTAGACATGCATAGGATTGCACAGTTAGCAGCTGTTTAAGAACAATGATTCACATTCTCTTCAAATCTATTAAGCCATCAGTGCTACGATACATCAGTTCTCTGCTCCCTGGAACTTAACTTGCACAAATCCGAGCCTCATTATTTAGCTTTACATATGTGACCGGTGCAGCCAGTGTAGGAGTTGAGAATTCCCTTCACCTCCTGGCTGATGGTTGCACTCTCATCATTAAGAACATATTTGCTGCTTGCTATGACAACTACCAGGTCTTCCTTGGGTGACAGGAGGATATTTCTGCATGTAGTTTAGCTGATTCCCCGTAAACATTTTTGCTCATCCCTATGCAAGCAGAGTTAGACTTTATAGTGGCTATAAATCATGAGAAGGATTCTTGTTTCATTTTTGTTCATTGCTAGAAGAACACTCCCACTTTTTCCTCTGCCATAACTGAGAAGTGTGTTACGTCTAACGCTCCCATTAAAAAACTTGTCAGGAATTCTGATGTGCCTTCCTGAAAAGCAATTAATGTTAACATTATTCTACAAATGGTAACATTACAATCTCCTCCATCTCTTTCAGTTTCCATTGATCACCGTCCAGGTAAGAGATTTCTGTTTTAAGTGCTCATCTACATTGCATTGTGCTTATCGTGGTGAGGACACTGACTGGCTGAGTGGATACGATGATTTGCAATGTTCTCAGCCCAATCCTAACTAACCCATCCCCTGCCGATGCAGCTGTGCCAACAGAGCACACGCTGCATTCTGCAGGAGGGGACAGTCATGGAGTTCTCCTCAAGGTAAGGGAAAATTTGTTCCCTTATCATGGGGCAAGGCTTTGCTGCCCCAGTGAGTCTCCTTGGATCTGCAGCAGCCACTCTGCTCCCTCCCTGTCCAAACAGTCCCCCATTCCTCCCCCTCCCTGCCCCATTCCTCCTACCACTACGCCAGCTCACCTACACTCCCTCCGGTAGCCAGCTTCAGCAAGCAGGCCTCTGACACCACAGTGTTTGCAGGGGCAGTTCTGGAATGGCTGCTGGCAGTGCTGTTTCACCCTCATAGTCCACTTAGAAGTGGGCTGTCAGTTAGGAAACAGAGCAGTTTCTAGAATAGGATTTTTGTGGGTTTAGGAAAAATGGTGAGCTTGGCTAAAATTAAAACCTTACACTGACCTGAGGTCAAGAATGGCTTTGTGGAACAAGCTGGGAAGGGGGACTTAGGAGAGGGAGAGAGAGGGCACAGAGCATGGAGCCATGAGAGAAAGTTGTGGAAGATAACTATTGGCAAGGCCATCTGCTCCTAAGCACAGTTGCTGCTTTCTCACACTTTTTCACCTTTTTCACCCAGCTGGGTGGCAACTGTGGGTTAAATAGCAGGGACCCAGATTTGGCCTGGGGACAAATCAGTTGTCTCTCTTATTGCTACTGTAAGTTGCTGTTGTTGTTAAGAATATTTATATACCACTTTTCAACAAGAGTAGTTCACAATGCAGTTTACATAGTAAAATAAGTCAAATGGTTCTCTATCCCCAAAGGGTTCACAATCTAAAAAAAAACAAAACAAAAAAACTAGATCAAAAAATACAGAAGAGACACCAGCAACAGCCACTGGAAAAGTCTCCATGCTGGGGTGAAGAGGGACAGTTGCTCTCCCCCTGCTAAATATAAGAGGGCACCACTTAGTTACCAAAGTTCCATCTTTCCTATCTGAATTTGCCTTTATTTTGCTCTTCCAGGATCCCCAAAAAAACCGAATATTTCAGTGGAGAGATGTAACATCTACAAATGGCATCATCCAGTTATCATTCCCTTTAAATTCAGAGCCAATGCTAGGAGACTACAAAATCACTGTGGAGAAGAAATCGGGAGCTAAGACCTCCCACTATTTCTCAGTGGAAGAATACGGTAAGCATCTTTGTCTCTGCTATGTTGTAGTTTTCAGAAAATACCTAAGACTCTCTGGAAATTTAAAGTGGTTAATTTCTCAGCCATTTTAAGAGAAGGATCTGTTTTAGAGCAGTACCAGTCTAACAATCCAATCCAGTACATACTGTATTTACTTGGAAGTCCCTCTGTGTTCAGTGGGGCAGGCAAGTGTGCCATAGGATTGCAACCTAAATGAACTGGTCACAAAAAGGCAGGGAGTGAGTAAAGAACTTTCTAGATATTTGCCAGAACTCCTCTAATTCAAAAATAGTACTACTAAGGAAAAAAAGCAAGTGGTCCACATCATGGTGTTGAGGGGGGGGGGAGAGATGTGATGCAAAGCTGTATGGGCACATGTGCGTTTTAAGGGTGTGCGTTTTAAGGGGTGTGCAGAACAGCCTCTTATTTCACCAAAAAACAGTTGCAGGGTAGCCAGTCTTTACTTAGAGAGGGGAGAGAGACGTGAACCCTTTCCATTTTCTTACAGAAAACTACTCCCCAAAAGGTACTATAGTTGCCCCTCATCTTAGGTGCACTTTATTCATATGAATTCAACTATACATGCTTGGTATACGAACAATAAGCAAACAAAAAACCAGAGAAAAACAACTGTTTACATAGTACAGGCAATTCCAACCCACTTACAAAATACTGTACATACAGTTGAGAATGCAGCTGCTGTTCCCTCAGTCTCACTTCCCTCCTGCCTCTCATAATTTTTAAAGAGACAATATGTATTTTCTGGCTGTAAGGGATTTTCAAAGCAATTTTGAGTACACCCGGTTTTACCTTTATGCGCTGACAATGAACACGCAGTGACACTCTTACATGCAGTGGCGTTACTAGGGGTGCGGGGGGTGCAGGCTTCACCGGGGGGGGAGTGACGCGCCCTGGGGGGATGACATGCTAAAACCATGGCATTAGGAGCTACTGTGTCATACCATACACTGTTGGATGCAGAATGGCCAGTGGAGTATAGTGCAAAAAACAGAATTGAAATCGCTCCTTTTGTTCAAAAGTTATGGCCAAAAAACCAGAAGGAAAAAATGCATGGAGCCCTATGGAAAGTGAAAGTGAGCCGTATCACATGTTTACTTGCGAGTAGGCTTACTTGCCATAGTCCTTTGGAAAGGGCAGGCTGAGATGAATCCAACAACACTGCAATGGTCCCGATCCAATGAATGCAGCCCAAAAAAACACCCAAGGAGGTCCCTGCCTCCCTCCCAGCTGCGTCTGTTGAGCCCGAAACGAAGCCATGTGGCCCCATTGACCACTATGGGACTTACTTCAGAGTAGACATGCATAGGATTGGGCTCACAGGCTGCAATCCTACCCACACTTTCCTCAGAGTAAGCCCCATTGACCGCAATAGGACTTACTTCAGAGTAGATTCACTTGGTGGAACAGGACTGGCTCCCCCTTATTTAATTATTTCTTTTATTTTATTTATAATTATTTATTTTAATTTGCTTGATGATATCACTTCTGGCCATGACATCACTTCCAATGGGTCCTGGACAGATTGTCGTTCTAAAAAGTGGGTCCCAGTGCTAAAAGTTTGAAAACTGCTGCAGTAAGGTGTTAGTAAGTTGACATGGGGTGTGTGTGTGTGTGACTCTACAAGTTTTCAAAAGCACTAAAATCAGTATTTGGAGGAATAATACCATCATGTTATATATCAATCAATGCGTAATTTCATTCAGGATGCAAAGAAACAAACCACATTGAAATATCTATGTTCTAACAAAAGGTACAGCCCAAAAACCAGTGGGGGCGGGGCGATGGTACATCACCATGCCCACCACCTGGGGTGTTGCCCCGCCCACTGCATGGGGTGACACGCAGGCCCCCCGCACCGGGTGACATGAATCCTAGTGATGCCACTGCTTACACAAGACGAAGGGACACTGTATTTGCCTCTGAATTGGCTGTTTAGCATAATGTTCCAAGATGTAAACTGTGTCTCTGAAAAATAATACAGAATGTGTGTTTTTCATTTTCACTTTACAGTATTACCAAAGTTTGATGTTACAGTCACTGCACCAAAATCTGTCTCTGTGGAGAATCCAGATTTCTTATTGAAGGTCTGCAGCGTGTAAGTATCTAACACAGGGGTTGACACAGGAACTTCTAAAGAACAGAATTGGGTGCTTTCTGCCATTGTTCTATTGCTAAGGGCCAAACTGCATGTTATGTAGAATGTGTGAGTTGGTCTGCTTGTTTTTCTTTCCCTGTATAACCTGTGGGAAATGAGAGAACCATGGCAGAGACAAGGGGTTAGCACTTTGCAGCCAATGGAAACTTTATTTCCCCTGTAACTCACTTGTAGGAAGGATGTACAATTGAGATCAAATTTGTGGTGGAGACAAACTGCTGAAAACTTCTACTTCCTGCCAATGTCTTGTCCAATTTTGACCCTCCCCCCCCCCCCTACTATTTAGGAACACACAAAAAAGAAAACCAAGTAGGCCAACCAACGTGTTCTGCTGATCTGTTGTTTGGTCCTAAGTTGTGTCAGTGCACAAGTCTGATATTTGTTGTGGTTGCCCTTGCAAAATTGAACATGAGCAAAATTGAACATCAGAGGAATTAGGCAAAATACATTTGTGGATATGCCAGGCATGTCTTCAGTTCTTCCTTATAAGAAATGTGCATCTAATTTGGGAAGAATGGCATTCCAAACCAAGTCATCCTTTTTACAGCCACTTTGGAGAGTCCTGAATGAATCTTTCCAAAGCATCTTGAAGTGGAGCAAAGCCATTCAATGCAATTTTGGAGGATTGTCTGCTACATTTGGCTTTTCTCCCTCTTCTGTCTAACTTTTTGCACATACTTATTGCTTATGTCCAAGGCAGTGGGTTCCCTAATATGTTCTCTTCCCATCTAGGTATACATATGGGCAGCCTGTTGAGGGGAAAGTTCAACTCAGTGTGTGCAGAAACCTCAATTTTTATGGAAGCTGCCAGAGAGAACCTGTCTGTGAAGTTGTTAACCGAGATGTAAGAAACAGAGTTCCTTATTAGTTATTTATTTAACAGCTGCATACTTTGCTTTGCTTTTCCTAGTAGGAAGGAACTCAAGGTGGGTAACAACCTAATAAAAACAATGAAATAAAATACAATAAAAATAGATATGATCCCAAAAAGCAATAAGTAAAGAGCAGCACCATTCAGCTAAAAAGGCCCTCTTAGTTGACCTCAGGGGATGGGTAGTTTCATACAGGGGAGGCACTCCTTAAGGTTTGCTAGTCCCAAGTTGTTGAGGGCATTGGAGATCAAATCCTTGAATTGCACCCAGATTGACCAGTGCAAAGACATAATATTCTCATCATGTCTTGTGCCAGTCAGCCATCTTGCAGCAACATTCTGCATTAGCTGAAGTTTCCTAATGGTCTTTGAGGGCAATCAAACCTGGAGCTCATTACAGTAATCCAAACGCACTGTAACCAATGGGTAATCAATTATAGTTGTGTCTGACTGGTCTAAGTAAGGATGCAGTTGACACATCAGTTTAAACCAGGCAAAGGTGCCCAGGGCTGCATCTGACAGCTGGTTCCAGGAACCCTCCCAAGGGAATGCTCCTTCAAGGGGATGATTGTCCATAACCAAAATCTCATGTCACCTAGGGTGCAATCCTATCCTGCGCTGGAACAGGCAAGCCAAGAGGCATGCACTGTATCCAGCGCAAGATAGAGACCATAAGTGGCTCAGCCAGACACTATGGGAAACATTTCTCCTTACCTCTGGGTAAGGGCCACTGGCCCCTATGGGTCTCCTTGGACTTGCGCTGTCTCCTGCTCCCCACCCATCCCTGGGAATAACCATATGGAGAGAGAGGAAAGAAGGGTGCACAAAGATCAGGAATAGTGGTGCTTACATATGAATTTAAATGCTTCCAGTATTTCCCTAATTTATTAGACGGGGGCTCCAAAGCACATGTGCAGAAACTATTTCCAGCATAGATTTGAGCCTTCGTAACAGGTAGACACACCTGGTGAGTCTTTGGAGGACTGCTTGACTAGTGTGTTTACAGAGAGATTGTCATTATTTTCCCAAGTTTCCAATGATTGGAACAGGTCAGCAAAATATGCACAAGGATAACATGCACAAGGATGAGATTTTGGTCTTCCAGAGTCAAGATCTTGCATTCCAGCTTCCAGGTCTTTTACAAGTATGGTACAGGCATATCTACTAAGCAGACATGGCACCATCAAGTCAGTAAGGAGTTTCAGTCCACAAAACTGGATATTCTAACCCAGAGGGGAATCTGACGTGGATCACTTCACAATATTTTGGAAGTTATTTCACTCTATTGTAATCCTTGGCATTGGGTCAATGCCTAAAATTTGCCATTGGGTTTTCCTGCTCACACTAGATTCCTCTCTTCTTTTATCAGCTGGGCAAGGGTGGTTGCCTTTCCCATGTCTTCAGCTCCAAAAAGTTTGAGCTTAATCGTTCTGGGTACTGGATGAACCTTGATGTGAAGGCCATTGTCACAGAGAAAGGAACAGGTAATCCTTTCTGCTTAATCAAAAATGCTGCTGGAAAAATAGAAGAAAAGCAGTTGTAAATTATCTGGGACAATTCATTTTCCTTACAGCCAAACCTGATCCCCTTCTGGAGCCAGTGTAACCTCCACCAAATCCTGCATACCAGAGTGGGACATGGCTGACCAGGAGATACAAAAGTAGAAACTTCTTCTGCCACTGCCTGAGCCCCAATGGGCCAACTCAGTTTTATGCCAGCAGTTTTCTGGCCTAGATCTGTTAGAGTAAAGGAGGCATGTTGGGCCAGAACAGGAGCATTAAAGCTGGCGGCCACTGAAATCTGCCCCCTGCCCTGCCCCTGATCTGCTTGTGGCCCAGCCCAATCCCCACACCAATCCACCCCAATCTGCCTCCACCACCAATGAAACCTGGATCAGTGGCTGGTCTGCAGGGCGCGGCTGACAGGATATGACCTCCTAGCCTCTGCATCGGCAGCCACACTGCAGAGACCACTGGAGAGGTTTCTGCGATGGCAGACCATAGGATATGCTGGTGAACCTTGTCCATCAGCATATCCTGCAGATAGGACTGGGCCCTAAGTCAAGCAACTTGAGCCTGAATTAACTTTAAAATCAATAATCATTTTTTGCCCTTGGTCTCACCCACAGGTATACGAATTGAACGTTCAGCCTACATATCAATTACTCGAGTACTAGGAGCCGTGCAGTTTGAGAACATGGATCAGCACTACAAAAGAGGGATTCCATACTGTGGGCAGGTAAAATGAGAAGACAAGAATGTCCTGAAGCCAATGGTTGTATTGGAGATTGGTGAATACAATTCAGCTCTTTTAAGAGTGCTTGAATGAGGCCTCTCTTAGCCATTTTCAACCACTGTGCCGTTGCAAGCTGGTGTGCCGTGAATGGTCTGCAGGTGTGCCGTGGGAGTTTGAGGGTGGGTCATTTATTTGTATGACCATTGGGGTATGCGAGCACCTATGGACAGTATAGTGTGCGTTTTCAATTGTCAAAAGACTTATTATGTGCTTTGACAATTTTAGTACCTCATCAGTGTGCTGCGAGACAAAAAAGGTTGAAAATCACTGGTCTACCTGAAGGACCAGTTTTCTGGTTAGCCAATAGAACTAGGGCTGCTGCTAGAGTTTCGGTTAAGTGAAATTGGAAGCAAACTAGAAGAACATGCAAAACATCTGAAGGATTTTGAAGGAAGCCAAATGTATTTCAATAACAGCAATGCTGTTACATATGAGTTCTGTACACTCAATAGGGTGTTGCTGAATTTCATGATATGTGAATTTGAGGGCAGGGCCTCTGAGAGAAATTTTATCAGGGTACAAAGTTTCTTTTGGGCCCTTTCCAAAAGGACAGGTGGTGGGGGGAGGGTGGAGACAGCTGGAAAAGTCTTTGGAGCCCAAGTCTTCCCAGTGCAGAGCCCAGATCTACCTGCCTGTGTGGCGTCACCAGCTAGATATGGTAATACAGAAAACCGAATACACTTCTAATTCTCTCTAAAATTCTCTTTTAAATATAGGAAATCTCTGCAGAAAATTAGCATCATTGTATTTAGGCTCACACTAGAATGAAAGTGTGTATCAAAACTAAGGTAGTACTGATCTTGCTGTAGACGGCCTTGGTAAGGATTGCTAAGATAATGTCAGTGAAGCATTTTGAACAAGGGCATGTGTATATGTCTGTATGTGCACCTGCGCACATGTGTGTATTGGAAAATTCCTCAGGTGAAATATCTGAGGTGTTTAGAGAGAAAACTGAAGAGCTTCTATAAGAACAGGGAAATTACTTGGGTAAAGGGGGTGTCACACATTCTTAATAGAGCTTTGCTGTAAATTGATTTCTGATGCCACTGTGGGTTTTCCTTTCAGCTGAAACTTGTTGGGGTTGATGACGCTCCTATCGCTAACGAGGTTGTCCAACTGCTCCTTAAAAACAAGAATGTGGGTAATTACACCACCAATGGAAATGGAACAGCGCAATTTTGCATTGATACCTCAGAGATTTTGAGCCCAGATTTCCCACTCCGGGTAAGTCATCAAAAGAGTCAAGATGGGAACATAAACTGGTTGCTGAGTAGGGAGCCATCTGAGTGGATCTTTTCCCAGATCTTAAAGCTGCATCCAGACAGAACTGAGCAGCATAGTAGTGGAAGGAAGTGCTTGCAGTTAATTCCATTTCAGGCTGCTATTTAGTTTCAAACTTTTTTTAGTAGTAGCAGCCAGTGTAGCTGCAAAGTGATGCAAATTGTTGGAAGTCTTTAAGCAGAGGCTGGATTGCCACCTATCAGGGATGTTGTAGTTGTGGACAGTCTGCGCTGGCAGGAGGTTGGACTTGATGACCTTGTCCCTTCCAGCTCTATGAGTTTAGGATTCTACGTAATCAAACCACCAGAGGCCAACTTGGTTTACAGTTTGTGAACACAAGGCTTTGATATTTTGTTATTGCATGATACTTACTGAGCTATACAGATCTGTGTAGGCAACAGCAAAATATATCTGTTCTTCCCACCCCACTGTCTACAGTTAATATATAAACCCAATGAAAATTGCAACAGCGATGGCTGGTTATTACCCTACTATCCAGAAGCCTCTTACACAGTCCAGCGCTTCTACTCCCGGACAAATAGCTTTGTGAAGATACATCAAGTATTCGAAGACTTGCCTTGCGGCCAGGTCAGACGCATCAGAGTGTCCTATATCCTGAATGTACAAGAGAGCAAAAGTCGGCCAACTGCAGTCTTCTATTATGCAGTAAGTATCATATAGCTGCTTTGGTTCCTTCTGAATATTTGACAGGTTAGAAACATGCAACTGCAAGCACTTGCACCCGCACACATACAGAGGCCAGTACCAAAACACCAAAAAAAACCAAAGGAGAAGATGACACCTCAGACCGGTGCCAAGAAGAAAGTTTTATTAACCATTTCTGCCCAGCCCTCAGGTGTTCACATTTGATCCCTGTTTCATATATGCAACGTTGGACAGAAATGGCTTAAGTTGACAGAATTCAGTTGAATTCTGGTCAGGGTAATAACACAGGTCTACAAAACTGAGGGTCAGAAAAGTTTTTCCCAAACTTTATGATGGTTTGATATGAATTTGGGGTGCTGATTCAAAAAATCTGTATTGCCCTATCACGTCTAGTTCTGGAGATGTAGTATAGCCTCATTAGTGAATGGTTCAAGCAGCTTCCTCATGAGGAGGCCATGGTGCAGGCTTCCTCATGAGGAAGCTGCTTGAACCATTCACACTATCGAAAGATGTTTCGGGAGCAGTCATGCCAAAGCAACATAAGGAATGCTCACTTTTTTGGCAACCCGTGGATTATCCAAATAGTTACCCATTTGAGGGTTCTGAATCTTTTTTTCTCTATCTATCACCTTTCTCATAGACTCAAGGTGGTTTACATAGGCAGGCTGACCCTAAACCCCCCTTTTTTCAAATGGGGTTTTTACAAGTATTATTCTAAGCCAGAAACCCATAGAACTCTCCTAATCTCCAAGCGATTCCCTTAGTACTTAATTGTTAGTAATTAGTAGAAGTGTTTTATTCCAGTGAATAAGATATGTTCCATAAGACCTAGGCTGTAAATCTAATTGGCTTACTTATGAGTAAGGTAAAAACACCATTTTCAAATACCTCTAAGAGCTCCGTGTTTCAGATCCAGTTGTAATTAAAGAATGTTGTGGCGCTCATTCATTCCAGTGCTCTGTACCTTGTATTGTTACTTTGGGGCCTGGGGGCAATTTGTTGCAGTTTTCTTTATTCTTTAATTTTTTTTTTAATTCACTTGTATATTTTCCTCTCACTGAAGAACAAATGGATAAAAAAGTGACCTTGACAAGATGTACATGATGTCATCATGATTCCTGTTGTGTGGAGTTTTACTAACATGCCTGTGAGGTCGTGTAACTGAATAAAGCTTCACAGAAAGGCAAATGTGATATGATTGTACATACAGTTGCAGCAAGATTATTTTTGTGCTTGATTAACATGCAGGAGGGTTTGGACACATCAGTAGCACAGGACGGGGGAAAATGTTGATGTATTACTTATTTATTTAAAATATTTGTGTCCTTCGATTCACCTTCCGCAAAGGAGATGCTCAAGGAGAATCCCAACATATCTGTTTGTTTATAGATGTATGCCCCATCTTGTGATCAAAATTGTCCTGGGGCGCAGGATTTATAACAACAATAAAAAACAATCCAGAAACCCTTGAGTCCTCTGACCAGTGCCTGCACTGGTTTTTTTCCGTTGCTGGGCGATGTGGTACTCAGGTTTACTTTTTTATCAGTGCTCACATGTTCATTGGTAACACAGAAAGGCTGGGGAATGATGCAAACAGAATTCACAGCTGATGCAAATTGCATAAGCTGCACATTCGAAATGAATTTTTGAAATTCTCCTCGTTAAACCAGTATTCAGGAGGATTACGACGCAAGGCAGAATTGTTGGACAAAGAAAACCTAGAAAAACTCTAGATTAATTCTAGAAGTGGAGCACAAGCTATTTGCTTTCTTTTTAAGCTCCTTCAGTTCATTTGCATCTCTGTTGATGTCATTATGGTGCACATGTACACTGATGATCAAACATTTCTTGCTAGCCTCAAAGCAGTGACTGGGTAGTAGGTTGTAGTTCACTAGGATAAGAATTTTCAGGAGTGACACCAAAGCTACTAGGGGAACTGTGGTGGATAACCTGAGAGCAGATGACAACCACTGCAGTATAAATTTGGCAACCTTTTGTGTAAACGGAATAAGGATGCAGAGCAGGACAGGAAAAAGTGTTTCTGCCGACTACCTTTCAAAATGATAAAAACCTCACAATCCTGATGTGTTCATAATTTGAGAATGAATTGACAAACTGAAATATCCTCATTGGCTATTATTGGCTATTATTTTCCTCATTGCTTAAACCTTGATTTCTCTGATTTGCTCAGGTGTTGGTGAGAAACAAGATTGTCCATTATGGTCAATTCAACGTTGGCTCTAGTCATGGTGAGTTGTGTTTCCCTGAAATTTTGTCATTATTCCTCCATCTGCTGCTACCTTTCTGCCTTTTGGGGAGGGGTCTTGGAAAGAGCCTGTATTTTTTCAGCCTTTGTGCAGTGAGCTGATGCTTTTTTAGAAGCAATACATTTAAAAAACAAAACAAAAACAAACTATAAATAGCATACTGGAGTGGAAGGAATCGGGCTAGAGACTGCAGCAGGGGACCAAGTGCTCAAGCCCCCCAACAGTCCCCTGCACAGTTTTAGTCCATTTTATATATCTCCCCAAAAGTGATTTTTTTTTTTGAATCAAAAAACCTGAATTTAAAGCAGGCATTTGCTTACCCAAGTAACTTGCCCTAAAAGACACCTCCCCAATAACCCACTCTGCTCACAAATGTGCATGAACACCTGTGTAGTGTGGCCCTGTGTGCATGCGTTTTTAATTAGCAAATGTGTGCTGGTGAACCTGGGCAAAACAGCAATGGGGTAGGTGGGGCTTTAGTATTCCTCTCCTATAACTGTTTCCGTCCCAATTATGCTCCTTCAGTGCCCAATTTTTATCGAAAAGAGGCCTTCTCTGAAAACAGTAGAGATTGACGCAACAATGACATAAAATTCATGAAATAGTGTACCCTTGAATGTGAATCCCCCATGGATCCTAAAGCCAATTCAGTATAGTGTTTGAAGCTGATGAGTCATTCTAAACTGTGGGGCGGTCCTTGTATCCTGGGCCTTCAGAAACCCCTGCCATCTGACTTGGCCTCCAGGAGGCCATCTGTCAGTCCCAGCTTTTCTCTTACTACGTGTGTCTCTCTTGTTGGTCACTTCCACAGGCTCCTTCTTCATTCCGCTTAACGTGGGTCCACATCTGGCCCCAGTTGCCACGCTACTGGTGTACACCCTGCACCCGGACAGGGAGGTGGTTGCTGATACTGCCAGGTTCCAAATAGAGAAGTGCTTCAGAAACAAGGTAAGGCACTGTTTGTCACACACTTCATGTGTGGAGCTGCTAAGATGCCTCTGCTGCTTGTTTCTGTTTATATTCCTCTTCGTATAGCTGTCTACCTGTTTCCTCCTCCTTCCCTTTTGCTCCTTTATCCCTCAGTTGAGCACAGCAATAAACTACTTGCTCAGTATATGGAAATTCCCTAGGAAGAACACTCTGATTTCTGCCAGAGCCACAGGGACCCAAAGAAGATCTCACGCTCTAGAACCCAGTCATATTTTCTGTTGAGGGTCCCCTGTCAGAAGAGTTTGAATGGTGCTGAACTAGAAGATGAGAGAAATGATTATTTTCCATTATTCACTTCCATATTCAGTTATATCAAAAGGCTTTCTCCTCTCAATTCTGCACTGAGTGGTAAGGAATCTGAATCTGAATGGCAAAATCAGCCCCAGAAGATGTGTGAATTAGGTATTGCACTAAAAGTGAGGGCGAAAAAGACCAAGATATTTTTCTCATACCAACAGTGCTTTTCTAAGTGTCTAGCAGCGCAATCCTACTAATGCAAACTCACAATTAAGTTCCACTATGTACGTCTGTAGGTTTTCGTGGCCAGTAATAATCCAGCAGTTTAACATATCCTGGTGGGAAGACCATGGTTGTGTCAAAAGATTAAAATCCATGTTGTTTAAAAAAGTCCAGTCTTCCATTCTGTAACTTGTTCAGAACTTCATCAAGGAAACAAGCCTGGATAGGACACATTGCTAGAGAGAGAGCCAGAAACAGCAGTTAAAAAAGCAGCACCCTCCAGGTACTTAACAAGGAGTCTTGCTTAGCTGTAGAGCTTCGCTGACTGCATTCTTAAAGCAATCTCAGCCTAGCCCTAGTATTCCATCTCTGCTGGGAACCTCTTCCTTATAAAGCTCCTTAGTATCTGTTCTTTTTTTTTTAATTAAAAAAAAATCTGCTGCTGTCCTGGCTCTCACAATCCCTCCTACCCCTCCCACCCTGTTTACAGATGGGTAGGAACAGCAATGTTCAGAGAATTCCTACATGCGCACACACACACACACACACACACCCTTGCAGTGGCCCTAGTTTTTCCACAGTGGGCTTTTTCAAGGGGGGCAACTCGATTCAAGTCCATTAGAGTCACTAAAGGGTGACCCGCAACATGGAAAGTGCCCCTGTTAATGATTCTTTTTTGAGTTGAGCCTTGGGGGGCCATGACTTGGTGACCCAAGACAAGCCACGCTGGGTTTTCCCGTCCCTGGTAATTGGTTTTTAATTTTGCCCAAAAGATTTTTTATTTAGGTGCTATTGGTTTGTAATATTCCTTTTGAAGAATCTAATGGATATTTTGGTGCTATTTAAATGTTGGGGAATTGAAAGCAATGCTAAAATGGCACTGATCAGAAGGGTAGCATTTTTAAAAAAATCAATTTTTAAATTTCCACTTAAACACATTTTCATTTGAGCGTTATTGTACACGGTTTAACATTTTTAAAAACTACAGAGGCAAAATAGCTTTTTTTTTTTTAGCACAAATTAAAAGATTGTTTAAAAAAAAAATACATGGATAAACAGGAAAGGTAATGGTGAAAGTCTACCAAAATGTAGATGATAGGCTCAAGTGTCCAATACATCACAGAACCATGGCTGTTAAAACAGTGAGTGAATAAAGCATGACAATTCCAGAGCAAACGCCAAGTGTAAAAGCACCCTGAGAAGGAAGTCTTGGATACAAAGCATCCAGATATCAGTTGGATTTCTCAGGAGCAATGAGATTAACCCTTCAAATTCTTTCTGTGCAATTCCAGGTCAGGCTCCAGTTCTCTGCGAAGCAAGCCCTCCCAGCTTCCAATGTCAGCCTCCATATTAGTGCTGCTGCCAACTCCCACTGTGCCCTTCGTGCCGTGGATCAGAGCGTACTCCTCTTGAGACCAGAGAGAGAATTGTCTGCTGAAAGTGTAAGAATACTGAACGGCCTGCCTCTTTTGGTCACCCCAAATTGTTCTCTCTGGCTGGTGACTGAGAAGGGAATGTTGATCTCTGTCCAACGCTTGTTTCTATCCCTGTTTATCCTTTACTCCATCGTACTAGCCATACTTTATGGATATCTGTATACATTATTACATAGATTCTGTGTCTTATTTCTTTTTCTTAGTTAGGAGATGGGCAGCCCAATCCTGAGCTGCCCAGTGCGCAAGGCTGCTGCAGCGCCAAAAATGGCTGCTGCTGCATCCAGTGCACTCCAGGCAGCTGCCGCCCCCTCCTCCTTGGGTCCCCCCAGATAAACTGAGTAGTCCTGCAATGGGACTACTCAATTCTATGACGACCTGAAGGTCAGTGTAGAATGAAGGGCCTCCATGTCGGGTGGCCGGCCCAACACTGAGGCTCTGGATCTGGTGGAACGAAGCTCCACCGGTCCAGCCTCCCTCCCGACCCGTTCCTTCCCCCCAGCACACCTTCTCCTCACCCTCTCCCTGCCTGCCCTCTGCTCCCCCACTCCAGAACACCTCCTCCCTGCCTCCCCCCCACTTACCTCTCCACTGCTTGGCTGTCCATGCAACTGCCGAGCAGCGGAACTCTGATGTTCCATCAGCGCTAGCCCAGTGCCAGCCAGTGGCTAGCACCAGTTTGTGGGCTAGCACGTGTGTGGGCTAGCACCAGTGCGAAGGCCACACTTGTGACAGTGCACGCCGGTGGTGAGCCGGTGCGCGCTGAGTAGGATTGGACCCAGAGTCGCTTCGTCCAGCTCTGAGTATTGGTCTGAGATTTTGCTTGCTCCCAGCCTGCTGTCCTCGGCAGTAATCATATCAGCAAAGGGCTGTGTGAAAAGTTGCAAGAACAGCAACTCACGTGTAACTGCTGTGCTTCTTCAACATGCTGGTCTGTCTTGTCTGTGTGGCAAACAGGCATCCTAAGACCAGGCATGCCAAACATGTAACCCACCAGCCCAGCAGTTCCCAAATTTACCATGGTCATGGCACCCTTCTTTCCCAGTTGCCTCTCTTTCTGGGCTCTCCCTGACACCACCATCTTGGATCATGCAAAATCTTGCATAATCCGTGGCACCTGGGAGAGCCTGGAAGAAGAGGCCGCTGGGAACATTCCATGGCATCCCTGTGAGTTCACTGCAGCACCCTCAGGTGTTGTGGCACACAGTTTGAGAACCACTGCACCAAGCTGAACACTGCTCCAGTTTACAGCACTTTCATCACACAACATTTGGAGTACCTGCAATATGCAATATATTATGTATTGCCATAGCCATGGTTATAATAGGTTTTTGCGCTTGATCCTCCTTTCTAGGTCTACAGCCTTCTTCCTTACAGGATGTTTGGTTACTACTTCGAAGGGCTCAACCTAGATGATAACCCTCAAGAGCCCTGCATTTCACCTGAAAACATCTTTTACAATGGCTTGTACTATGTTCCTTCTAGCTCCCACAATGGACTAGATATCTACGAGAGCATCAAAGTAAGACTTGCATGTTGTTCTCTTATGAACAGTTATAGAAGTATTTAATATTATCCATTCGCTACCACTTGCAATGGGGTACACCCCAGCAAGTCAACCTGGTTTGAATTTTGCTGATTAGTTTTCAAATGACAAGGCAGTAAATGGAAGAGCATCAGAGTAAGACTTGCATGTTGTTCTCTTATGAACAGTTATAGAAGTATTTAATATTATCCATTCGCTACCACTTGCAATGGGGTACACCCCAGCAAGTCAACCTGGTTTGAATTTTGCTGATTAGTTTTCAAATGACAAGGCAGTAAATGTAATGGAGCTTAGAATCTAAGTGACTGTGAAGTCCAAAGGGAAGATATGGGCAGTCCTGCATTAGAAGTTCATCAAGTAACTCAGCAGGTGGTTGGTTGAGTGACATATGGCTCACAAGATACCATCAACAAATCTACAGACTTCACATGGGTAGGCTTTGCTGTGGTCAAAGGGCAGGAGAAGGGAAATACTAGGGGGAAACTCCTATGTGAAAATTGTCTTGGGCTAGAGAGAAGTTCTGGCTCTGGTGCTAGGTTAATGCCTACAGGTGGGACAAGAGGAGGTGCTAGTACTGTAACTGGGCTCCCATTCTGTGGCCTTTAAAAAAGACATGCCAAGGACAGGATGGAATGGCCTGCAATTCAGTGTGATCCTGAGACAAGCTTTAAGTCTGCAACAAGTGATGTCAGCAGTGGAAGAGCAGTTGTTTACCATGGAGCTGAAATTTTGATGAAGGAATATTTGACAAAGTGGGGGATTTGGGGCACAGTTGGAAGCAAAACAGATGAAAAGGTCTAGGGTGGATGCATGTAAAGTTAAGAGTTGGGCCAGATGCCCAAATTCTAAGATGGAATGGGAATGACACACAAACCAGTAGCTGATGCCTGCTAGAACCAGCTCAATTAATCTGGTCCATCTTTGCTTTAGGAGTGTGAGATATAAGGTTCCCAGGTAAGAACTGGTCCATAATTCCTTGCTTGAGGTGAGATAATATTGCCCTTCACTCATTTTACACTTGAATGGTAGGCACTGTCTTACCAACTCAGGGTCAGAGGGATATCGCTTAATGACTACCTCAGTCTAGCGTTGTGGTACAAAACGGTTTCATACTGCAGGCAGAACTCATACAATTTAACATAAGCTGCCCTTGTTTCCCATTGTGTTATTCTCCCACTTCCAAATTTACCACCCTGGACTAAACCAGATGATATGTGAGAAATGCATGAATAGCATTACCAGGTGCATTTATTTTTATAGTGCAAAGTGGCATTGGAGGTTGGCAGCAGGAGGAGGACAGGAAACCAAAGGGTAAAGTGGTGCTGTCCTTTATAGTGCTAAACTTCCTTGGGACCTCTTCAGAGGTAGAAACAAAGGATATAAATACTTGCATAGTAAGTATGTATTGCATAATATTTCAAGGCGTTGATGATTTTTTGTTTACCACCCTTCTGCATTTTGAAGGTTACAGGTATCAAGTTCATAACCAACTCCCGGCTACGCCAACCAGTCATATGCGGGCACCGCTCTGGTGGGATATTGGATACCGTTCGTCGTACATCTGTTGAAGGTAAATTGCGGCCAGGGGTGCTGCAATTCCTACAAGATGAGATGCAGAATGGATCTCCCAGTATGGGCTTTTGCAAAGGTCAAAAAGGTGAACAGGAAGTGCTAGTGTGGAATAGTGGCTAAAGAGCAGTACAAGTTTATCAGCTACATGCAAGACTGTAAGTTTTGACTGGGAGAAAGGGGGGAAAAAAACCCAGATGTCTCATTCAGTCCCACTTATATACAAATTGGATATGAGCGAAAACATGATAGGTAAGTTGGTTCCAAGTATTACATTTGAATGCACGATGGCAAACCAACTTTTAATAAAAAAATTTCTTAAAGTTGGAATAATCATGTTAATTCTAATTAATTCTAATGAGAATATTTAGTGTTTATATAGCACAACTCAGGAATCTTTACAATAGCAATATCACCACCGCCATCACCAGCCTTCCTTGCTAGGTGTGGCAACCACACTTGTAGATCGAGCCACAGCCCACTGACAAATGTGGTGTGGAAGAAGCACAGCACATGCTCTTCATTCCTCAGGAAAAGGGCTTGTGCATCACTGCGCTGCCTCAGGCACCAGGCCATGCGTTCACAGGACTTCATGTACATGGAAAAATCAGTGACTTTCTTGCAACCAACCTGAATGCAAATGTACATAAGAGGCAGTGCTACAAATGGGGAGGGGGAAACTCAACAAGGGGCTGAAGTCTCTAGTGAAATGAAGTTCCACCCTGAACAACAAAGCAAACACAGCTTTCCTATCATCTAATATTTCTCAATATGAACTGCACTTTGCAAAGGTTTGCCCACATTCATCTGCAAGTAAGGGAGTGAGAGCACCTCATGAATGGTGCTACTATTCAGATGCCCAGCTGTAGCTTAGTGAGGGGTTCTGGGGCCACAAAGCATGCAGCTGCAACTGCCTTGCAGATCAAACTGCCTACAGATTTCACATGGAGTTGTCCCTTGTCGATGCACATTTTCAGAATTTAATTCTTCTTTTTTAGAAGCTCCTACTGCTGCTGTTCCTAATGCAGGAGAGGACTCTCGAGATAAAGCCATGATTGCGACTGTTCGGAAGTTCTTCCCTGAGACCTGGATTTGGGACCTTGTTCCCACCGAGTGAGTTGTTCTTGAGCCTCTTTCAAAGGATCCGGGGCCCACAGATTCTACCCAGAGCAATAAGTGCTTAGTTAACCCCTGCTAATTGGGTAAGAGGCACTTTTTCAAGTGGGTGCTCTTTTTTTTAGCAGGGGGAGAGTAACTGGCCCACCTCACCCCAGCACTGTCTGTTCTAGTGGCTGTCTGCTGGTGTTCTTTTGCATCTTTTTAGATTGTGAGCCCTTTTGGGACAGGGAGCCATTTAGTTATTTGATTTTTCTCTGTAAACCGCTCTGTGAACTTTTAGTTGAAAAGCGGTATATAAATACTGTTGATGATGATGATGATCAGCACCCCTATTCACACCTTTTCTGTATTTCTGATCAGGAATGACACTTGGAGAATGACAGGAATGATTTCACACCAGTCATATGGATAACATATGGGGCTGTCTTCAGAGGGTGGTGAAGTTGGGCTAGGGCTCCAAGACTGGCAAAGGGACTGCCACTGTGCCAACACGGCCAGCATTTACACTTTGCCTGGGGTACCCAGAAAGGTCAGAGGCAGCATGAGGAAATTCTTGATCAAACATGGTGCAAGTCCCTGTGGACCTGTTATGGAGGATCAGGCCTGAGAAGGGGGTTAGGATTTGGTGGGTGCCACTGCTTCCTACCTGCCCCATTCCTGGAGCTGATCTGCCCTACTCCTTGGACTCATCACCACCCTGTGCTGCCCACTACCCTCCCCCACTCCCTGCTTCCTTCTCAATCCTATGCACTCTTACTTGTGGCAGTGGGTAGCAGGTGTCCGCTTCCACACGGAGCTAGCTACTCACTACTCTTGATGGTGACCAGGACACACGCTCCAGAGGATCGTATTAGTGACCTGTGTTATGTCGTCAGAACACTCATTCCTGCAGCACAATGTGCTAATAGGATTGGGCCATTAGGGATATTATTCCATGCTGGGGGGGGGGGGGGGAAACTATCCAAGAATAGATTCTGTCAGGGTTGGCAACCCTACCTGTCACTCCCACCAACTCCATTGCCAGCAAAAGCAAGAAAGAGAGACTTCTTTCTTGCAATGCAGTGAACAGAAAAGGCCCTGGAGCAGGGGCAGGAGAACAGTGACACAATCTAGGAAGAAAACAGCAGGAAGCACAGCAGTGACAGTGTCTTCTGCTGCAATGGGAGAGCTAAAGGATTAAAAAATGATGTGGCTGCAACCTGGCATCCTTGCTCATAAGACCTTGATGTAAGGCTCTTCATCTCAGGGATATGGCCATAAACAAGCAAACTCAGTGCTATGTTCTCCCTTTTTATTTTCTTCCTATTTTTTTCCTTTTATTAGTGAATTAAAAAACACCAAAAATGAATAAGGAAATAACGTATAACATAAATGAATTATATAAAGATTACAAAAGACATTAAGGGCGCAATCCTAACCCCTTATGTCAGTGCTTTCCAGCACTGACATAAGGGCAATGCAGCTCTGAAGTTAGGGAACAAACATTCCCTTGCTTTGAGGAGGCCTCCGTGAGCGACACCCAACTGCAGGATGCAGCACACGTCTCATTGGCACTGCTGTGCCAGTGCTGGAAAGCACTGACATAAGGGGTTAGGATTGCGCCCTTAGAAACAGAAAAGCTTCCAAGTGTCCAAGAATGTATCCATACATGGTTGCTGTCTGAATGTCACGTTCAAATGTTGATAAAGTTTAAAAGATCCTCAGTTCATTGACTGATGGTAGGGGGCACTTCTCCTTTCAGTGTCTCAGTATAAGTCTTTTAGCCACAGTAGGAGCATAAAGATTCCCATTTCTACAGTCTAGTGTTTATCATCCATGAAATAGGCAGATGATTGTGGGGAAAAAATGTACCAACAAATACATTGTACACTGTAATAGAGAATTAATACAGCTATTCCCCTTTTTCTCCCTTTCATCCAGTGCAACTGGAAAAGCCCAACTCTCTTATATCGTCCCTGACACCATCACAGAGTGGAAAACCAACGCCTTCTGTGTGCATGGAGAGGCTGGGTTTGGCCTCTCAGAATCAGCCTCCTTGACTGCCTTCCAGTCATTCTTTGTGGAGTTGACAATGCCCTACTCCATAGTGAGAGGGGAAGATTTTCTCCTTAAAGCCAATGTCTTCAATTACCTGGGCACATGCATCCAGGTAACCTTTTTCTCACTCTTTGTTGGTTTCTTTGCTTGGTTAGAGAAGTACTGAGAAACAAATACAGGTAAGCGTTTGCAGATTTGATTCACCATCGATGCCGGGGTCCCAGTTTAAATGTCCTTGGAATTTTTAAAGTGCACAAAAATTGAGTTTCCTTCCTTTGCACAGCAAAACCATGCCATTTCCAAGCCTCTCGGGCTAAATATAGCTCTAAAAACCTTCTTCCTAGTCTCCCAACATCGCCCCAGAATACATCAGTATAGAGCTATACCTCATTTAGCCTCTAGATGGAGCCGAATATAATGAAACTAATGGACTAATTTCATTCCTGCTTTCAAGGAGGAATGCCCCCCCCCCCCCGAATCAATCACAGTTAATTTTGTTTTTGTTTTTTGGACTTATTGGGGGGATTCCCAGGGCAACTTTTTCATTCAGAACCAGGGCAGGTAGTTTTTGGGTTCCCCCTGCAAGTCCAATAAGTCAGCCCAGAGCATTTTATTAGCACCCAGTGGAGGTAGATCAAGTATGCCTCTGCCTCACCCCCCACACTACAGCTTCTGGGAGTGTTAGGGGAAAGTATTCCTGGGAGAATGCAGGCTGAACAAAGGGAGTAGGCCTAGTGGTTCATGGCCAGTCAAGAGTTTTGTTTAGTCTTGTGTATTTGAGGCTGACCAATGTTCTCAGAGGAAGAACGTGCACATGTGGTAGAATCTGGACTCACAGATTAGGAGGGCAGTGAGTGGAAAGAGATACTTGGATATTCCATGACATGAAACCTATGGGATGAGGAAGTCCATGTGAGTTGTGACGTGCACTTATTCCATGGAAAATTTCCATTCACACATTGATTTTTGCCCTTCTGGGTTGGGCTTGTCTGTTCAACCAGCTGTGGTCTATCACATAAACATGTCCTTGGAGTCTATAAAAATTCTTAAGCAATTTGTCTTCTCATTCGGCTGACTCAGATTTTGGAGCATATTATTCTTGCATATTTATTTGAACAGGTAGGTGTAGTTCTGTGGAATAGACAGAATCTGAATGTCTGGGGCATCCAGATGTTCCATAAAGTTAGCAAAAGGAACACTGAATTGTTTCCTAGAGATACAACACTTTAAAAATTGAATTCTGAATAATTTTATCAATTCTTGCCATATTATCTCTGTCTTCTCAGACATATATGCCAGTGGTTCTCAAACCCTTATATAGAGTTTATGAACCACTAGGTCTCTGTGGGAGCAGGGGGGAAGGTAGTGAGATGATCCTCAGAAGGTGTTGCTACTGGGAACTGAGGGGCTTTTTTGTCAACTTACCCCCCTTGCACTAGCCTCCTGGGGGTGCAGGGGGCCCCATGAAGCCCTCTGCAGGGCTCCCCACATCTCGGAATGTTCAGAAAATGTGATTAGGAAAATGCTATTGAGACCCGGAAGTGGGTTGCAATTGCATTTTTTTTAACAATCCAAGATACGGGGAGCCCTGTAGAGGGCTCCACGGGGCTCCCCACACCCTGGCGCAAGGGGCGGAAGTTGATGAAAAGGACCCTCAGTCCCCGGCAGCTGCACGATCCTGAGGATCATGCTGCTGCTGCCTTCCCTGCCCCTTAAGGGGAAAGGATCAATTGTTCTTGGGCTGGTGGGTTGTGACCCACTAGTTTGAGAACCTCTGATGTATGCAGTTGTACCAGTGCTTAGTGTACCCTTCTAACAGGGCACAGTACAGAACAAATATCTGCCCACGTAACATTTTAGGTGCGTGAGTTATCGGATATTAATGTAATGAACACACTAAATGGTATCAAGGCTCTCTAATGGAATTGCACCAATTTCTTAGAAAAAGCTAATCTCCTGAAGTTAACAATGTCATTGTATTACCTGATCTGTAGTTCCATTCATCACAGTAGCGGACTGTACTGACATTGTACTTCTATTGTGCCATTTCTATTGTTTTCCAGCTCAAGCTTCTTTGTTAAAAAGAACATATAACTCACAGACATAAGTCCATTTTCCTCACAAGAGTTCCTCTTGCCAACAATATCCTTTGCCATGCTGATGAACTTTGGTTATTCCTGCTCTGTGCTTGGGATGCAGCATTAAAACATGACTGTTTTCTTCTGTTAAGCCTGTGCGTGTACAACAGAAGGAGACTTCATAGGAATAATAACCTAGAGAGGAGGCTGGCAAAGTGCAGGAGATGGAATGAGATGCAGTACCTTTTGCTCAGGTGTTCTCTGCCCTCTCAGAAGTTAACTTGCTCTATAATGGTAGAGGATAATCAAGTCTATTGTAAGTGTTTTATTTCCTCGTCTTGCCAGGTCCGTGTCTTCTTGGCACAGTCCCAGGATTTCCAAGCCCAGCTTCTCTCACCTGTTAATGATAACGGATGTGTGTGTGGAGGGAAAAGGAAGACCTACATCTGGAAGATCGTCACTAAAAAACTTGGTCAGTGAGCACATGAGCTGCTCGTTTCTGTCCCTTTGCTTTGTAAATGAAGGAAATCTGGTAGCAGTTCATCTTGTTGATGACTGAAGTGATCAGCACTGAAGAGGTGCCACAATTTGGTGATCTTCCACCGGCCTTGTGTTGTGATCTGCCCAGTGCTTGACAAACCCTTTGGGGTTTTTGCAGGCCTGGAAAGGCAACAACATCCAGAGAATCCATGAAAGCCTCTGGAAGGCAACCATGTGTGGCTGGTGGGCTGCATTCAGCTTCATGGACCACAAGTTGCCCAGCCCACATTGGGGATAATTAGCCTGTTACGGTAGTGCATTCCAAATCTAAAGTTATAAAGGTGTAGGTGCTCCTCAACACGCTGGCTAAGCTGCCCCTCCTCCTCGCTGTCAGAGCTATTCCTGGCGGTGAGAGCAACGTGAAGGCTTCGCATTGCTCTTGCCTCCCAGAATGGCTCCATCAGTAAGGGGGAGGGGCAGCTTACACAGCGCATTGAGGTGCCCTGAAAACATAGCGCTGTGCTCTGTAGGGTTGCCAAAAATTATTCTGTTCCGCTACCTCCCCCCCCTTTTTTCTTCAAGCAAACAAGTGACAACAAATGACAAAGGTTTGTCTTAGCCTATTTATTTTTTTACAGCTTTACATACATGTTTCCCACCCCCATTTTTTAAGCTGGCAATCTTCTGGCATACCTAGTTCATACTCACTGTCTCACAGTTGCTGTCTATTTCCAGTGCAAATCCATTTCAGGATCTGGAGTTTCTTGGACTCGGGGAAGGGACACAGCTTCCTAGTGGGGTTGAAGGGGAGCAGGAGCAAGCTTAGCTCATACACACTGTCAGCCCCTCTCCCATCACCAGAGACTATGAGAAGTAGCATCCTAAAGTAGCGTCCCAGGAGCTTTAGGGACACTGCATGAGCCTCCTTAATGTCACATTGCCTGTTGGGTGAGGAAGTGGTGGTGTGGTGTAGGGGAAAGGGGGGGAACATCTTCCCACCCCCAACCCCCAATTTCTCATAAAATCCCACTTGTAAGATGATATTCCCAGGCAAATGCAAGCAACTGAACTCTGCTGTCTTATACGCAGAAAAACTCTCACACTGAACAGATTCTTCTAGCATTCTTTGAATGCTACCTTTTTGTTCTTATACTTTTGTGTATTAATTGGCCTTTACAGTCTCCTGCTAGCTGTGAGCACCAGCCCTTCAAATGAGTTACACACACCATTGCCAAGTGGTAGGAGATGGCACCTACGTATACTTGCCATAAAAGCCCGCACTGTAACCAACAAGCCCTATTCTTGCTCTGGTATATTGTGACAGTGTCAACAGAGCTACAGACAGGCTGGCAGGCTGCTATATGCATGACAATTGTTCCTGTTCTCTTATATTTCCTTGATTTGCAATGGACAGAGGGGGCAGGAGGGGACGAGGTTCTTATTACAAGCTTCAAAACCATGTTCCCAGTTCTCCTTGGGTTCTCCTGAACCTCATCAGGTGCTTCACAACGAGAGCATCAGTCATGACAGACAAGGTTCACTAAGAGACCATTGAATGTACATTTCATTTCAGATGCCAAAGGCTGCCTGCAAGAGCTTTAAACAACATTCTCCTAGCAGTAATATTCTAGTAATTCTCTGGACAGTGACAATAATATGTTCTTTCACTTGGGGGCTATCTATTTTCAGGTGATGTGAAGTTCTCCGTAACTGCCGAAGCTCCACAGAACGGTGGAGCCTGTCGCAATGGAAGTTCTGGGGGCCTGGATGTGGGACGGAAGGACACCTTGATTAGAACACTGCTGGTGGAGGTACAGTAGAGAGGCATGGCTTCAGAAAAGTGCCTTGCCTTCAGACTCTGATAAAGCAATCTGGTTGCAATCTCAAGCTCAGCGTTGATTTTGTTCTGCATGTAAAACATACCCTTCCTGTGTGCTACTTTGGCCACTTCATGGACTTTCCTTCCTTAGTTGCACCCAGGGAGTCAAAGTGAACCTGAACAAAAACCCAAGCTGAGCCAAGTTTTTTTTCCCCTAAACTGGAGCAGAGTTGGTTCAAAATGAGTGCTTGATTAAAACAAACCTGATGAGCTGGTACACACACTGATTCTCCTCAGAGTCTGTCATCAGCTTAAGAAGGGGTTTTCAATATCTTCTTCTACTCTTTATTTTTCCCCCTTAAAGAAATGGGAAACAGCAGGCAAGACAAATGCTTGCTGTTTTAAGAACTGAGGATAGAAATGTATACAAATTTGCTGTTAAGTGGTCTAGTTGTTTATACAGGCATACTTTGTGGTGCTTCTGGATTATGGCTGGCACCATCTCCACTGAAGTGGTCAAGCTGTGCAGGCAATACACCATGGCAGACTGAGGTTGCCAGTACTCCAGGGGTGCCCTGGAGTCTCTGAGAATCAGAATTAGTCTTCAGGTGATTCCTGAAAGTGATCCTGGAGATTTTAACAGGGCTTCCAGGAATTTCCAACACTGCATCCAGCTGGAAAACAAATCTTCAGGAATCGCTTCAGTCAGAGCTGGCAACCATACTTCAAACTGCAGGTGGAGCCTCACAAAACTGTTTGTGGCTCTGTATTCGCTTCTCCATATTGGTATTTATATTCAAACCTAAATCCCAGTTGGTGGCAAGCTGTGTGATTCAAGGCCCAATCCTAACTAAATGCAGCCTGAGAGGCACAGTAATGCTGGCACAAACTTCACTACATCCTGTGGGCAGCTGGGGACATGAGGGAGGGAGGGAAGTAAATGAACTTATCCTCCGCCACTCCCACATCTCCAGTGGGTCTACTTGAAACTGCAACAGCTGTGACTAAGATATTGCAATGCTCCCCCCACCGAGACCCACCCCTGCTTCCCAAAACACCCCCTTATCTTCCCACCCCTCACCCACCCCCTTCTTGCTCTGTTCCCACCACCTGCATAAGTGGTTTACCTATACCGGTAGGGGCAATTGTCTCCAGTGATCTTCGGGAGTTGCCACCCTTTGCAGCAAGGCTTGGAAAATGGCTGCCGGTGTCGCACATCTGTGCCACCGTCAACTGTGGAAGCCGAAAGCCTTTCTGCTGCCATGAGTGGCTGCACACACAAGTCTAGTTAGGATCAGGAGGTAAGAGTGAGTGTGATTTTTTCCCCATTGGCTGTTCCATTGATTTCTAAAACTTGTATTTGCCTCCTTTCTCCCCTAGCCTGAAGGAGTTGAACGAGAAGCTACCCAGAGCTCCCTTATCTGTACAAAAGGTAAGAGGCTTGCTTTGTACTGCTGGAATGGAGGAAACCTTTTGTCAAAACCTAATAATAAATGGTTCCTGGCTGGGGTCAAGTGAGATCAGCGAGTGCTGAGTAGAGAAGTTGCCATGTTGCCAATACTTGCCAGGCCCATTTAAAACACCAACACAGAAGATCTGGCCCTTGTAGAGTCTCTGTTACAGTTTTCCTTTTGTTCAGCTTGTATGACTGGGCCAGTCTTTTCCTTATTCTCACTGAACTCCATCAGTTCATATGGATATACTTTATACTAAGTAAGAGAAGGGATGCTTCCAAAATCCTCATCTCAGTTTCTCCCTTAATTTTAGTGTTCTGAAGTCCTGTAACCTGGTCCTGAGACCAAAGTAGAAGTAATGCGCCAGGAGTCTCCCATTGTTCTAGCTTTTAATTTTCAAATTCAGTCCCTTCCTAAAACACTGCAAAAAAGCAAGGGAATGTCATCTGTCTTTGCTGCTGTCACTGGCATAGCTACTTTTCTGGGAGCTCTCAGTACAACTGGAATTAAACAGGAATGACATGTTGGGCAGAGCACCTGTTGCTCCTGCCCAGAAGCGTACTGAGCTGGATGGATGGTCTGGCAAAAGCAGCTTCCAGTGTTCAACCTGCCTGATTTTAAAGTGTGGTGGGGAGGGAGACAGATGGGCGGGGGCTTTTCTTCAGGGAATGGGGGACCAGAGCCTCTTCATAGGTAGCTAAATTCACCTATGGAGATCCACTGCAGTGTACCTAATTTTACTTTTTTCCCCCTACACAAAGCACTTGGTTTCTTTCCATGTAAAGGAATGGCATTCAATATTTTCATTGCAGATGCTGCAGTATCTGAGCAAGTGTCTCTGAAGCTCCCTGCAAACCTGGTGGAAGGATCAGCCAGAGCTTTTTTCTCTTGCATTGGTCAGTTTTTTCACCTTCTTGCAATGACAAAAGAGTGGCCTCCCACTCATTTGAATAACAGTCTTGAAACTGGGTTCTGGGCATCTGGTTCTTGTTTGTTTAACTGCAAGGATATATATTGTGCATGTAGGAGAACAAATTTTTAGCAGCTCTTCTCTTTTAACCTTTGATTTCTTCCCTAGGATAATTATCATTAATTTATATTAATAAATTAATTTTATTTGTTTTAAGAAATATATTTTATTTACACAATTTATTTTAAATTATTAAAATAAGTAATAGTTTTAGTCATTGCTTTTCAACAAAAAACATTTCTGAAGTGGTTCACCTAGCAAAATAAATGAACAAATGATTCCTGGTCCTAAAGCTGCTTATAGTCCAAAAAGATAACTAAAAAAAGCTATTAGAGAGAGTGCTATGCTGGAATAAATAGGGACAGTTACCCTCCCCTTCCTAAATATGATGGTCAAATTAGATTTAATATAAATGTTTATTGTGACCTTTGGGTGTGTTTGCTTACTAAATAGAATGCAGAGCATCCCCTAAATAAGCCAAAATTGCAGCAGGAAGGATATGGGGCAATTACTTTGTTCCTGCTGTAATTCCAAGACCAATCACACATACTCGTCCTGTGCTATTTTTAATGGGGAAAAAACTTCCATTGTCTTTCAACAGAAACTTTTTTCATTAAAAATAGTGCATGGAGGTCCGTGATTGTGATCAGATTCATGATTGCACAAAATATTAAATCCCCCCCCCATTGTGGGTTTGCCACAACTTGCCCTTTCCCCCAGAATTATTTCAAAATGACAACAAAAGTGGAAGTTGAAATCCTGGGGTTAGAGTCATATCTAGTTTGATTTCTACTTCTTTGCAACAGAATGAGGTGCATAGACCTTTTCAGGAAGCAACAGACTGCTTACTCCTTCATTTACTTCTCAATCCAAGTAGAAGAGGCATTTCACTCTTTGGCCAGAGTAGAGACAGGGTGAGAATATTGTTTTTCCAGTTTTCCTCAGGTTCACAGCAGATAAATAACTTGCTGCTGCCGATGTGACACAAATTGAAATGGACTTGTACAGTTGCATCAACTTTCATAAAATCTTGTGCTTACAAAACACGGATGTCTTTCCGATAGGAGACCTCATGGGCACAGCCATGCAGAACCTGCATCAGCTCCTTCAGATGCCTTATGGCTGTGGAGAGCAGAATGTGGCCTTGCTTGCAACTGACATCTACATCTTGGAGTACTTGAACGCAACAGCCCAGTTGACTGAGGAGACCAAATCTAAGGTCATCGGATACATAGTCAGTGGTAGGAGCTTAATTCTTACTTTGTCTTCCTTTCTGTATGCAGCCAAGGTTGAGATTTGATCTTGCTTTAGTTGCCCCCCACATGCATACAAACATGTCAACCATTCGGTACTGGGCTGGAGTCTCAGGAACTGGCATTGTTCTGCCATTACAATTACAAACGCAATCCAAACGATATCTTCCACTGGCACAGTGGCTGCTGTGCTGGTCCAGAGTGTCACAAACGTGCCATAAAGCATGTTTGAAACTGTTTAGCGTAGGTAGTGCCGGTGGGGAGACTTTCATTACCTGATGCTGCATCCCAACCCAGGGCCACAGGTGCTAACAGGTAAGGCGCCAAGCAGTGCAAGGGATGGGGGAGGGTGGCAGTCAGAATGAAGGTGGGGAAGGGTGTAATGGGGTAGGGGAGGGTGGAACAGGGGTAGGATAGGCCAGGAATTGGCAGAACAGGCCCTCCACTGCATCCTAACCCTTATCCCTGGCCTGCCAGCTTTAAAAAGGGCTGCTCAGACTTGTTCCTGCTATTTAGCAGGCACAGATCCAAGTAGCCACATAGGACAAGATGGGCTGTTACTTGGGGTAAGGGGAAAATATCATTTTACCCTAAGGAGACCTCCCTCCTGCTCCTGAGCTACATTGGATGTAGTGAGGCCATGAGGCCCTGCTGCAGCAGCACGACTTAGGAGTGGGCTGCCCATCATGATGGAGGAGAATCCAATAATAGTCTCTGTCAGAGTTGGCATTCTGCCACATGCACTCTGCCAATCCTCTGAATGCTGCTGAAAAAAACAATTTTTTGGTCAATGCTTTCTTTTGATGTGACCATCTCATTAATTTTGCAGATCTTGATTTTTAATGATTTTTTTTTTCAAACTTTCTGTGACCACCTGGTAAGGCATCCTAAGCATATAAAGGAAGTTTCTTAAAGGACATATTCTTAAAGACAGTAGATGGACATCTGGCAGGCACAAACTGAGAGGCAGGTTATGGGCGCCTAGCTGATAGGACATGCTGTGTGCGGTTGGTACCTGATCTTGAGTGCTACAGTTTGCTCAGAAGACACACACAGAATGTGCTCTCGGTGATAATTCCACCAGTCAGTACAGGTAATCCTAACCATGACTAGCTTAGCTGGAATGAGCATTGCAGCAGCGCTAGGTGCTTTCCAGCTGTTGCAAAAGGTGACATAACAGAGCATGCCAGCTGGCAGCCACTGAAGGCGGCAAGCAGCCAACTCCATGCAGCAGTGGATACCAGACCCAGGTAGAATCGCACAGGGAGTGGGCAGAACGGGGAGACAATGGGAGCAGGGAGGAGGGCAGATTGGGCCCAGGAATGGGGTGAGTTTAGCAGCAGCTGCAGCGTCCTCCAACTCCTAACCACCTTCCCGAGCCCAGCCTGCCTTCTTAGGTCCATAAGGACTTGTGCCAGCTATATTGCTGGCTCAGGTCTGTGTAGAACCACTGGACTGGCAGGGACCTTTCTCAGAACAAGGGAACAAATGTTCCTTTACCGCAAGGAGGCTTCCAAAGGCCAAAACTACCCCGGGGAATGCAGTGGACACCATATTGGTGCCGCCGCATCACTGCACAGGCAGTTACAGTGGATTGGGCTGAGAATCATAGCAGAAGGTATATAAGACTCTTCTTTGCATAGTTAAATAATTATTTTTAATGCGTGTGCTCCATTTGAACTGCTAGGAAATATTTCTCCCTTCCTTTTTAGGGTATCAGAGGCAGCTGTTATACAAACACCATGATGGATCCTATAGTGCTTTTGGACACAGGGGCAAAGAAAGCAACATTTGGTGAGAACTTGGAAAGTGTGTCTGGCTGCAGAGTCAGGCTGCTATAAGTCTCCTCTGGCATTTATAACTGGGCTAGATGAAGTGTTATACAGGGGCTGTTTGCTGGTGCTTCTTCTGCATCTTTGTGAGCCCTTTTAGGACAGGTGGCCATTTAATTACTTGATTTTCTCTGTAAATCTGCTTTGTAGATTTTTTTTGTTAAAACATTTTTATATTATGATGATGATGATACCATCCATGGCTTATTAGACATGGGTTGCCACTGATGGGCCATATGCTAGGCTTGGCAGGTTCACCAGCCTTGTATAATGGTCACTAAATAAAGCTCAAGATAGGCAATATAAAAGGAAGCTATCTGGGAGTCAAGAACAAGTGTGGCAAATGAGCACCAGTTCCAACCATGATCTCACTGGGTCTTAGGCAAGCAGTTCTTCCTCTGCCTCAGCTGCAATATGGGGTTGGGGGGGGTGTCAATACCACTCACTTTACTGGGTTGTTGTATGCATGGTAAATACACATGAAGCACTTTGCACATTCAGAAAAGTACTATACAAATGTTAGGCATTGTTTTTTATTCATGAGTAATGCACTTTAAAATCTTGAGCTCATATGGTACTATTGACATAATAGCAAAACTGCATGATGTCATGGTGTCTCGTCTACTAGGCATACTCACTCTTTACAGAGCCGAGAAGCTTGAACAGAGTTTGATTGTGGCAGCTGCAAGTGGGCACTCATGTCTTGTGGCATTTCTTTTCAGGCTCACTGCCTTTGTATACAGAACACTTGCAAGAGCTTCAGCCCACATTTTCATTGATCAAAACGTCCAAAGGCAAACCTTCACTTGGCTAGCTAGCAAGCAAAGATCAGATGGATGTTTCCAAAATGTTGGGGAAAACTTCAACAATGCTCTGCAGGTGATAACTTTTTTGCATGTAATTTATAACCTTTCCGCTATGGAGATGGTTTTTCATTCTTGGTAATTGTAGAGCTCCCTCTCCAGTCCCCCAGGTTTCTTGCTCTGCTAACCTCAGGACATGTACACTTTGTACACAAAATGGGAGGGGGGATTGTGTTCGGGTTTGTGTGTGTGCGTGTAGTGACTATTGGATTTGAGCTGGGTTCAGCTGAATCATGAAGTTCGGTCAGTGCCCTTGGGACAAATCATTGTCTCAGTTTAACCTATCTTACAGGGTTGTTACAAGGATAAAATGGGGTAAGTCACCTTGGGAGAATTTCAGGGTGTTGTCCCATAAACCACACCTTAATCTCAGTCTGTTGGATTTGGTTTAGATTGTAGTTTGTGGTCTCCTAGCCTGCATCATTTACATTTATGGCCCAATCCTCTTCAGTCATAGCACCAGCGCAGCAGTAAAAGCGCCATAAAGCTCTTTTAGATACCTGGAGAATAAGCGGTGCTGGTGGGAAGGCTGTGCTGTCCCGCCAGCACTGAATCCCCAGGGCAGGTACTTACCAGACAGCACAGGGGAAGGTGGCATGGAGGCAAGGATGTGGTGTTTTGGGGTGGGCAGAGGGGAGTGAGGGGTGGTTCAGGCCTGGGGGGGGTCAGGGATAGCTGCCTCCACCATGTCCTAACCCCTGTCCTGGGTCTGAAAGCCCTACACAAGGCTTCTCAATTTTGCGCTAGAGATGTAGATGGCACAGAGCCAAGTAGCCCCATAGGGCAGGATGGGGCTCAACATGGGTAAGGGAACAAATGTTCCCTCATCCCAAGGAGACCTCCGGCCTCGTCAGTTTCAGCACAGGATACAACATGGGTCCTGCGGCCCCGTTGCGCCAGCACTGAGTTCCATTGGGCTGTCCGTCATTTCAAGCCAGCTCTAGGCAAATGTACAATGGCAGAAGCAGAACAGACATCACGTCTTTGAAAATGTATTTTACAGACTTCTTCCAGCCCTTCCTTCTGAACAGCCTGCCCCTCCACAGAGGGCTAAGAAGAGAACTGCACCAAAGGGGGAAACTTAAAATGCTATTTGAAATGAGTCAGTTCCTCAACTTTCCTCACTTTTGAGCCATTTTCTCTTTGTGTTTGTATTTTCAGGGAGCAGGCAATGAACTGGCACGCTCGGCCTACATCACCATTGCTTTGTTGGAGTCTAGCCCCTTACTGCGTACAAACGTCAACTCGGTATATATATATTTTTTCCATTATAGCTGATTTGTGGTTCTGTTTATTCAGTTCAGTATTAAATCTTTTCACTAAACGCCTGTGACCAGGAAGAAGTGATACTGTGCATTTAGTTATTTGATTTTTCTCTGTAAACCGCTTTGTGAACTTTTAGTTGAAAAGCGGTATATAAATACTGTTAATAATAATAATCTGACCAAGGATAGCAAAGGGGTGAGCATAATCCATCATCTTGATCGGCATGTAGATGCCATTATTGTCCTTTGCATTTTCCCATTTTGAACTGTCACGTTATGCATCGCCTTTATTCAGAATCAACATTCAGCATCCCAGTCCCCACAGCTTTGATTTCATGTTTGGTGATCTACATGTCAATTGGTGCACTTGCCTTGTTTACCTATACAAGATGTTTTTGCTCTTTATCCTTCCTCACCTCACTCGTTGTGTTTTACTGGTTACAGGCTTTCCACAGTATCCATAGGGGATATTTTCCCATCCACCCGCCACCCCGCAGACACCAGAAGCTGTGGATAAGGGGTAACCCCATCTCCGTACCCCTGTGCCCTCCATGCCTCATGACCTTTGTTAGCTTCATTGCATTTCCACAAAGATCTAATGTTTTGCTTGAAAAAACACTTATAAGCAGAAACCTTATAGCAAGACACAGGCAACCAGCCTGCAGGCTAGAAGGAAGATGAAGAGCAAATGTTAACTTCCTGCTTCCTGTTGATTCCTGGTCTCCCTTCTAGGCACATTTATCACTGCATGGGAATGTAATAAAGCTAAACAAAGGTAATGGGGTGTGGCGGGGGGGCCTGCAGGGAACCACAGATAACCAGATCTGCGGGCACCAGGGGACGCCAGTACTTCGTTCTGAGCTTTACTCAAGATTTTTATTTTTTTGAAACATCCTTTCTTTTCCAGGTTTTCTGAGAGTTTTTTTTTTTAAAATGCATGAAAGGCACACTCCTTCCCTACCTGTCCCTCTTTTACCCTCTTGCTCAACTGAATTTATCTTGCCCTTGACAAAGCAGGGGGACACTAGCAGCAAGGAGATCTGGCTAGGTGAGCAGTCCCGTCTCTAGCAAGTCCTTCCCACTGCTAATTACCTTCTGTCTTCTCAAAGTCAACTTATTTTTGTTGTGAAGGAGTGGGGGGGGGGAAGCAAAATCCACATTATAAACTTGACCCATTTCTGGAACAGCCATAATGTGTGAGCCTTTCTGAACTGGCAGAGTTCGTATAGTGAACTCCTCTCCTCGTTCCAAATTCACCTCCATCATTAATGTAAACAGAAAATACTTGTTTTAATATTTTAGAACTGTCAAGAAGGCTCTTTGTTCCTTGAGAAATGATCTAATCCAAATGTGTTAAATACTGACTTGATTGTTCCCAGTCTAAAAATCTTGAAGGATCTCCAGACTGGAAGCCTCCCAGATCCTCCATGCCTGGGGAAAAATGGAATTTGGAAGGGAAATGAAATGTGCCAGGAATGCTACATAAGAATGATACTTTAGTTTGTTCGATGTTTGTTGTAGCCTCTGTATTGACTTAATCTTTTTCTTTTTTTTAAACTAGGATCCAGTAATTCGAAATGCCTTGTTTTGTTTGGAGGCTGGATTAGAAAAGGGAAATATCAGTGTCTATGATCAAGCCCTTCTGGCCTATGCCTTTAGCCTAGCTGGTAATAAGCCAAAATTGGATTTGTTATTGGATATGCTGTATAAATCAGCTAAGAAAGAAGGTGAGTCACTTCTTCCAAGATGCTACCATATTTAAGAGACTGTGGGCGCAATCCTAACCCCTTATGTCAGTGCTTTCCAGCACTGAAATAAGGGCAATGCACCTCTGAGGTAAGGGAACAAACATTCCCTTACTTTGAGGGGGCCTCCGTGAGTGACACCCAACTGCAGGGTGCAGCACATGTCCCATTGGCTGGAAAGCACTGACATAAGGGATTAGGATTGCACCCTGTACCACTTGTACAAACAGAATGAATAGTCATGTGAAGCACACCGCATAAAATTGTGGACGTTAAAGTATTGAACTGTCACATGAAGATGGAAAGCTTCTTAAATCATCAGATTGTTCTTACTGCCACAGAAAGAATCTGAAAAGGATCTAATTATATATAAACGTCACAAAAAAGTCAAGATATCTATATTATTTCTTTGGCCAAATCTGCCAAGAGCATGTGTGGCATTTTGGTGTTCTTTCTCTGGTGTAAGTCAGGCGTCATTTCAATCAAGCCCACAGCTTGACTGAAGCGGTTACTGACCACATCTTGTTGACCATTCAGCTTACTTTACAAAGTTTCAGTCCTATGAAGTATACACATGAACCTGGGAGAAAATCCCACTGAACTCAGTGGGACTTATTTCTGAGTAGACATGCATAGGATTGTGCTGTAAGGAAGCTCAAATTTGTTTGTTTTTCCTGAGGATTCTCCAAAAAAGGTACAGAAGGACCCGACTATTCCAAACTGAATTAGAGATATTATTTCAAACTGGGCTTGAAAAGTTTATAGACAAGCTTCTTTGTAGTGGCAGATGTTGCCCTGTATGACCCACACATGTGCCTTGAAACATGCCCAGAATCCTCTGCACTGCCCTAGAGTTCAGTGGGATATGAGTCACTGCAGAAGGAATGACATGTGAAAGTCATCAGAGTTGTCTAAATTATCTTTTTCAGTCTTATTGGTTGTTCTGTTTTGTCCTCCAGTCAGAGATCTTTGCTTCAGCCCTACCTCTGCTCATCTCCTGCAAAGGTTTTCCCCATCCATTCATATGCACTTGTCATTTCCCCTTGCACTATTCTAGACATGGCCAAAAAGATATAATTCTGCAAAAATTTACATCCAGAGTAATTTGTTCAAACCCTGTAAATATACTCAGTTGCCCAATTTGACTTGGGACACAATCCTACCCGGTGCTGGAACAGGCAAGCCAAGAGGCTTGCGCTTTATCCAGCACAGGGTAGGGGTCCAAAGCAGCTCAACCAGAGGTAAGGGGAAACTTTTCCCCTTACCTCCGGGTAAGGTGCCCTTGCCCATGGATATCCTCAGACTTGCACCACCTCCTGAAGTGACACAAGTCCAAGGAGAATGGAGTGGCTTGAAGTCACTCCAAACCAGTTGTGGACCTGCCATAAGGTCCAATGGGGCACAAGCCCTGGGCGCAAGCTGCTAGGACCCCACAGAAGCCTCTCTGAGGCTCCCGACGGGGGTGGAAGCGTTAGGGAACCTCAGAGAGGTTTCCCCGATGCGGGTGGAGGTCACACGAGGCTCTGTGAGCCTCAGGTGAGGGGGGGAGCTTTTGTGGGGGGGTGGCGACAGCCTGCGGGGGCACCATCTTTGCCCCGGGCACAAGGCTGGAGAAGTCTACTGCTGCTCCAAACTCCCTGGGAAGGTGGGTTGGGATCAGTCATAGCTGCTGGATCCCAGCCCCGCCTCCCGCTCCCCGTCCACCTGCCCCTGAGGCTGGATTCAGTTTCTGTGCACCAGCGTGGCTTACTCCTGAGGAGGTGCAAACGTGCTTTACGTCACGTTTGTGACCCTCCTGGGCCCAAGTCCTCCTCTGGATTGCACCCTTATTTTGTTCTGGTGACATTTTTTTTTCCTGGTCGCAGAATCAGGAACCAGCATGTTAGTCCACACAACCAAGGACAAAACTGCTTTTTAAGTCTTACATTAAAGAAATGCACTGTTGTATAATGTGCGCTTAGGGCCATAGAGATAAACCTCTGCCTCTGTTAGCTTCAGTAGGATTTCTTCTCGATTATTGGTTCTGTCCCTTCAATCATCCTCATGCTGATTTAATGTTTATAGAAGGGCCTAAATTTGCTAGATGCACCCATGAGACACAGGTCTCTGCCCAGAGGCTCACAGTTTCATCATCACATGTACATAAAATGAGTGCATGGAGGTCAGATCTTGGGTCCTGTAGCATTCTTCCTCCCGGAGCAGGAGTTAGAGGTCAGATTTCTATGATTTGCACTGTCTCTCTGGACTCATTGGGATTTATTTCTGAGTAGGCATGCATAGGATTGCATTGTTAGTCTCTGTTTGCCATTTCAGGTGGCACGTTGCACTGGGAGCGTGATGACAAGCCACCCGCCGAAAGGTCTCCGTCCTTTTTCCCCCGTGCCCAGTCAGCTGAGGTTGAGATGACGAGTTATGTGCTTTCGGCACTGATCACCAAACCCAACCTAACACCGGAAGAAATGACAACTGCGTCACAGATAGTGCAGTGGGTAGCTAAGCAGCAGAATCCCTATGGAGGCTTCTCCTCTACCCAGGTAAAGTAACTCCTGTTTCTGAAACATAGGGACGATGACCAGGACTCTGTATACGCTCCAAGATGAGCAACCCAATCCAAATTGCGCTCAAGCTTCATGAGCAAGTAGTTCTCCCAGATTTGACCCACCATGCCATATAGGGTAGAACTAGAGTGGGGAAATTTGGGTTCTACTCCTTGCTCAGCCATGAGGACAACTGGGTAGACAACTTGAACCTTGGTATCTCTCAGTCTACTTGGTATCTCTCACCTACTTCGCAGAGTGGTGATGGTTGTTGTTGTGAAGATAAAATGGGATAGCTTGCATTAAAGCGGTTCTGAATTCCCTGAGGGAATGGTGGGAGGCAAATGTGAGAAACAGAAAAATTGCACCCAGAAAAGCAAATTTTGCAGCCTTCATGAATTATGCAAATTTGCAGTCTCTTAAGGTTATAAGAAACTGCCTTATGCCACGTCAGACCAACCCTGTGTTAGTGGTCACTGCTTTCCAAGGCCTTGGGCAAAAGATCTGTCAGCATTGAGAGGACCTGAAAAAAAGATTTGAGAACCTATTTAATTGGGAATTAAATCTGGGTCTTAAACAATGAGCTATGAATCATCCTATATTGTTTATCTTGAATGCATAACTTATTCTTCAGTTTTTTTCCCCATATAAACCTATTAAAAAAAATAGTTCACATTTTTATACTACCCTTCCTCCAAGGAGCTCAGGGTGGTATATATAGAATATCTCATTTGCTGTAACTGTCGGTTTCACTCAGTATTTTGTTAGTTTTCTGTAGTCCTCAATATTAGCTGAAAACCAGACTGGTGAGCTCGCAGAGCTAGTAAACAGAGCTTTCAAGATCATGAAGTGTCAGATATCGCAACTTTTACTAGGGTTGTATGATCACTCCTTTCCTTTCCCCAATCATGTTCAGCACCATAATTTCTCTGGGTTGCACTGAACATGAAGATTCAACCTATCTGATCAGGTTAGATGTTATGATGTCACAAAAAACGGGGGTGTGGGGAAGAGGGCAATGTAAATGAATAAGTGAACATTTTCACATGGACTGCTCAGAAATGGCTGAAAAGTGGAAAGGTTGGAGCACCACCAAAATTGTTGCTTAAAAATTTCACTTTTCACTAAAGTCATTTCACTTTAAATCCAACAGTAGCTGCTGTAAATGGTCAAGTATTAAAACAGTCAAGTAAGTGGATGTTTACTGGATTGAAAAGACCCTGGCCTGTAACAGAACTGTTGTGTTCCATGCTGTTTTTCATGCAAAGCCTCAAATATATTTTCATTGCGCTGTCTTTCAGGATACTGTAACTGCTATTCAAGCTTTGGCTAAGTACAGCCAACTTACCTTCTCCAAGGATGGTCGAAACACTGTCAAGATGCACTCCAGCAAGCCTTTTGAGAAGGTCTTTATGGTGGACCACAGCAACCGCCTCCTATTGCAGCAGACCCCCCTGCCTGATGTCCCAGGAGATTATACCGTGAATGTGAAAGGCAGTGGATGTGTCTTTGTACAGGTAATAGCTCCCTTGGCTGTTAGTGGAGGAATCACGCAGCTGTGGGGCTGGAAGGGGATACTGGAACCATCCTTCCTACCTGCAGTTCACTCACTGGCCCCTTAATTCTGAGCATTTTGTTTCCTGGTGTCTGTGGGGGATTTGTTCCAAGACCCCCTGTGGGTACCAAATTCTTCAGATAATGAAATCCACAGGGTCCCACCCCAGCAAACTAGAAGTGCCTTTCAGTTGCATCCAGGAGGCCTTCTGGGGCCCTCCAGTGCAGGCTTGGCATCTACAGATATTCAAACCTGCAGGTGCTGTTACCCTGCACATGCCCGATCTTGTCTGATCTCAGAAGCTAAGCAGGGTCAGGCCTGGTTAGTACTTGGATGGGAGACCCCCTGGGAATACTGGGTGCTGTAGGCTTATACCATGATCTCGGAAGCTAAGCAGGGTCAGGCCTGGTTAGTACTTGGATGGGAGACCGCCTGGGAATACCGGGTGCTATAGGCTTATACCATGATCTTGGAAGCTAAGCAGGGTCAGGCCTGGTTAGTACTTGGATGGGAGACTGCTTGGGAATACTGGGTGCTGTAGGCTTATACCATGATCTCGGAAGCTAAGCAGGGTCAGGCCTGGTTAGTACTTGGGTGGGAGACCACCTGGGAATACCGGGTGCTGTAGGCTTATACCATAGTCTTTCGAGACTGCAGGTTGCCAACCATAATGGAGATGGGAGTGGCCGTGTGGCTGGGGGAGAAACATCTCTGATAAGAAACAGCACAGAGGTGGGACAAACACATTTCAAAGGAGAAACAAAATATTCTCCAGTGGTTGGACACTGCTGTAGGAGAAAAGGGAACCTTTCTCATATTTTCAGACTTTTAAAATTTTGAAGTCTCAGCAGGGCTGGCCCCATCCATGAGGCCGACTAAGCTGTTGCTTCAGGCAGTAGATTAGTGGGGGCACACTGTCTGCCTGCTTGCCTCCACTGCTTCTTCTCTTCTTTCCACTCCCTGTATCAGAAAAGAAGAGGGGGACAGAGAGGGGAAGAGGAAATGGGGAAGGGTGTGTTGCACTGAAAAAACAGAGTGGGAGGAGCAGAGGCTGGCACATCATAGGGTAAGGGTCTATGCATAGGGCAAGGGTAAGCATAACAAAGGCTCATTTGTTATGCTGCCTCAGGCATCAGTAGCTCTTGGGCCAGCCCTGAGTCTCAGCCAGGAGACTCAGCCAGGAGCAGTAATCCTGTACAGGATTAAAAGTTTTAAAAGAACTTCAAAGACACAGACAGTGGTGGGTAAGTTGTATCTTTTGTTGTGGCATCACAGAGCCAAGCTACACATTGCAGTGCAGTGATGTGCAAAATATGCCCAATGATCATTTTGTTAACAAGTGCCCTTGGGGGGAGACAGCAGGTCTGACCAGAGCTTGGTGGTGGCCTGAAGCAGACTGGTATTCTCATCTCCTGCCCCCCCCCCCAATCCATGTACCCTTCCACTGTCATCCACTACTACATCCCCACCACCCCCAGCTGTTTAGAAAAGCAAGGATAGAAAGGCTCAAGTAATCAGGAGCCCACCCCCTTACCTGGAACTCTGGCGCTACCTCCTTCCTCTGCACTTCTGAAAGAGCAGAGCAAACAGAAGAAACAGTCAAGTAGGAAGGAGTGAGTCCTGGAGTTCCAGATAAGTGGCCGTGCCTCTTTCTCCTTGCCCACACCCAGCTATGTTTGTAAGTAGCCAGGTTTGGTAATAGTGATAGTGAGCAAGCAGAGAATGAGATGGCTGACTGACAAGGTTTGGTCAGTGTGAGCAAATATGGGGTGCAGGGCAGTCCTCATCAGTTTGCCACTCCCCCTCCAACTCATCACTCACTTTAAGACTGTGTCATGGCATGCAGGCCAGCCCTGGGAAAGAGCAATTTGAAGTGAGCAACAGATGGGAGAGAGGGGCTGCTTAACCCTTCCCCCACCTATTGTATTCCCCCTGAAAAACATTCCCTATGCTTCAGCTGCTTTGACTCCCACTGGGGTTCCCGACCAGTGTTCACCTTGAAAACACAGATCTGGTACTCCGTTGTGTGGAAAGCAGTTCAAGAAGAAAGAGGTTGGCAGAGGAAGCCTAAGGACACAATCCTAATCCATTTTCCAGCACTGACATAAGGACAATGCAGCTCCAAGGTAAAGGAACAAGCATTCCCTTACTTTGAGGAGGCCTCCGTGAGTGCCGCCTAACTGAAGGATGCAGCACACGTCCCACTAGCACAGCTATGCCAGTGCTGGAAAGTGGGTTAGGACTGCACCCTTAAGCACTTACCTTACCTCTGACAGTATTTTAGTGTGAATGGTCCTCTCCCAAGGATACTTTGCAGCAGCAGAGGCTAATGTTACATGCAACTAGTGCTGTATAATATTTATTTTGGCCCACAAATGCATTTCAGTGGATGGCTTGAGCATGGCACACAGATAGCAACAGCAGTGCTTGGGAGGGAGAATCTCCTTCATATCACCGGTAGCCTCAACTCTGATGCAATGTCAGATTTCCAGCAATGCAACCTGCTTAGAAAATTATTATATCCCTCTCTGCAATGAAAGAATAACCAGCAAAAGATCATGTGAACACACAGATGCTAAAACTGTCCTCAGGGATGTTCTTCTCCTCAAGTGGCAAATGTGACAGTGAGTGAGTGGGTGTGACTCGCCCACTTGGCTTTTTCAAGGGTCTTCCTCTGACTCTAGAGCAATGGTTCTCAAACTTTGAGCACTGGGACCCACTTTTTAGAAGGGGAATCTGTCAGGACCCACCAGAAGTGATGTCATGACTGGAAGTGATCTCATCAAGCAGGAAGAATTTTAACAGTCCTAGACCACAATCCTACCCACACTTACCCAGGAGTATATCCCATTGGCTATCATTGTTAAAAGAATATACATAGTAGCTTGTTAAAAGTACAGGTCTGTAACATTTCCCCAAATGCAGTCACATACCATGCTTGCATCAAGTCTAATATATTAAAAATAAAATATTGAAATGAATGGGGGGCCCCCCCCGAAATTGGCTCGCGACCCACCTAGTGGGTTCCAACCCACAGTTTGAAAAACACTGTTCTAGACAACAAGTTCCAGTTGGCTTGTCCCTGGGAGGAAAGATTGGTGGTGGTGATGGTGAGACTGTGGCTACAGCCATACAATGACAAATCAAAATCTGCACTTAATGAGTTGTGACCACTTCCTGCTGCGGACACACATGTCCTCAGGTTCAGATTCAGGACATGTTCACTTCACCTGTCCTCAGGTTCCTGTCCCCCCCTCCCCCAAGCTATCCTGCTGCTATTGAAAGCCTGGAGATCACATTTGTTTGGCTTGTTTTTCAATCCCGTGTTTCTTTTTCTTCTTTTCCAGACAACTCTGAAATACAACATTATCCTTCCCCACAAAGCATCTGGGTTCTCCCTCTCAGTGCAGACTGCAAATGCCTCCTGTGAAGGCAGTGTCCAGACAAAGTTTACCATTGTCATTGCAGCCAGGTATCTTTGATTGAATCAACTGAGAAACATGTATGATGGCACGTATGAATAGTTCAGATAAATCATATGATCCAGTGCTGAAGGTGTCCGTGTATAGACATTCTAATCTATTGTACCCTCACCCAGGAATAAAGGGTTGAGATACAAGTATGGGTAAAATTAGGGACACAACCTCATTCACCATTTATCAGAGACCAACAATAAAGCAGCTCAACTACAGTACAGGCAACTTAACTAGGTTAGGACAGCAGCAGTCAAGTAACCTCCCACCCAACTAAACTGCATGCAAACCAAGAGTAGCTGCTTAATTTTCCCATTTCATCAAGGCCCATCTCATCTGTTTGGTCTGGTCTCTCTGTGTGGCAGGAGGCCAGTCCGAGTCCCCACAATCATTCCCCATGATTCTGAGTAGGTGAGACAGATAAGGTCCAAAGAGGCTTTCATTCCCTTTCTTTTGGGTCTTAAACCTGTGAGGTGCTGGTCTACGTCATCCCCTTTCACCCTTATAGCTCTCAGTGCCAGGGCCTAGGAGAGGGGGAATAAAGGGGGTAATTTGTACCCGGGCCCAGGGTCAAAAGGGGGGCCCAGGAGACCAGGGAGGGGGCCCAGAAATTTCCTGGGATCTGACATTTTCCTATCTACTCAGACTTGTTGCCCTCACAGGATGCTGGGGACACTACCATGACTGGGGACACTACTGATGCCACATGGGTGGGTAGACCTGGGCTCCAAAGACTTTTCCAGTCATCTCTATCCTCCCCTCATCCTGCTTTGCCCTTCCCTGCCCCTATTCTGCTTGCCCGTCACTCCCACCCCCACTCTGTTTCACCCTTTTCCCCTTTTGCAAAGGGGCCCAAAAGAAACTTTGTACACCCTGAAAAAATTCCTCTCAGAGGCCACGCTCAGTGCGTTCGCCAACGTGCTTCTTTCCACTTCCCTCACAGCCTTGCTAGTTGTGACCAAAACATTTTTGTCTTACTTATTAGCACCCCCATAGCAACATTAGTTATAGCAATATTTACTATCCCACATATACAGAAGGGGAAAATGCCCCCTGCTACCACTGCCAGGCTTGGCAAGAGAGAAAAGTTCCTGTGTAGTCCATGTGCAACCAGCTAATCCTATCCTGCAATCTATAACAATGTAGAAGATATTGAAAGCTGTTAAAAATTAGTCCAAGAGGTGACAGGCTTTATGTCAACTCAGCCCCCCCCCCCCAAACTGGTAGATCTAATGGGCATTGGGTCCCTCCTCCATGCCAAGGCTGGGCCTGTGGGGCAGGGGGACCTCGCTTGTCCCTCTCTTGTTCAACGCAGCCTGCCAGAGTTAACGCAGTTGCAGCAGCCAGGGAAGTAAGGAGCCATTCTCCGCTGGTACATCCCTGTTGTGGTTACACAAATGGCTGTCAAGTAGCAGCATCTCCCATCAGCTTGAAAGTTACTTTCCCCCAGTATGGTTGGGGGGTTACTCGGTATGGAGGAATTTGGTATGAAAGGTTGAGTGCTTTGGCCTAGAATTCCAAACTGATGCAGCTTTTCTCCCTTCAGTTATACTGGGAAGCGTAACCATTCCAACATGGCCATTGTCGATGTGAAGATGCTCACAGGGTTTGTTCCTGATCCATCATCCCTACGAAAGGTAATATCCTAAGAGAAATGGAGTGACCATGCAGGGGTGGAGGGAGAGTAGGGTACGACACGTGAGACAATAAAAGGAGATTCTTGATTCCAACTGGAAAGCTGCTTTGTTGCACTGGTATGGTCCCTGATGAGCAGTTGGATACCAAGTGCAGCCTTGCTGCAAACACAGCTATGATCTTGAGTTCTTTAACATTTATACAGTTACATACTAAAGGCAAATACTCTGGGGAGGTGGGTGTTACTTCCGTGCAACTTCTGGAGATCTATACCAGAATCTGGAGTTCACCCCTTCCAGACCCTTCTTCTTCTTCCCTGCTTTCCGTGTTTCCCTTTTACAGCCTTTCCCTGCTCTCCCTTAGTCCTTCCAGTGCTCTTCCTCACCCAAAACCGCCTCCTGCTTTGCCCAATCTGTCCCCCTACCTAAGCAGTGGGGGAGTAATCTAGCAGGTGCAGTCCAAGAGAAGTAAAGTCAGAGTGTCCTTTCTGAAAAGATGGAGTAGGCAGATTCCTTCCATCCTTTAACATATCTTTGCTGGCCTTCCTTGTTCGCAGCTTCGTGATAGTAACATTGTGATGAAGGTGGAAACCAAGGAAAACCATGTCCTCTGCTATCTGGATAACGTAAGTTCTGCTCAGATCAGTGTCTTGTGCAACCTGTTAACCAAATACAAGGCTCATAATTCTTCTGTGCTTTCACTTCTAGCTGTCGCCCAAAGAAACCATTTTCAGTTTCATTGTTGTACAAGATCTTCCTGTTTCAAACCTCAGAGCTGCTCCAGTGCGTGTCTATGACTATTATGAAACAGGTAGGTCTTGGAAGAATATAACCCATGGAGCTTCATGATTCATCTGAAGTTCTTCACTTCTGCACAAGTACATCATTATCTTACATAATTTGCTGTCTCAAGTCATAGAGATGGTGAAAAAAAGATTAGACACACTCATGGAGGATAGCTCTGTCAACACCTACAGGGGGCCCGCGTTATCCACGGGTACAGCATCCACAGACTCCATCGTCCACAGTGCTGAACCACCCCCCTCCCAGCCCTCCAAGCCTGACTGGATCAGTGCTCCAGTCAGGTCCAGAGGCTTTTCTGGAGCCTGCAGAGGTTGTGTGTATCTGCCTGCAACCTCTGCAGGCTTCAGAATGGCCGTCTGGGCAAAAAAAAAAAGGGTGACTTCCAGTTTCCTCAGGCCTCAGAATCCCTTATATCCGCAAAAGTCACTTCCAATTTCCCAAGGAAGTGTTTTAGCTATTTTTGGTCCAAAGGAAGCATTTGGGCATTCTTTTGGTCCCAAATGGCCATTCTGAAGCCTGCAGAGGCCACAGGTGGATATGAGGCTCTATGCCTTTGGGAACAAATGGCATAAGGTGGCTGCTACTTCTCTTGCCTGTCCATGAAGACTTTTCCTAGAGGCATCATCTTTTCTTTGACAGAATGTAGGACTAGATGACCCTCTGGTCTGAACCAGCAGAGTGTCATATTCTCATGAAGTTAACAATACCATGGCAATCTGCTGGGTTTATTAACTGTCATAGAAGTTGGGGCATAAGCACTCAAATTTGGAACAGTTGAGCTCATGTTACATCCACACTAGAATTTTAGGCTGGAATTGCCATCCTGCGTTGACACATTTTTTAAACAAAGAATCCAGATAATGTCCTTGCCAGCCTGCACCCTGTATTAACCACCAATCTTTTCTCAGATCTGCTTTGTGGCACTTTTCATTTCTGTCGATGCATTGCAGCAAAAGCCTGTCCAGTGTGGACGGGCAGAGTGCTACCGAGGCATTTTTCAGAGCAAGCAGCACTAATTGCACCTTAATCAGCTCCTGTTCCTTAGGAGAAAGCATGAATTACTAAGTACCTTTCCTTTTTAAAAATTTATTTATTACAAAATAACACCGATAGGTCTATATGAAGCAGAACTCATTAGCCGCAAAACATACAACTGGTGAATAATACGCATGCTATGTTCTCTTTTTCAGATGAGAATAGTGTCGCTGAGTACAAGTTCCCTTGCAGCACAGGTGGCTCTTGAACCCTCTGGGTATCCCAAGAAAGGTAAGCTGAAAGATAGAATTGCCCAATTGAGAAATGGGAAGTGAGATTATTATCATGGCTAATAATAAGTGGGAAGGGAAGGAGGCTGCTGTACAGGGAATCCCAAAGTACCAACGAAGAACTGCAGCATGAAGTTGCTCAGCTAGGATTTATGAACAAGTTTGAGTCAATTTTGTTGAAGACTCATTCAAGAACAGGTTTTTCTCTCCCATTATAGGCATTAAAAATTAGCCAAGAAATGTTGCCTCATTGACCATTATGGGGGTTATGAATAATCATTGTGCATATTTGAATACATGTGAACTTTGTATTACAGGCAGAACCTGTCACAATGGTCCCCTAAGGAGAGTGTTAGGAATGATCTGGGCAACAGGGCTCTTTCTTTTTACTGCACCTGTTGTTGGTCCCTCAAGCAACCACCTGTCCTTCCAACTCACTTCCACCGTGGTCTGCTGAGCTGCCTGCAAATGTAAACTGCTTCCATGCATTACTGAACTAACCCCCCACCCCCACCACCACACCTCCAAGCACCTCCTGAGTTCCAGTGGTTGGCAGAAGCGGGGAAAAGGAGAGTAAAGGACAACCCCATTGGCCAAGGATCTGCCACCACCCCTCCAATATTACACCCCAAGATCACCGTGCTTTATAGCCTACACAATGTCGAGAGTTAGTAGTAAAGAGGTCCCACTACCCCAAAAAGGGGGAGGGGGATCCTTGCAAAAGCAAGTAAAAAGAACCTACATTTCAAGCATTTCCTTGAAATGAGGAAACAGATCAGGGAGGTGACAAGGAAGGACAGGGTTGTAATCATGGGGGACTTCAATTATCCTCATATTGACTGGGTCAATTTGTGTTCTGGTCACGATAAGGAAACCGGATTTCTTGACGTGCTAAATGACTGTGGCTTAGATCAGCTAGTCACGGAGCCCACCAGAGGACAGGTGACTCTGGATTTAATTTTGTGCGGTACGCAGGACCTGGTTAGAGATGTAAACGTTACTGAGCCATTGGGGAACAGTGATCATGCTGCGATCCGTTTTGACGTGCACGTTGGGGGAAGAATACCAGGCAAATCTCTAACAAAAACCCTTGACTTCCGACGGGCGGACTTCCCTCAAATGAGGAGGCTGGTTAGAAGGAGGTTGAAAGGGAGGGTAAAAAGAGTCCAGTCTCTCCAGAGTGCATGGAGGCTGCTTAAAACAACAGTAATAGAGGCCCAGCAGAGGTGTATACCGCAAAGAAAGAAGGGTTCCACTAAATCCAGGAGGGTGCCCGCATGGCTAACCAGCCAAGTTAGAGAGGCTGTGAAGGGCAAGGAAGCTTCCTTCCGTAAATGGAAGTCTTGCCCTAATGAAGAGAATAAAAAGGAACATAAACTGTGGCAAAAGAAATGTAAGAAGGTGATAGGGGAGGCCAAGCGAGACTATGAGGAACGCATGGCCAGCAACATTAAGGGGAATAATAAAAGCTTCTTCAAATATGTTAGAAGCAGGAAACCCGCCAGAGAAGCGGTTGGCCCTCTGGATGGTGAGGGAGGGAAAGGGGAGATAAAAGGAGACTTAGAGATGGCAGAGAAATTAAATGAGTTCTTTGCATCTGTCTTCACGGCAGAAGACCTCGGGCAGATACCGCTGCCCGAACGGCCCCTCCTAACCGAGGAGTTAAGTCAGATAGAGGTTAAAAGAGAAGATGTTTCAGACCTCATTGATAAATTAAAGATCAATAAGTCACCGGGCCCTGATGGCATACACCCAAGGGTTATTAAGGAATTGAAGAATGAAGTTGCAGATCTCTTGACTAAGGTATGCAACTTGTCCCTCAAAACGGCCACGGTACCAGAAGATTGGAGGATAGCAAATGTCACGCCTATTTTTAAAAAGGGAAAGAGGGGGGACCCGGGAAACTATAGGCCGGTCAGCCTAACATCTATACCGGGTAAGATGGTGGAATGCCTCATCAAAGATAGGATCTCAAAACACATAGACGAACAGGCCTTGCTGAGGGAGAGTCAGCATGGCTTCTGTAAGGGTAAGTCTTGCCTCACAAACCTTATAGAATTCTTTGAAAAGGTCAACAGGCATGTGGATGCGGGAGAACCCGTGGACATTATATATCTGGACTTTCAGAAGGCGTTTGACACGGTCCCTCACCAAAGGCTACTGAAAAAACTCCACAGTCAGGGAATTAGAGGACAGGTCCTCTCGTGGATTGAGAACTGGTTGGAGGCCAGGAAGCAGAGAGTGGGTGTCAATGGGCAATTTTCACAATGGAGAGAGGTGAAAAGCAGTGTGCCCCAAGGATCTGTCCTGGGACCGGTGCTTTTCAACCTCTTCATAAATGACCTGGAGACAGGGTTGAGCAGTGAAGTGGCTAAGTTTGCAGATGACACCAAACTTTTCCGAGTGGTAAAGACCAGAAGTGATTGTGAGGAGCTCCAGAAGGATCTCTCCAGACTGGCAGAATGGGCAGCAAAATGGCAGATGCGCTTCAATGTCAGTAAGTGTAAAGTCATGCACATTGGGGCAAAAAATCAAAACTTTAGATATAGGCTGATGGGTTCTGAGCTGTCTGTGACAGATCAGGAGAGAGATCTTGGGGTGGTGGTGGACAGGTCGATGAAAGTGTCGACCCAATGTGCGGTGGCAGTGAAGAAGGCCAATTCTATGCTTGGGATCATTAGGAAGGGTATTGAGAACAAAACGGTTAGTATTATAATGCCGTTGTACAAATCTATGGTAAGGCCACACCTGGAGTATTGTGTCCAGTTCTGGTCGCCGCATCTCAAAAAAGACATAGTGGAAATGGAAAAGGTGCAAAAGAGAGCGACTAAGATGATTACGGGGCTGGGGCACCTTCCTTATGAGGAAAGGCTACGGCGTTTGGGCCTCTTCAGCCTAGAAAAGCGACGCTTGAGGGGGGACATGATTGAGACATACAAAATTATGCAGGGGATGGACAGAGTGGATAGGGAGATGCTCTTTACACTCTCACATAATACCAGAACCAGGGGACATCCACTAAAATTGAGTGTTGGGCGGGTTAGGACAGACAAAAGAAAATATTTCTTTACTCAGCGTGTGGTCGGTCTGTGGAACTCCTTGCCACAGGATGTGGTGCTGGCGTCTAGCCTAGACGCCTTTAAAAGGGGATTGGACGAGTTTCTGGAGGAAAAATCCATTATGGGGTACAAGCGATGATGTGTATGCGCAACCTCCTGATTTTAGGAATGGGTTAAGTCAGAATGCCAGATGTAGGGGAGAGCACCAGGATGAGGTCTCTTGTTATCTGGTGTGCTCCCTGGGGCATTTGGTGGGCCGCTGTGAGATACAGGAAGCTGGACTAGATGGGCCTATGGCCTGATCCAGTGGGGCTGTTCTTATGTTCTTATGTTCTTATAAGCAACAATAACAATTTATAACTCTAAGCTACTTGATACATTTACAGTTCTGCAAGTCCTGCCATACCAGACTGTTGTTACTCAGGCAGGAAGCATGTCCCCCAGTGAATGCAGTCAGGAGCAAGCAAAGATGAACTTGCCCATCCCTAATTTATAGATGGCTCACCCAGTGAAAGGGGTCTCTAATTTTGCTCCATCATTTTCTGCCCATGGTCTCTCATGGCATGGAAACATCTCAGTCCAGTGTTCTGGCTTTCATCCAACTGACATACCAGAAATTGATGTCCTCCACAACTTGTGTGTCCATCAGGCAACAAAAGGAAGAACTCCCAGTTGCCAGGCTGCTTTACTTTCTAACTTATTTCAGCTGGGAATATGTTAACCCCAGCCACCCCCAGACTTACATCAAAAAGGGAGAAGATCTCATAGTCTCCCTCTATCCAACTTATATCCTCCCCATCTCTAGTCCAGGGGAAGGAATCAACATATCCTTTCTCTCTGAGAAAGGAAATATCACCAAAAGGATAGATCCATCTCCATGACAGCACCCTTTTCCAGTCATGGTTTTGTGACCTTGCTCTCTATAATATTTTCAGTATAATGCACTCGGGTGTGTGTGATTGTATTTCAAAATGAAATGAAGTGTGTTACAAATGCTTCACAATTGTAATGAAGTAGACTCTAGTTCACAAAAGTTTATACATCAACAAATCTATTCACCTTGAAGGTGCCACAAGGCTCCTTCTTGCTTTTGTTGCAACAGACTAAACACAGCTACTGTTATAGAATTATGTCATATGTGGGTTTTGTTCCAGTAAATTACAAAGAGCATGTTTATCTGTCAACATTGCATTTATAAATACCATCACACTGGGTTGGAGTTGTGCAAGAATACCGCAGTGTATTCCAGTGATCCCTGGTACAATTGCCATCAGGGCGAGCTCAGAAATTGTTCAAGTAGGCTGCATTCAGGACAAATGTTGGTCAAATGAATCCTCACAAATGCATCTCACTACTTGATATGGACACCAATTCTGTATAACAGTCTCATTGGCTGTAAGGAGGTTTGTCCCAATTTCAGTATAATCTTTGCAGTTGCTAAAAACTGACATGGAGGAAGGAGAGAGTCCTAAAATGGTTCACCTGGGCCACAATCCTATCCACACTTGCCTGGGAGTAAGCTACATTGACTATAATGGGACTTACTTCTGAGTAGGCATGCATAGGATTGGGCTTCTAGTTTGTTTGTTCTTTCTTTTTGCCCCCCACAATCTTTGATACTCATCACCTGGTGAACAAGAATGCAGGCTTGGTTGACATGATGAGTGGTGGATGAGGTCAATGTTTTGAACCTGCAGTGCATGGTACCAGCCGATGTCTTTGGTACTGTTAATGAGTACATTAAATACTAAGACCATGCTGAAATTTTCCAAGAGGCAAAAATAAATTGAATTGCAGTGCTTAGAAGTGGGGAAACTAATTTCTTCTGGAACAACTGCATTTGCCCACACACACGATAGACACAGGGCAAGAAATTGGGTTGAACTGGGCCACAACTTTATTAACGTTAAACAGCAGCACAGTTTTCCAGTTGACCAACTACCAATAGTCACCCCCAAAGTGGTGCAGTTTGCATCTGTTCAGGCTCCAGGACACAAATCCCTTTGCTTGTATCCCTAGGCAAATCCAGTTCTTGGAGAGAGTGGCCTGCCATCAATCTCATGGTCAGGCTCCCCTACCTATCTAGGGATGAGCCTGGGTCTTTTTGGAGAAAGAGTTGAGTTAAAAAATCAAGATCAAGGATGCATGTATGAATAAAGCTGTTCCCTGTGCAGACGAGTGGAGACCAGGAGAGGACTGTGTGCATTTCCAAGGGGAAAGCTGCAGCTCCTACCAGTGTGTGTGCCTTTCAAAACTGAGTGTGTATTTTATACTCTGATATTGTAGTTGCACTTCAACAGCCTTGTCCAAATCACCCAAGAGTAGCCCTTAGAAATGAGTCATTCAACACTTTTCAACCTGTTGGCTTCTCTGGCCAAATCCTTCTAATAAGAAGACCACTAATTGATGTTGCTTGTTTCCCTAGGAGGAAATGACATCATGGAAGATAATCTCCTGCTTACCCGTGCGACACATTCTCCAAATTCTAGGGAAAATCTGGTGTAAAGAGAAGCTTGTTACATTCTTCATGTCTCCAGAGAAAACCACTAGAAAACCATCATGCACTGGTGCGCCAGCTGTCCCTATTTGCCACTGCAGTTCAAATGAGTTATGTTTGCACTTGTAACAATTCCTTGCAATAAAAGCCTGTCCCTGTCAACATTTCTTGCCTTGTTTGTTTTTCACTCAGATCCTGACCACCCTGTGAACAAGAATCTCTAGGTGGACAAAGTACTCTAACAAATGAAAGAGCTAATTGAGGCACAGAAGTTAAGAGACCAAGCTGCTGTGATGCTTGGAGTTCCCAGTTTAAATTTAATTTGGCATTAAATTTAATGTTCTTGTAGCAAACAGGTAGCATTCCCCTCCATGATATGTCACCTTCTCCATTCTGTCCAAAGCTGTGGGTCATATATGATACTTTAACTCTGCCTATGGGTCACAGGACCTCTATCACATCACTGCTCCATGCATTTTTTCCTCTTCAATTGCGAACAAAGCAGAAATGTGGAAATGCATTCAGGCAACACCACCAGTGCAAGAAACAACCATCAGCAAGAAGACAGCGGTAGTACTTTCTGGGGTCTTCCTTGCATTGCTCATTGAGCAGGAATTTGAACTTTCTAGGTCTAAGCCCAAAGTATTGACACTACACCTACAGTACAGTACTCTATACTGGGTGATCTTTGCTTAAAAAGAGAGCTAACAGGCCTCGATGGGGCTGACTAGATTAAGATGAGGAACAGCAATATTTACACTATTGTGAAAGATCAAGTTCTATTTTTCTTTTGATTTTTGATCCTATTTTTCTTTTCATGTTTACCTGATGTTTTGCCCACTACTCTGGTGGGCATTTTCAAAGGCTGAAATAGAGCACACCAGGCCTGTCCTGCATCCTAGACAAACTGACACAACTGCCAAGAAATTGAGCTAACAAGCCCATACGAAAACTGGAAAGGAGAGAAGGATCTGCTTTCTGATTGGCTTTGTAGTAGTCAACTACTGACATCTGGTTGGTTCAGTTGTGTCTTAGCTGTTCATGTAATTGCATTCTTAAGGACCAGTATCCAATAATGGACATGAAATGTCTATTCATTTAGACAACTGAAATTAACAAACACAAACCCACAATACCTTAAACATATAACAAACAAATAATAAAAACAGAAATTGAAAGGTATATAACAATGCAGAGTCCTAAATCTAAATTACTATGTTTTTCTTCAAAGTATTGATCAATATGGGCAGCCCAATCTTATCCCATGCTGGAATGGAGAGGTCGTCTGGCCTGCCCCATATCCAGAGCAGGGTTGGGGCTGCTTGTGGCTCAGTTCAGGGCAAGGGGAATGCATTCCCCTTACCCTGGGAAATGCCGCAGCAGCCCCAATGGGGCTACTCAGATCTACGCCATCTAAAGAGATGGTGCAGATCTGAGCAGCCTGGAGCTGCTCCGGATCACCTAGAACCGTGATCCGGATCAAATGCCAGATCCTGGCCCCAAGTGCTGAATCCTGGCCCCACCCCTTCTGCCCACAGACCTGCCCAGCACCCACCCTCCCTCCTCCCCAGGCCCCTGTTCCAGCCTGCCTTGGCTGGTGTGCTATTGCAGGGCTCCTCAGGGCTCCATGGGGCTGAGGCCAGTCTCCCTCCTCACTCAGTGGTTCAAATGTACTTTATGGGAACATGTACCTGCCTATCCCAGCTGGGATTGTACCCTAAGTATCATATCTTAAACAGTCTCTTATTTCTAAAATACTTTCTTAAATTGCATTAAAAAATTTTTTATTCCTCTCATCAATTATTTAATTGTCAATTCTTTATTGTATTCTCAACAAAAATGTTTTATCTCTATATCAATTACCTGTTTGTCAAATCTGTACCCCATTACACCCATTTTCCCCTTCGCATGCAGCAAGTGGTTTTCAATTGTCCATAAAAGTAAAATAACTTAAACATTTTAGTAATAGCCTGCTCTTCTTCTAAACAGAGTTGATTTTCTAATAAAGACATTCACAGCCCAATCCTATGCATTTTTACTCAGAAGTAAGTCCTGTTATAGTCAATGGGGCTTACTCCCAGGAAAGTGTGGATAGGATTGCAGCCTCAATCTTCAAAACCATATTTTCTTATCCATTTTGAATCTCTCCAAAAGCTGTATATACTGAAACCACTGGCAACTAAATCCTTCCTCTAGTGATTCGTCTCTTTTCTTCAGCATGTATCCCCTTGTGTGAAGATTATTAAATATCTATGTAATAACCAAGTTTCTGTTGAGCCTATGCAATGACCAAAGAAAGGTCTCTTCTGTTCATTCTGTGATATTTGAAAATCTCAATGACTTCTCTGTGTAAACATGTGTAATGGTGGATGATAGTAAATAATACCTGTGTCAGCTTAAAATCCACTTTATACCCAGTTGCCACTGAATGTTCTGCAATAACTGACTTTTCTGTTTGTTGCAGACAACAGTATCTTTCATGTTCTGTTATTTGAGCATGTTCGTTCTCCACACAAAATAGGTTTAAGTTAGAATATTTACTATCATTCATTACCTTTGTTTATTACCCTTGTTTATTTCCCTAGATGCACACTGACTCAATCTACTCCTTCTGGTCCATGCTCCTATTATAAAGAGTGCATGAGAAGGTTTTGTCCAAAACTCCAGAGTGCCAGCTACAAAGCCTCAAGTTTGCATGGGTATTGGGTTATCCAGCCAGATTCTCTGACCAAGAGGACTGGGTGCAGATACTGCAGGGTCACCTGGGGCTCCACACCAGGTGCTGCAGTTCAGGTATTTAATGAGGCTGCCAGTGGTCTTCAGGCCACAACAGGTACCATGGGCTCACCAAGGGAAAATGCCTCCCACCCCAAAGTTGGCCAATCCAGAGGGGAGTGGGGTTCCACACCAGGTGCTGCTGGTTCAATGAAGCTGCTGGCTGGCTTGCTGCCTGCTGCTGTTCAACTTGCTGAGCTGGCTGAACAAACCTGCTGTTTTGGTGGAACGCAAAGGGGGATATAATCCTGTCCAAGGTTTTAATCCTGTCCAAAAGAACATTTTTCATGAGGGACCACATTTCTTGTGGCAGAGAGGCTGTCCAAAGACTTTGTCAAGTCTTTGGGAGAGACCTACCATGAGTGCTTGGCTCTTGAGACAGTTGAGCAACTGCCATTGCCAAGGAAATCAAGCCAGAAACATTCCAAGATGGGTGAAGGCTCTGAGAGAAGTTTTCTAGAGAATCAGGGCAACTGCTGCCCTATGTGGACACCAATACTTGGTTTAGAAGTCTCTGAAAAAGGCTGACGATTTCCAGTCCTTCCTTGAAAGAGGTTGGAGTTTAAGAAAACCGATGCTGTAGTGCCGCCTAGTGGCCCAAAGTGGAAACAGAAAGTGTCTCTTGAAACTGGATTTTTAAAATCTGCCTCCAGAAAACTGGTCTAATCCTGTTCATCTCAAAGTGAAGACAATCCAGTCCCTTGTCAGAGATCTGCAGCCCAAAAAGCATCCTTGTGGTTTTCCTGTCGGCTGATTGAAGCCTTTCAATGAGACAACTGGCATGAAGTATCCAGCTTGGCAGTGGGGGCTTGAGTTGGTGGAGGAGATGCCTATAAACTCCACCAAGACTAGCCTTTTCCAATTAAGGGCGCAATCCTAACAGCAAGTCCCTTGCCATAAGGCATGTTTGCACCTCCTCATGAGTTGGCTGGGCCAGCACAGGGAGGTGCACCGGCCCGTGGAGGTTGAATCCAGCTTCCGCGCTGACATGGGGAAGCAGTTCAGCCAACACAAGGCTCTGGGTTGGGTGGGAAGGAGGCGGGAGGGAGGCATTCCAGGGCAGGGCGAGGGTGAGCAGAGGGCAGCCCTGGGGGGCAGCCGGGCAGGGAGCTGGGGCTGGGACCTGGCACGTTCCAAGCAGCGTAGAGCGGCTTCTAGCTGCTCTGCCCTCCTCGGACTCCAGAGGAGGCTCAAGTTCAAGGAGACCCATAGGGGCTGCAGTGGCTTACCCTGTGGTAAGGGGAAGAGTTTCCCCTTATCTTTGACTGAGCCACTTTGGCGCCCTATCTCGTGCTGGATACAGCGCAAACATCTTGGCCTGCCTGTTCCAGTGCAAGATATGATTGCCCTAAAGCAAAGCAGGTGCAATTACCATTTGGGCCTTGAACATTGTTATTCATGTTTTATCCCAGAATTTCAAAAGTTGCTGCATAAAGGCATCGAGTAAGAGCAAGGGCAGAGGGGTGAATCACATTTTGGATTCTTTAGTTTCAGATATGCTGAGTAGTCATTTTGAGTAATCGGTTGTGTCAGATTTATAACATTTTCTCTTTTTTCCCCCCACAGCTTAATACTGTCTCCTTAGCTAGATTAGGAAGCACCACCCCATCTCATGCATTTGTAATATCTCAGGTCTTTGTATGTTTATGTCATATTAATTACCTTGTTTATGGTATTTACTTTGTATAGAGTGTCTAGGGATGCAATCACAACCTTGCGTCCCCTGCACCAGCCTAAGAGTGTCACAAATGTGCCATAAAGCACATTTATAAGGACTCTTGAGCCGGGTTGGCTGGTGTGATCCCAATCCCAGAACCCAACCAGGCACAAGGGCAGAACAGAGTCATTTTTGTGTGGAAGAGGGAAGGGCAGTGGGCAGACTGGGGGGACCAGCCTCAGGCTGCATCCTAATCCCCCTGCCTGCCAGCCCAGCATTACACATCAGTGTTCTCATTGGCTATATCCTTCCCTCCATATGCACAGACATGATGTTTAAAACACTGCTAGCAGCTATGACACTACCAATTATATGCACTGGCATCACAGATTGCCTTATCTAAGGTCTGTTGATGACAAGCGTGAGCCCATTGTAAAGTAAATAACATATTGTATTGTGAAACTCTTTGAATGGCAGAGTCCATTGTAAAGTGATTTGATTGTAAAGTGAACCCATTGTTAAGTGAGGCTCTACTATATTACTAAGGGATCAATCCAAAGTCCAGGTTGGGCTGGTGAAAGTTCCTTGCGACAGCCCAGAGGTGTCGCAAAAGTGCCTTAAGGCCCTTTCATGCCACCATGGGAGTTAGCAGGCTAGTAAACAGACATAAGCCGGCCTCCAGAGCACCAGCACCTGGTAAATTTGCACCAACCTGTCTTAGCCAGCACAGGTCTGGAGAGGGCCAGGAGAGGCCAGTCTGCGGGTATTCTGGGGCAGGGGAAGGGTGGGCGGCAGGAGGTCCTGTGGGCGGGGTGGGTTCAGGGGAGGGGTGGAGCCAGGATCCAGCACTTAGGCTGGATCCTAACCCCTCTCCTGGGTGGGGTGGTCCAACCTAGTGCCAAACTGCTCAGATCTGCACAAGTTCTTTAGGTAGGGCCCCATGGAATAGCCCTATGCGGGCCACTGCTGCATTACTTGGGGAAGGGGGAAATGATGCCCCTTGTCCCAAATTGCACTGCAGCCAGGCCCAATCCTGCATTGGATACAGCTCAGGCCGGCCAGCCCACCTGTTTCAGTGCAGGATAGGATTGGGCTGCCCAGCACCATGAGTCTCCAGTGCCTTTCAGAGTTGGAATCCTAAAATAGGCTTACCAGGAAGGAAGTTTATTGAACTCAAGGAGACTTACTTCTGACTGAACATATAACACGCTTGTAGTGCAAGCCCTGAAATCTTTCCAACCCAAAGGAATCATGATGCCGGGCTAGAGCCATCCATGAGGCAATTGAAGCTGTCACTTCAGGCTGGCAAACATTGACTTCCCTCCATCTACTCACTTCCACCACTCCTTTTCCGCCTGCTCCTGGGCTTAGAAAGGGAGGGGGGAGATAGAGCAAAAGGAGGTTTGTGGAGGACAGTGCTTTGTTAAAGAGTCCTCTTTGTGCCATTTCCCTTTTCAGATCTAGGGAGGAGGAGGAGGAGGAGCAGCTGCTGCATTTCCTGGTAAGAGGGGACCATAGCCTGGCATGTTGTCTCAGGCTCCAGAAGGTCTTGAGCCCGGCTCTGTTGGGCAGACATAAACCACATACTTTGAATTCTCTTTGACACTGCTTTGCTGGAACTTAGGCCAACAGCAACTGTTACCCTGCACATGCCCGATCGCATCTGATCTCGGAAGCTAAGCAGGGTCAGGCCTGGTTAGTACTTGGATGGGAGACCGCCGGGGAATACCGGGTGCTGCAGGTTTATACCATAGGCTTCCTTGACTGAAGGTTGCTAACCACCATCAGGCCAAGCCTCAAATTCCCTTGATTCCCACACACCCTGGGATAATAATCCCATTTGTGCAAACTCCTGTCTCCACTGGGTGCAATTATGGAAGCCTCCCAGTGCAGTTTCTATGGTCACCACTGAATACAACCTTCCTGTACTCTCGGTTTAACCTGTCTGCACATTGTCACTTGCTTTGGTGGCCTTCTGCTTTCCATAGAATCACTGCCTCCTGCCTGTGCCCCTATACCCACTGAGGAATGTGCCTGGGGTGTTTACTAGCTTAGAGTCACATTTCATTGTGACTCTCAGTGAACCCACAGAGCAGTCTCCTTTGCATAATTGTAACTCTAATCTGTGTATCTCAGCATCCCTGCAAGGGAGGGTCTCTAATTCCAACTATTATCAAAGCCACAGGGATCTACTTCAGATAGACCAATGAATGTAGTACTCTGTCCTTAGGTGTTGTCTGGGGATTGTATCTCCAGAATAGCATGCGATCCACCCCCCCAAACAGAGTGTGAATGCACAAAAAAGTCACCAAAGGTCTCTATGCCCAAATTCTTCATCAAAACAAGTGGGGTTGTGCAACCTGCATGCATACCTTGGTTCTTTTGTTGTGCTAATTATTTCCTTCAAGGAATTCAGGGCAGCAGGAGACTACCAATTTTATTCTTGCCACAAGGGCTCTGTGAACTAGTACAGGGCTGGTGCCACAGGTGAAGCCTAGTGGGGCACAGGCCCGTGGGCACATCAGGTGGGTGGAGCTGCTGTCAGGGCAATAGAGAACTAGCAATAAGAAAGTTGCACAATGATGGACTCTATACTTGCTCATCTCTGTTGGGGGCAAATTAAAGCCCACTAAATGTTTGTTTGTCTGACCATGGAAAATAATCAATGCCAGCAGCGGATAGAGACAACCAAGCTTTTGGTTGCAATTTGATAACAGAGAGAGCTGCCCGAATTGACTCACCAGCTAAATTTTTTTTTTAGCAAGGGGAGAGTAACTGGCCCACCTCAACCCAGTAGTGTCTATTTTAGTGGCTGTCTGCTGGTGTTGCATCTTTTTAGATTGTGAGCCCTTTTGGGACAGGGAGCCATTTAATTATTGATTTTTCTCTGTAAACCACTTTGTGAACTTTTAGTTGAAAAGCGGTATATAAATACTGTTAATTAATACTGTTAATAAATCTCCATTTTTACAACCAATAAATGTATACAGTTAAGCAGGATATTTCGCAGGGGGGGTGGAACCATGTAAGATCTAGAAGCAAACTGCATAAGTAAGACAGTTAACAGCGTCAGCCAATTTGTTTCATTCTTGTGTACTCAGTGCGTCATCCACCCTTCTCAGGCTTGTTTTATATTTACCCCATTGTTTAGCTTATCTCTAGGCACATTCTGACCCCTGGGGGCTGGGGGATAAGAATAGGCCCTCAGTTTGGCTGTACTTGTCGTAAGAGGCGACTAAACAGCCACCGGGTAGATGGGACTCGTCAGCCTGGGAAGGCAGCTCATCTGAGAGAAGGAAAACTCTGATCCCAAACCTCCACTGCCTTGTGGCTACATCCAGTTATGGAAAAGGCTTCAGGAGTCAACCTCGAGGCAAAATCCGGAGCCGGAGTCCCTGAGGCAGTTCATGGCTGAACACAGTCACATTCTGGCAACTCCTGCAACGCCGCTGGAACCAACCGTATTGGCCTCTGCCTTTCCATTGGACCATTTCAGCGACGTGGAGAGGGGGGATTTGCTGCATGGGTAACAGACTATCCTCCATATCTACTCTACCCAGGCTTTGTGCTCTGGAGGACACTCTGTTCCAGAACCACCATTCAGAGCCAAATACCATAGTCTTCCGAGACTGAAGGATGCCAACTAGGCACATTCTACAGTGACTTTCTCACGTAACTTTTACAATTCACGCTTTAACAGCCCAGTCTTAACAAAAGTTGCACACAGTGCAACCTCTGCTGAATCCAGTGTGCGATTAGACGCTGCTGGAGGTCACCTTGCAGTAAGAAGACTTTTGTCCACTTACCCCAGGTAAAGCCCCATCAGCCTCTATGGGACTACCTGGATCTGCGCCAGCGATATCAACAACAACAACAACAACAACAACAGTATTTATATACCGCTTTTCAACAAAAAGTTCACAAAGCGGTTTACAGAGAAAATCAAATATCTAATGGCTCCCACCCCATGGGAAAGGGCTCAGGAGGGAGAACAGGATACAGCAGAGGCTTCCTTTGCCATTCCCATCCTCTCCCAGGTCTGATCCATCCCTCCCTTGTCCCCATTCTGCCCTCCACCCGTCCCCCAGCAGAGCACCTCTGACTGGCACTGGGAGGCTGGTGCAGGCCTTTCCACCAGCACCCTGGCCCTGTGCACTGCCACAATGTACCTTACAGCACATTTGCAACAGTGTGCATACCCATCCTTCCAGCAGGGACCGGCATAGCATTGGGCCTTAAGACTCTTAGCAAAGCTTTCTGTAATTCATGCAGACCAGGATTATTTTCTATCCATACTGATTAGTTTATATCACCTCTCTATGCAATTTTATATACTGTAATTGCATAGTAGGCTGCGCAGGAGAGCAGATCCTTGCTTTGCCCCAGGGCCTGGTACCGGACCCTAATGGGTATAATGTAATTTGTGTGCATGTGGGGGGGGGGGGTGCCTGTCTCTCAGTGTGTTTGTTGAATACTAAGGAGATGGTAAATCCTCATGTTGGTGCTCCAAAGAGAGTTCTGTCTGATGCCACAGGAGCCTCCTGTGTGCTGAATGGACAGCGGCATCATGAATGCAACACCACCTTAGGCTTGCACTATTACTCAATCCCAGGCTCTATTGCACTATTACTCATTTCCAGGAGCTAACACTGACTCACAGTCCAATCCTAGGAATGTTTACTATTTAAGTCCCATTATAATCAATGGGCTTACTCCTGGGAAGGTGTGGATAGGATTGCAGCTTTACGGCCCAATCCTATCCAACTTTCCGGCACTGATGCAGCCGCACTTCAACCTCAAAGTGAGAGAACAAATGGTCCCTTACCTTGGGGAAGCCTCCAAGACTATCCCCCCACTGCAGGATGCAACACATGCCCCATTGGAACACCTGCATTAATGCTTGAAAGTTGGACAGGATTGGGCCCTGAAGGCTGCAATCCTCTCCACACTTACCTGGGAGGAAGCCCATTGACCTCTATTAAATCAACATTCAGTGTAGTTTGGTGCGCGCGCACACGCACACACACCCTGCCTCTCCACTTCCAGTGGGTCCAGCCATGTAGAACTGGTCACATGATCACAATGGCAATGGGGCCAATTACCATCTACCATGTTATGAAATACCCCTAGTACCAGCACTACTAGTTGAAAAGTGCTGCACCCGATTCAGGAGAATCAAAAGAAAATACTTCTTCACACAAAAGATCGTTCATTTATACAATGGACAGGAGATCTGGCTTAGTGGTAGAGCTGCAGTCTGATGCTCCAAGAATAACTGCTGCTGCTAACAAGATGAGTCATCCCAGCTGAGGATGACGTGCTGCCTTAAGTGAGAGTGAAGGAGCGCCATCAGATAAAATGTGGAGGCAAATGCAGCCAGAAAGATACCAGACTGTGAATGATTCCACATGGAATGAAGGCATTCTGTGAAATTAGAACTTGTACAGGTCATGCCTTGTTATCCACTGGGGTTCTGTTCTGGAACCTCAGTGGAACCCATTCTGGAATCCTCAATGGATAAAAAAAAAATCAGTGGATAACAAATCAGTGGGAAAATAGCTTTCAAGTTCCACTTCCAGGTTTCTTACTCTGTACCAATGCATTCTTGGGCAACAATGGAGAAACATGAAACCCAGCAGTTAAAGCTATCTTTAACTCCGAGAAGCTTACAACCAGTGCAGTTTAACAGCAAGATGGGATTTTGGCACTTTTTCCCTTGTTACAAGGCATTTAAAGGTGGATCCTGATATCAGTGGCGAGTCAGTGTTTGCCAAATCAGTGGCTAATGAGGCACACAAAAACCCCTACATGTGGGTTTAGAAAGCCTGCCTATGTAAACTGCCTTGGATTAAAGTCAGAAGAGAAATCCAAAGACAAGAATGGCAGTATATAAATACTGGTATTATTATTATTTATAAATCACTGCCACAAGACGTGGTGGTGGCCACCGGATCAGATGGCTTTAAAAGTGGTTTCTACACAAAAGTCTATCAATGGTCACTGACCATAACGGCTAAATAGAACCTCCCGGTTAAGGGGCAGTCTACCTCAGAACAGAAGACGTAACAGACCAACAGCATTGCCTTCGTGCCTGGCTTGATGCCTGACCAGTGGTTCCCAAACTTTTGAGCATCGGGACCCACTTTTTTAAAATGACGCTCTATTGGGACCCACCCGGACTTTTATAAAGGAGATCTAGAAATAATCTCTATTTATTTATAACAACCCGAAAAAGACCCTCAAACATTTATCTCCCTATATTGACACATCCTGGCAAACTGCAGGAGCTGAGCTCTTTATGGGCGTCATTTTTAGATTGTGAGCCCTATTGGGACAGGGAGCCATTAGTTATTTGATTTTTCTCTGTAAACCGCTTTGTGAACTTTTGTTGAAAAGCGGTATATATTGTTGTTGTTGTTGTTTATTATTATTATTATTATTATTATTAAGCAGCTACAGTAAGTGAGCTTTGATTAACTTTAGGGCTTCAGGCAATTAGTTAGCTGATCTGTCCAACGCGCTTGGGTGACCCACCAAGAAACAGGTGGCGACCCACCAGTGGGTCCCGACCCAGTGTGGGAACCACTACTTCAGACTGCTGGTAGAATTAGAAGGCCAGCTGAGAAGGCTCCCTGATCAGCCCCACAGGGGCTCTTCTGCATTCAGGCCACCCTCAGGCAGGCACCGCAGAGGAGACTCCCGTAAAGGGACCGGAGACTGAATGGAGACACGCAGGCGCGTGCCTCCTCTTACTAAGAAAGCACGTGAGGGTGGGAGGAGGCGTTGGCTCCATTTATCGCCCTCTGATTGGATCAAGAGGTGTCTGTCATGGGAAAGGCCCGCCTTACTCGATTGATGCTGTATAGGCTTTCGGGGGCGGGGCCATTTTCTCCACTTCCCATTGGACAGGAAGATTCTATAAGGCGGGGATTTCGCTGGACAGTTCCATCCCGATTGGAGGAAAGCGTCCCCAACGCGCCCCGTTTCCGCTCGCCCTACTTCCTGCTTCCGGTGCATGGGGCGGCTCGGGCGTGAGAGCCGTTCGGCGGACTGCTGCGGTGACATTTGTTTTCCTCTCTGACGTCAGGCGTCGTAGCGGGGGGGAGGGGCGGGAGCGCCAGTGGTGCGGCATGAAGCCTCGTTAACGGTCCAGCGGAGAGGGAGGGAGGCAGGCAGGCAGGCCAGCCAGCGGTGACGTCACGCGACGCGGTCAAGAGCCCCGTTGGGGCGCCACAGCTCCAGGTGAGCGAAGGGCCCCCTCAGCCTTCGGGGCGCCGTGGGAGCGCGTGGAGCTCGGCCGCCCTGGAGGCCCTCAGGAGTCCCGGGGGCGGGCTGCGCTTGGCATGGCACGTGGGGGGCAGAGCGCTGCCCCCTGCCTCCAGAAGGTCCTGCTGCTGCCCCTTCCCAGCAAGCAGGGGCCAGAGCCAGGCTCAGACTGCCCAGCAGCTGCCTAGACTGGTTCCTAGTCTGGTTGATTGACTGGTTCCCAGACTTCCTGGCACCGGGACCCACTTCTGAGAGCGACCGTCTGTCGAGACCCACCCAGTGGTTCCCACTGTTTGTGCCTCCCCTCCGCCATACCACTTTGCCTAGTCCAGCTATTGGAAGTGCCAGTGGAAGTAACTGGTTATGACATAATCACCAGTCACTTCCAGGTTGGTACGCCAGATGTGACACGACAAAGAGGCTCAGGGTGGGCAGGAGGGCTTTATCGAGCGCATCAGAGCATGCTTTGGAGCTTTGCCCACCAAGCCAAGCCTCCAACTGCTGTTTGTTGATGTGCGTTCCTGGTCTCACTGCTGGGCAGCAGGGGTCCCGTGAGTACCATCAGATCCCACCTCAGGTACCACTGGTGGTAAACATACCACTGGTTGAGAAACACAGACTAGACAAAAAATCTAGAAAGTATTTTATTTATTAATAATAAAGCCAAGAGAGAAATGCTGGGGGTGGCCCCTCTTGCTCGTTCTTAACCTCTTCTGCTCTTAAGATTTCTCCACCCCTGCTTTCTTAGTGCAAGTGGAGATGCCCTTGGTTTACAGGAACTGAATGAAATCTGCATGTGTGCGCTGAGCCTTGACTGTTTGCTACTTCCTCTTGGCCTCCCTTCACTGTTTGCAATTCAGGTACAGTGGTGAGCACTGAGAGTAGGCCTAGACTATTAAAGTTTATGGCATACTGAGCCATGTTAAGGAGTCGGCGGATTCTATATTTACTTGATTACAGTGGACAATCATCCCAAGTTAAATGTTCTCAAGTCCTATGAATATGAATTGAGCATATGCTGAACTTTCTCATTGAAATCAGCAAGTCTTTAAAGTGCTTACATTTGGCTGGATTATACCTGCACTTTAGCAGTGAGAGAGGCAGATCAGTAATGCACTATTGTACCTTACACTGTACGGTAATTGTAACCACTGTAAGTGGTTCTTGAATTTTTAGCACCAGGACCCACTTTTTCGAATGAGAATATGTCAGGACCCACCGGAGGTGATGAAATCACTGGAAGCGACATCATCAAAAGGAAGTGTTTTAACAACCCTAGCTGCAATTGTACCCATACTTACCCAGGAGTAAGTCCCATTTACTATCATTGTTCAAAGCATATACATAGTAGCCTATTAAAAGTACAGATCTGTAACATTTCCCCAAATGCATTCACATACCATGGTAGCATCAAGTCTAATATATTAAAAATAAAACACACATTGAAATGAATTGAACCCACCTGAAATTAGCTTGTAATCCACTGAGTGGTAAACATGCTGAGGCTTTCACAGCTGGAATCCATATTGAACTATAAACAGTTTTTCAGGCTGGGTTCCATGGTCTAGCTCAGGAGTGTCAAACATAAGGCCAGGGGGCCGGATGCAGCCCGCAGAAGCTTTTTATTTGGCCCTCAGGCTCTCAGCTGCTGAAATGTTACTTCTTGAAAGGGCAGCCCACTTGAAAATTGGGCTCTCCAATATCTTGAAATATGATCTAGATTTGTGTGTTTTCTCTTCTGTCATTTGCAATTGATGGGTTCCTAAGTGAGAAAAAGTGCTCATTTTTGGTTGACCTGTTTAATGACATCACTTCCTGCCTAATGACGTCACTTCTGGCCCTCAGCAGGCATCATGAATGCTGTTCCTGAAACATGAAATGAGTTTGATACCCTTGGTCTAACTTTTTTTACCTAATGAACCTAAACCAATCCTGAAAGGGGGTGGCTAACTATCTAAAACTAAGTCAAAAACTGAAAATTAAAAACTAAAACTCAATCTAAAAAACTAGCACTAAGAACTAAGTGTTACAAAACTGAAGACTAAAAACCAAAACCACACTTGAAGCTAAAAACGAAGGCTTAAAAACTAAAAATAAGGGCCAAAAACGAAAGGACTGGAAAACAAGAAGCTAAAAACTAAAACTGAAGACTAAAAACTGAAACCTGACATTTCACCCACAGCTTTGGTGAGCTTCCTCAGAGGCCACAGTTTTTCTCAGGTCCTGGAACTTGGTACTGTTCTTGTACAGACTGTGACTGTTTGCTCACTAGGAACATCCTTGTCAGCTGTTAGCCCTACCTGACTCCTTACTCTCTGGGTTGGGACCCACTAGGTCCTGACCCACAGTTTGAGAAACACTGCCTTACAGGTTTTAAAAGTTAGCCATGCAAGTGTCCTCAACAGGTATTAGCATCCAGATATCTTTAGTAACATGCCTACATTTTAATTGCCTAGAAGAAGGGGGGGTGGGAGAGGAGCTAGATGTCTTCCAGTTTGCAACACTTTCTTTGCATGTGAAAATGTCCCCCTTTTTGTTTGCTGGTAAAATCAACAACTGATAACGCAAAATGAACAACGCTGCTCCTGGTGAATTTGTGATAGTTGCATTAAGGAGGAAGAGTAATGATAGGTACAGGAAAGAAGTGTCTCTTTGCTTCTTCCTCCATGCTCCATGCTCATGGGATCTGGGTGGCACTGAATCAGTTTATAAAATGAGAAGTGCATCTGGTCATAAATCTCAAACAGAGAGACAAAGAGAAGATTGAAACAATGTGTTGGTTAGAGGAACTCTTGATTCAGAATACCGTTTGTGTGTGTGTGTGTGTGTGTGTGTGTGTGTGTGTGTGTGTGTGTGTGTGTGTGTTTGGAAAGTTTTAACTGTTCCAGCTATATCGTATAACTCTTTTGTGCCTAGCAAGGCAGACATGGAACTTTGCCCCATTATAACTTTAGTTTAGATTCAGGTTATTCCATATATCCTATGCATGCCTTTGGAGCATCTAGTCTGCTTCCTTCCTTGACCAGACCAGACAGTATTGCTAGACTTTGTAAGTTGAATAGTAGCATATTGTACTGAGAAAATAACTGCAGTGAATTTGTAGGACTAAATTTCTAAGAGCATTACTTGGTCCTGAAATACTGGTGTGGTGCTTGTGAAATATTGTTCCTCAGTACCTGCTGAGTTGAATCAGACAAAGTTGTAGCCTCAATTCTCCACTAACTTTTCTAATCTCTTTAAGCTGTCTTAAGTTAGTGATCATCCCTGTATCTTGTGACAAGCTTCCATTGCCAAAGAAATCCAAGTTCCTGTGTTCCCAGCAGTTGAAACTAGAAGTCACTTTCAGTCGTTTCAGCTGAAGCATGATATGAAGTCCTGCGCAGTCTGACACATCATTTATTTCCCTAGTTTCATTGGAGAGAAAATGTCTTGAAATGCAGTAAACAATACTTGTGATGCAAGTAAGCATGTGACTACATGCTATTGGCTTTTCCTTTACCGCCTGGAGAACTGTGTAATTTTTGAGCTGCTACGTAACCGTCAGGGAAGACCTCCTTCTCTGAACTTCCTGTCCTGGACTTTAAGCTGTTACCTGTCTAGTATAACCTCTGATCTGAGTGGGATCTGCTGAGACCTAGGAAGGAAGCTAGAGTTTAAATTACCATAAATTCCATTTCCTGTTGTAGTTCCTTTTTTTAAAGGCCTTCCTAGCCTTCCTTCTTTTCTAATGAGGTTCATTTAATTTTCCTCCTTCTCATTTTCACTTCCGTGTTCATACTATACAGCAATCAGTAATTATAGTGTTGTATGTTTTGGCATTTGTAGGTTACTTTCAGATGTTCAGAGCCCAGTGTAGGGGTGTATTGCCCATTTAGTTACTGGAACTAGGCATTTGAAACAAACCAAGTTTAACTCGTAATCTAAGTTAACTTTTAAAAAACTTTTTATGTAAAAAGCAGTTGGAATGGATTGCCTCCTCTGCTTAACGCTTGCTGCCTTTTGTCCCAGGTGTTGTCCTGATTCCACAGAGACCATATTGCAGGCTGATCCAGTACATCTCACACAAGTCAATTCCTTAAGCCTGCGGTTTTCAAGCTCTGCGGGAGTTTGTCCTTGCATGGGAAGGGAGGGAGGTGAGGGGGAGGCAGTGATGCATTCGCCAGGATCCTGTCGCTCAGGGGGGCTACAGGGATTGGGATGCACTCACCAGTCCCTGCAGCAGTCTTCCTGGGGTGTGGGGAGCCCTGCACGAGTGTCTGCAGGGCTCCCCAGCCTTCTAAAAGTGAAAGTGGAGCGCTCGCACTCCACTTCCGGTTTTGCGGAGGTGGTGCGTGATCACTCCACTTCCACTTTTGAAGATGTGGGGAGCCCTGCAGATGTTTGCACAGGGTTCCTCACAGCCAGGGAGGCTGTTGCAGGGACTAGTGAGTGCATCCCAGTCCCTGCAGCCCCATTAGCAACGCAATCCTGGGAATTGTGTTGCTGCCTTCCCCCCTGCGCCTGCCCCTTAAGGGGGCAGAGGCCAGGGTCCTCAGGTTGGGGTGTTGCGACACCCCAGTTTGAATGGTTGGCAACCTTCAGTCTTGAAAGACTATGGTATAAGCCTACAGCACCCAGTATTCCCAAGTGGTCTCCCATCCAAGTACTAACCAGGCCTGACCCTGCTTAGCTTCCAAGATCAGACAAGATCAGGGATGTGCAGGGTAACAGTTGCTGCTTACCCCAGTTTGAATACCACTGCCTTAAGCAGTCGGTTCTCTGCCCTAATGTCACGTAATTCTGGATTGTCATTTATACTGAGCCAGTGATGTTCCAAATTCCTCCCCCCCCCCCACATTGTCTTTGCCTTAATTTAGGGCTGTGTAGTGGTCACCCCAGATTGTTTTTGAAGTCTCCACCTTTTCTTGCAAAACCATAAGTGCAATAATAAGAACATAAGAACAGCCCCACTGGATCAGGCCATAGGCCCATCTAGTCCAGCTTCCTGTATCTCACAGCGGCTCACCAAATGCCCCAGGGAGCACACCTGATAACAAGAGACCTCATCCTGGTGCCCTCCCTTGCATTGGCATTCTGACATAGCCCATTTCTAAAATCAGGAGGTTGCGCATACACATCATGGCTTGTACCCCATAATGGATTTTTCCTCCAGAAACTTGTCCAATCCCCTTTTAAAGGCAGCCAGGCCAGATGCCGTCACCACATCCTGTGGCAAGGAGTTCCACAGACCAACCACACGCTGAGTAAAGAAATATTTTCTTTTGTCTGTCCTAACTCTCCCAACACTCAATTTTAGTCCCTGGTTCTGGTGTTATGTGAGAGCATCTCTCTATCAACTTTGTCCTTCCCATGCATAATTTTGTATGTCTCAATCCTGTCCCCCCTCAGGCGCCTCTTTTCTAGGCGGAAGAGGCCCAAACGCCATAGCCTTTCCTCATAAGGAAGGTGCCCCAGCCCAGCAATCATCTTAGTTGCCCTCCTTTGCACCTTTTCCATTTCCACTATCTCCTTTATGAGATGCGGCGACCAGAACTGGACACAATACTCCAGGTGTGGCCTTGCCATAGATTTGTACAACGGCATTATAATATTAGCCGTTTTGTTCTCAATACCTTTTCTAATGATCCCAAGCATAAAATTGGCCTTTACTGCTGCCGCACGTTGGGTCAACACTTTCATCGACCTGTCCACCACCATCCCAAGATCTCTCTCCTGATCTGTCACAGACAGCTCAGAACCCATTAGCCTATATGTGAAGTTTTGATTTTTTGCCCCAATGTGCATGACCTTACACTTACTGACATTGAAGCGCATCTGCCATTTTGCTGCCCATTCTGCCAGTTTGGAGATATCCTTCTGGAGCTCCTCACAATCACTTCTGGTCTTCACCACTCGGAAAAGTTTGGTGTCGTCTGCAAACTTTGCCACCTCACTGCTCAACCCTGTCTCCAGGTCATTATGAAGAGGTTGAAAAGCACCGGTCCCAGGACAGATCCTTGGGGCACACCGCTTTTCACCTCTCTCCATTGAGAAAATTGCCCATTAATGTGATACCACACTGCTTCTTATTATGCTGTTTCATTGTAGCATTCTTTGTGCAATATTTCAATAATAATAATAATAATAATAATATAATAATAATAAAAAGAAGTTACAATCCATAAAACTGTTCAGAAGTTCAGTGCAGAAAAGTACAACTGTTCTCATTGCAGTTTCAGCCAACAGAAGCTGTTTTCTGGCTAGCACTGTGGTAATCAGAGCAAATTGCTAATTGCTTGCTACCAGGAAATGGTGGGCGAGTCAATCTACCCAAGATGCCTCCTTCAACAAGAAGCCTGCAAATCCCAAAAATCAACTTGGCTCATTCTCCTGGGAGTAGCTTCTCCCACCATCTTCCACTGCTGCTGTGACACCAATGGAAGTGACACTGGTGGTGATCAGTTACATAGTAGGCTCTGACCTAATGTGCTGGTGGCTACAGTGGTATCCACGGGTGATCCATTCCAGGATACCTTGTTGATACCAAATGAAATCCATGGGGGGGAGGGGGGGAGGTGCGAGCAAACTGAAAGTGCTTTCCATTTGTGTTGAAGAGGCCTTCTGAAGCATGGGGAGACCTCAGAAGATCTCCTGGTTGTGACTGGAATGCACTTCAAGTTTGCAGAAAAACTGGAAGTACGTAGCTTCTGGTTGCGTCCCGGAGGTCCTCTGAGGCCCACCAGCTGCAGGCTCGGCATCTGTGAATATTGAAATCTGCGGGTGGAAAGCCCACGAATGAGGAGGGCCCACTGTACAGTACTGTGTACAGTACATCAGAAAGCGTTATAACTGCTCCCCTAGTGCTGTCTCATGTAGTACATTGTTTTCCAGGAATCTGTAGGAGGTATTACCATAATATACTTTATCCTTGGAATTCAGATCTCATGTTTCAGACAAAACTGTTAACTCTTCAATTGCATCTATTCTTTTCTTTGAACTGTATTTATAGGATGTTTCTGGCTCACTCTTGCCTCTATGCCATGCTGCTAGCCCTTGGAACCATTGTGATGGCAAATGAAAAGAAATGCGATCTAGTGGGGGAGGTAGGCCATGAATCTGTCAAAGAATTGGCCGTACTGAAGCGTTTGGAACCCCTTTTCGGCCAAAGGTACAATGTCTTTTCTAATAAACTCTTACAGGAATGGGGGTGGCATTGTGTTAATCAAAGTTGGGAGCAATGGCTCAGTGGAATTTTTGAGCTGTTCGGAATATATAACAATTCTAGCTAGTTTAGATGAGTAGTAATTATCTTAAGATTCCAGCTTGCTCAGGATGTTTCCACTGTAATGCTAAAACATGACTTCTGAAAGAATCTAACAGCTCCTTTACAAATCTTAGAATCTCAGTGGCAGTATTCTGTACCTTAATGAGACCTTGTAGTAACTAAGAGTGAAAGTTTGAACTCCTTGTCTAATGACCATCAATGATTACATCAATGATTAGATCAATGATTAGACCATCAATCAATGATCAATTAGATCAATGTCATTGATCTAATATTCCTGTTATGCTCTCCCACATCACTCTGGTTTTAACCTAGTCACTGCTTCTTCCAAAATTATAAAAACTGCAAAAATAACCCTTAAGGAATTGTGCAAAGTAGATATTCTTTCCTCTTTATAAGTACTCTCACTGTACAGGTTTTCACTCATCCATAGGGCACACATTAAGACCATTCCCCTTCATCCGTACCAAGATTTTTGATATAAGGTCTGGGAATGCGGGGAGAAGTGCCTCATGGAGGCGATGTCTCTCTCATTTGGATACACCTCCTCTGGACTTTCAGCTCCAGAAACAGAACAGGAATTTACCTTGTGTGTCCAAGGAGTTCCAGGAGGTTGAATTGAACTTGCATTTTTCCCCCTTGTGCAAAATTCAAGGTGCAAAAGTGCCCCCTTTTTCCAGTGTGCTCCTATGAACTTGAGGGGAAGAGCTCTTCAGGAGCTCCATGTGAGACACAGTGCCTGATGGCTAGTGCACACCCACGCTTTCAGGGCATGTGCATTACTCATTCCCTTTTACAGTGTGTTTGTTTTTGTGCTGTGTTTCTACGAAATACTGTGACTATGGGTCTTTGAAAAACAGAAGAAGATTAAAAAAAATCATGGGGAAAATGGCAAAACAGGTGAAAAGTAAGAGTTGCTCATAGTCTGCAACTAAAAACTATGCTAAAAACTCATATGTGACACTAGAACTGAAACATTTTCATCATTGACTTTTAACACTTTACTGAAGTTGTATAGTGTCAATCAACTTTGCTACTGGGCATTTAGGGTGATTCTGGGGTGCACTTAGAATGGCTTTGGAACAAATCAGAATTTTTCCCACTGAAAAGGAGTGTAATAATTGTACTTGTTATCCAGGTTTTCACTATAAGGGCTGTTTTCAGGGAATGGATTAGGTATGTATACAGAGAGAAAGGTGTGTGTGCAAAGATGCCTATCTTACATATGTTAAATGCAGTGTAACATTTGGGGCACTTCTAGTTTAGTCGAAGACCAAGTGAGAGGTCACCATGATCAGCAGAGATATTTGTTTGTGGTTGAACTTTGTCTTATGAAGGTCAGCTTAGAGATCTCAGAGGGCCTCAAGGAAAGTGCCAGTGGGCACTTTTAATTCACCCAGTGGATTTTGAGTGTAGATACCCCTAAGGTTTTGTGTCGCTTCTCTCTTTGACATCTTCCCTTGCAGTTTTGAAACGAGCGTTGATGATGGAAAGGAAAAATACACCTATAAATTTCGGGTGTGTCAAGAAGTTTCCAGTAATTACAGCAATGCTGGCCTGTTGCAGATCGATAAGCAGAATGAACATGTGGTAGTGGTGGGACGGATCAACGACACCCACATTATCAGCGGAAGTAAGACACCCTCTTCCCTCCACAGCCCTTCTTCATGGCTCTTTCAACATTACTCACACCTCACAGGCTCTCTCTTGTATTTCTGTCTCGGCAGGTGAGTGGATTATGCTGACCTATATGGGGGGTGAAAACTATGATTCCCACTGTGGGCGAGAAAGGAGAAGGGCCATTGTAATGATCACCTGCAACTCGAAGACACTAGCAGTGAGTAGTCATAATGAGGAAGGGGATAACCTTTAAAAGCAAAAAAAAAAAGTCCAATGATACTTTCAAACTAGCCTGTGGCTGGCAGTCAGTTTTTGCCACAGGACCTCCAGTGTAATTGTATTGTGTAATTGCCGAGGTACTTGTTCAGAAGACGTTTGCATAACCTGGCAGGAGTACTGCCATGTCAGAATGCTGTGTGCACACTTGAATATCTTCTCACTTAGAAAATAAGTTCATCGTGGAGATGGATAGAGCCTTTCATCCTGGCTTGCTAGGTTTCCATGTAGTGAATTTCTGAGGTCGAGGACTATTGACTTGCCATCCTTTGCCATTGGTCAAAAAAACAAGGGCTGCTACTTTCTAGATAAGGGAAAGATACACCTGGCCCTGCCAGAGAAAGAGCAGCTGCAGGGAGTCCCTGCCAGAAAAAACTCTGCTCTGTGTCAGTTGCCTCAGGACAAGACTGTTCTAGCCAGGACACAGACAGAAGCAGCTCCTTCAGGGAGGAGACTGTGAACCAATGAGGGATGCCCTGAACCTGCCACAGCTCCCACCCCCACTGAGCTGCCTCCTTCTGTTCTAAAGTCTTATTCTCACACACTGAAAGCAAGTAAGTGGAGGATTGGGCCAGTGGCATCTCACAACACTGCTGTGTCACTACTGCAAGCAATGGCAGCAACTGTACTAGAGAGAGGAGGCGGAGCAATCCTCTTGATCACTTCCTCCAAGGACTGCAACCAAGAGGATTGCCCCCACTTAACTTTTAACTGTGCCACCTTCTATCCAACCACTACTTCAGAGACACTAGCAGGTCGGAGCATGCTGGGAGCAGAGTCCTCTTCTGTTCCCACCATGCTCTGTCCAGGCTGTGTGTTCAAAGAAGTGGCTAGGTGGGAACTGGCAAGTGGTGGTGCTCAAGGTAAGAAGGGAATGGCGCAGCACTCCCCTTTCCTCCGCTCTCTTCACTCTTTGAATAGCCTGCTCGAAGTGGCCAGGCAGGTGACGAGGTGGCAGCAGCAGGGCTTGCCCTGACTTAACCCATTTTTGCCTAGCCCACAGGCGTACATATTTGTTCCCTGTTATGTATGTGCAACGTTGGGGAGAAATGGCTTAAGTATGAAGAGAAAATAAAGGGGGCAAATTAAGGCCCCCTAATTAAGGGGCAAATTAAGGCACCCTTTAGGTGCCACTTCAACTTGGGTTTGCTCTGCCTAAGAACTGCAGGCCTGAAGAGAAACGCATTTGAAGCATGCCATTAGCCAGGGGGCTACTGTTCTTCCGTTGTCAGGTGTTAAGCTATCTTGGGGGTAATCAAAGTGGGTTATAAACTTTCAAAATTCAAACATAGAACCTGCATTCTAAATGGTACAGTTCAGGAGGCTTGTACCACATGCTGCTTCTAAACATGTAGATAGCCAGTTACTTTGTGTAGTTACTCACTAGCAAGCCATCTATTTCAAGAGTGGGATCAACTATGGCAGAAGATTCTGAAGAAAGCAGAGGATTATGGCTAACAAAATTCGGGACAAGGGTGGGGGAGATTCTGACCTTGTTTGAGATGTATTTTGCTGAGCTATCATGAGTTTATCTTCCCAAACACAGAGTGGTTTCACCTTACTAGGAGAGGAGCGGGAGAAGGAGAAGGAATGTTCCTACACTTTTGAGCTAGATAGCAAGTTGGCCTGTCCTCCAGAAGACTCGCACTTAAGTGTTGGGTCTGTTTTCCTTATCACGTAAGTGTAAACATTTTATTTGAAATATTTAATATCCTGCTCATCATTATGCAGTAACTTACACACTGATGCTTACCGGCATGGGGGGCAGCAGCTACAGTGGATCCTAGTGGTAGCACTTTGTCTGCTGGGCAGACAAGATGGAGGAGAGTTCTCCTTTGTGCCACCAAAGCACCAATGGCTTCAAGGGTTGAAAAGCTGGGTCCTGTGCAATGCTCATTCCTCACTACCGTAGCAGCAGGCAGCACGCAGTTGCAGAGTTGGGCTACAACAGGAAGTTAGAGCATGTGTGCACCACTTGCAAGATCTTTAACTCTCAGTAGCACAACCCAAGCTGGTAGCAGTGACCATCACCACTGCTACTGGATGAGTAGGATCAGCTGCCGACATAGGTGTGATTGCAGGCTATGCTGCAAATAGAATTTACCAATATGCACCTACCCTCTCTTCAGCTTGCCCTTTTGGCCAGACCCTCAGCCTGTGGGTCAAGCTATCAGAGCAGTGGGCCTTGGAAAGGCTCTGGACCATCAACTGGTGCCTGACTGCTAATGCCAATTATGATGATAATGATAATGCTAATTGTTATGACTGTTGGCTTTTGCAAAGAGCCCTGATTTCTTCCTTTTTCTCTCCCCTATATTTACATGGTGCTATATATGATACATGAGAAAATCTCACAATTATGGTCACTACATTTGGGGACAGGAGTAAATTGTGCAAATTGGGCTTTGTGGTTGTAGCGTGTGAGCACTTTTCTCTCAATTAGAATTTAGAGGGGAGTGATGGACTGCTGAATTCTGGGGAGTGGAGATGTCCAGAATGGGAACTGGCAGTCATAAAGGGAAACTGTTTCAGGGTTGGTCAAAATCCACATTGTGCTCGCAGAGGGGCATATTACCACTGGGGTTCACATTGTTTATTTGGGGAATAAATCCAAGAGTGCAGTATCAGCTTCTGAACAATCACAGTAGTAAGACCTCTGCAGCCTCAACCTTCCCTATACATGCAGCCAGTGAAAGGAGGGATCTCTGGACAAGTAGCAGATATTAGTGCCTGTGGGAATCAAGGCAAGAGACTAACAAGGAAGCACATTCAAAGCTTCAAGGGATTTACTGAATGTAAAGGGTTGTAACAAGGGGCAAGATACAAGTTACCTGAGTTCATTGTGTGAGCAGAACAGCCATGCAGCTGTGCACCTCTGATTGAAGCCCTGTGCAACTTTCCTCTCTGCACTCAGGAGCTTGGCGATGATGATCTTGCTGAGTGTTCCACCGCTGCCTCCAAACTGCCACAGTTGTTCTCCACACATTCTGTAGAGCAGTGGTTTTCCAGATCTTATGAGCAGAGGACACAAGTGTTGTGTTGGAGAGAGAGAGACAGGACAAAGGGAAACTGGCAACTGAACTATCACTAGCTTCTTAGCAGTTTGCATAGAACAAGACTTCTCCAAATCTTATTTCTCCTTTTAAAGAAGGTACCAGGTCTTCAGTTTTTTGTAGCATTGGGAACCAAAGTATAATAATCAGAACTCACATCTCTGTATATACTCGTGTTTTATCTCTTCTGTTGATCTCATTGGTGCATTCTTGTGTCAACTTTCTCTCCCAGGTTTGCTTCCGTGGTTGCAGTGTACATCATTGGGGGATTCCTCTACCAGCGTTTGGTGGTGGGAGCAAAAGGCATGGAGCAGTTTCCCCATTTTATCTTCTGGCAAGACCTGGGCAACCTAGTGGCAGTAAGTAGTAAAAGAGAGACATCTGTATCTTGCAATTAGAAGGGGTAACCTATGCCACCTTCAGGGTATGTATCGGATCATACACCCATGCACTTCCTGCAGTACTTGGAAAGTTGATCAGCTGTGGCACAGCAAAGTATCAATAAGAGATTTGTTAGCTGTAAACTTTTTTCTTAAGAAAAACTGTAGATGCTACATGGAAAGTGAAGTGGTGTCTGGTGCCGCATGCTTGATGGGAAAGATTTAATATAATTTACTTCATTCTGAACATAATGAATATTTCTGTATGGATGAGGAATGGGGGAGAGTTTAATACAGCACTCATTGCTTATGGTCTGATTTTAGTATATTAATGTGTGTTTGCAGGATGGCTGTGACTTTGTGTGTCGATCTAAACCCCGAAATGTACCAGCTGCGTATCGTGGTGTTGGTGATGACCAACTTGGGGAAGAATCTGAAGAGCGTGATGACCACTTGCTACCCATGTGATTTCTCTTTTCCTGCCCCTGGTGGTGGTCACACAAGCAGGTGTTGCCCAGCTACTCTCACCCACTTTTCTCTTTTTTTTTTTCTGATTGCCCCCTTGAGCTGCTTACTTTCACCATGGCTGCCCTGTTTTTCCTTCTGACATGAATGACTACTGGAGGGGGGAGGGGTTCTGTTATGAACATAAAGCTGTCATAATGGGCAACATGTTTTTCTAGACTTACTGAGGCTTAAATTCTTCACCACTTGCAGATGAATTGTGGAGGTCTTGCTGCAGCAATGGAATAGCAAGACTGGCGTACTGTATAGGAAGTGAGAAAATAACCTGAATGGATAGGGTAATATTAGTAAAGGGATTTTATTGTTGCTGGGATTGAGTGCTGTTGCTTATGGTCTGCCATCTTTATTCTACAAAATACTGGATCTGTATTTTGAATGAGTCCGTTATACTTTTTTATTGCAAGGAGCTTCCCCAGCATTTTCAGATCCTTTGGAGGTACAGTAACCAAGACCACCTAGAGAATTGCCATCTTTTTACCAAAGCCTGATCTTTTTGCAGCCACTAGCAATGAGACTGCCACTATTATGTATATCTTGTTAAATGAGCTAAAGAGAAATGGAGGAAATGCCTTTTAAAAGGGTTAAGAGGAAAGTTCCTTTCTTACTGGTGTCCTTTTGTAAGTGCAGGCATTTAAGAGACCAATTCCTGCTATGTCACTCCATTCTTTTTTTTATTAAGATGAGTCATTCATCCTTAATTGTGAATGTGATTGTGGCATTTAAGAAGATGGATCCTGTAAATCATATGGTTAGCAGTAGAGCTAGACATGCTAGCCTAAAAAAAGCAGGAGGGGGACCTAACAGCTGTGTGAAAAATCTAAAGGTCTCTCACTCTTTGCTCCAAGCTGTATGTTTTTATTTTTGGACCCAACTATGAATTGGTACTTGAAGGCAGAGCATCAACTGAAGAGGCAATCTTCTGCCGAAGTGTTTGTTTACGACTGAGGGAATGGCTCTCTGCTGTTAATTCTTCTTAGGTGAAAGGTCAATTCTAAACTGTTCCTGTATTTGCTTTCTGGAGTGAAGGAGCAGGGCAAGGCAGTTTGCTAGCTTAGTGGGTCACTTCTTGGCAGCACCTTCTGGAATGGAGGATAGAACTGTGTGCTTAACGGCAAGATTTGAAGACAGTTCAGCAACACTGCTCACTGTTGGAGGTTAGCAGCTACTGTTCAAATAAAGTTTAAGGACTCCTGATTCACTTGAATTTGCTATTATCAGCTTTCTCTTGTGTGGCAAGAACATGCCACTTTTCTACTTGCTACCTTGGTAGAGGAATTGGAATATTGGGTGAATGGATTTGACCCATCTTCTTACACGATTTATGGAGGAGCAGGGACAGGCTCTCTTGCTGGAATGAGATTAATGCAGCCTTGTTAAGCTTCTCCAAAACAAGGGGGAGACATGGGTTATGGCAACTGTCACTTTTTCATGGTGGTATTTAAGAGACTTTGTATAAAAAAGATACAACTTTAAAATTAAAATGGCTTAAGTGCCCTAAACTGTGTATGTGTGCATAAATTGGAAACATTTAAAAAGAAACTGATGAGTAAGGCTATAGTGGGCAACTGCAGTAGCTTTTGGAGGGAAAATATAGCCATAGCTCACTGGCTTACTACGACTGATGTTGCAGTTAGTTCAGCCTTGCTCTTTGTATGCTGCTTGTCAGTCACCAAAGAAGGGGAGGGATCATGGCACACACTTCACATACAGAAGATATCAGGATCAATCCCCTAGTGTGCTTGGTTAAAAGGAACAAAGTATATTAGGCTGACTAGACTGTAAAAGACAGGGTGGTTTAGCTTAAAGGCCACCTCATACTGAGCAGCTCCATACTGCCTTAGCTTCAGTAATCCTAAAGCATTAGAAGTTCCTCTCACTGTTTGAACAAGATCAAATTAAGCAAGATGATCGACTGTTGCACATCTGTTAAACACCCTCCCTTGCGACAAATGCAGCGAGTCTCCAGTCTGAAATAGTGATCATTGCCAACAGGCTACTAGTGCATTTAATAGTCCTGCTGAGTTCAAATGAGAAGTGGGGTCTACATGCATTATAGTGTAATGCTTGAAGTTGTGCTTTGTCAATCCAGAACTTTGCATTCATCTGTCGCAAGGTTATTTAAAATGCACTGATCTAAAAGTACACCTATTTAAAGAGAATGGGTCAGTTAACGTTGTGTAAATAAAAGGGCGTTCTTTGGATCCTGTACCATGAGTTTAAGATGACAACCTTTAGCCACGTGGTAGCACCACACTTTTTGTACCAAAGAAAGAAATATGCTTAAGTCAAGCTTTCTTTCACAATAAGACACTATTTTATCTTTGGAATATGTTAACTGTTGTGACATGTGAAATCTGTACAGTGATTAAGGGTTGACTCTAGTTTTTAATGTATATCAAGAACAGCTGCATTTGTTTTACTGCAATGATCAAATCTTGTGGCATTTTACACACTTATTGCAGCATATGCTTTTCTGGACTACAGTCAACTTCATCATTGGGTGCCATTCCTGTAATAGTAGTTTGTAGGTACTAATTTTTTTAACCCAGGACAGACACACTACCAACTGGTTAACATTGATCTAAAATCACTCCACTATGCATGACCTATAGCCTACACTGGACAGGGGTCAAAAGCCCATCCTTGCTGACAGACAACCCTCCCCATCTTAAACAGCAGCAGGCACCAATAATGTTCCATATCCACTCAAGCATGGATATTATAGAATCCACAGTGCCAGTGATACCATCAAGTGTTTTCTTACCTGCTCTTTGATCACTGTGACAGTTTTGTCTAAAAGTGCAGTTGTCAATGGTCTCCAAACTGTGGGACAGCTGCATTAAGGCCTGCATGCACAGTGCTTACCATTACACACCATTCTTTTGTGTGGGCCTTCTTGGGGGCAGCATCACAGCTTTGAAACTCCCTTTTGAATGCAAGCCTGTGCTGCCCCTGCTAACATTCCGCAGGGGCTTAAAATGTTTAAGGTCAGCTTGCTTTTTCTTAGGTTTTTGTTGCTCTAAGTTGCTGTTTTGTCTTGTGTTTTTATCTGCTGCTGCTCAAGAATTGTTTTTTTATGCCGTTTTGCTGTGTACTGTTTTTATTGCTTTTACTGCTGCTGTCTTGGGTGTGTTATTGCTGGTTGTTTTTACTGATTATATGGTATTTTTAATATGCATTTTTTAAACTTACTGTGAGCTGCCTTGAGCATCACATTTGTTTGGGATTTCAGACAGGACTCAAATGCTTTAAAATAAAAGAACCTAGCAAAGTTAAGGAATTTTATCATCAGCTACCTCTTTTACAAACTGTCACTGCTTATCTGGCACACAGTAGCACAGGCTGTAACTGTAATTCTTGACTATTTTGTGCCAGTATTTGCAGTTTCTCTCTACATACCCACCCCTCCCTCTTCCTGCCAATATGCAGCACAATCCTAACCTGTACCAGTACAGCCAGGGTACATGGCTTGTGCTGTAGCTCACACAGGGTAAAGGGGATATACTTAACCTGCTCTTCCCAGCCATCCCTGTTTATCTGTCACAAATCCAGGAATCATGTGTAGGACAGGGGGTTAAGATATATAGTATGCACTGCCCCCAGCCTCCCCTGTTCTGCCTTAAAACACCCCCTCCCCATCTTGCCCAGTGCATACTTACCACCAGACAGCACAGAGAATGGGGAAAAAACCAGCAGACCAGTACATGCCTTTGTGCTGGTGCTGCCATCTCACAAGTAAGTGCAAACATGCCTTATGAAACATTGGCAACACTTGAGTGCAGAAAAGCCTGTGCCTACTCAAATGGCACATTAGGATTGGGCTGTTAAGAGTAACACTTTATGCAGCTGATGAAGTTGCCTATTAGTCACAAAAGCATATGCCACAAATGTATTAAGTGTTCAAGATTTAGGAAATACTGTGGAATAAAACTGTTCAACACCTTCCCAAACTGTAGAAGAGTCTATAGAATTTCAATTTGTGTGTGTAGTGCAGTGTTGCCAATTTCAGTGGCCTTAATTCAATCTACAGTGACAGAAAGAAGGACAATTTCTCATTCATTGCTAACTGTAGTCGTACGCTAGGCAGTCAGACTGCATCTTGGGACCTTCTCTAGTCATACAGCAGATACTGTACATTTTTGTAAACCTACTCTTAAGGAACCATGCTTCAACACAGTAATGATGGAACCTGCCAACATTGTGGATCTTATTGAGGCTTGCTCCATACAGTTTGCAATATGGGAAAATGTAAGTAGAAAAGCCTATTCTAAGCTGATGGACACAATGTAGAATTTGAAAGACACAGATTCCTGCCACAGCATTTGTTTTAACCTGTATGCCAAAGCACCAGTTAGGACAAGTTGTTCATAGAGGTGACAACTTTTAAGAGCCTCCTGATTATTAAAATGAGCAGCAGTAGTGAAGTTTGTCTTCATTCAGAGTCTGCTATAGGCTTTGCTTTGAGTGGAATTCAAGAAGCTGCCTACTGTACTGATGTCATCTACCATGAAAAATGGGGCAAGAGAAAAGCCACAAGAACTTAATTTTTGAAGCACTTTTTTTTACTGAGGAAGAGTGTATTTGTATAATAAACAAAAATAAACAGGCCTCTGACAGAGGATACAAACCTGCTAGCAGAAGCTTTGTCCCATATGTTCTCTCAAAGGGGGAGGGGGCAAGATACAAAACTGATAAAAGAAAACTTTAAAAAGCAGGATAGAAACAACTGGAGCCTCAGAACATTCGGTTTCTCCTTTGATCTTCCAACTTCAGACAGACATGTGGTATTAAAGATCTTTTTTTAAAAAAGATTCTTCCAATTCTATGCCACAGTCCGAAGTGCTCATATCTTGGGGAAGGTCCCACTAGGCATGAATAAGCCCTAATCCTTAAGTGATCTGTAATGCTTTCCCCTCCAATGTTCTGTATGAAGTAGGTTTGCTACTTACCTCTGCTCAACACTATGAGCCAGGGACTTGGGCAAACAGGGAAAGGAGTAATTTAAGAACCACAGTTCTCAGTGTTCTAAACAGAATCCTGCAGTTTCCTTCCCTCAACAATAGAAAGCATGAGCGAGTTTCAGCACTAACCAATTCCCTGGAAAGCGACTAACTCTGCCAAGAAGAGAAATCCCACAGGAAGGAGAATGTGACTCCACCAGGTGTGCTCTGAGATGAGGAAGGCCTCTCCACAGCCTTTCCTCTCAGGAGCCTCAAACTATTACAGAAGAACTCCTCTTAGTTGTGTTACTTTCAGCAACAACTCAGACGCTAGAAAGAATTTGCAGACAACACCAACTCTTGAAGTTTCAAGGCCTCCTGGGGAGCTTTTCCTCCCCTACTTAGCACCAAAACACAGGCTTACAAACGAGGTCAGTTTCCCTCCATTCACTGTTGAGAGCTTGGAAAAATATGGTCCTGGCCTGGAGAGGACAGGACATGCCAGTTTCTTATGCAATTAGGTCTCTTTGAGTATGTTTATCTTAGCACAGATCTTGAGGGCAGGACCCAGCTTGATGTTCATGGCACTCATGAGGTGCTCTTCCTTCAGTAGGAGCAGGGCCTGACCATCAATTTCCTGGGAGCGAAACTCCTCTGCAATTTCCTGGCAACCTGGAGGATTCAAGTAACAGAAACATTTTGAGAAGCGAAGAGACAAGCATCTTGCTCTATGCCACACATAAAATCTGAGAACAGTTTTCTTAAATGATTGTACAATTCCTCTAGATTTTTATTTTGAGGGTGGGGGGGGAGACTGCAAGAATAAACTCTTGCTTATTAAGGGCACTTAATTGAACTGGAACTTCCTAGGTCACAGCTCCCTTTAAGTCATTCTATGACACACGCCCCACTGTTATTCCCATCATCACAATTCCTCAACATTTAACTGTCTGACTTACACCTACCATCCCATTCCTTCCAGATATGGAGGATGGCGGGAGTTGTGTGTGTGCATGTTAAATTTACCTTGCAGTGATGCAATGAACTCGTACACTTCCTCTACACTCCAGCGGCTGGGGTTACTGGACAAGAAGACTGGGTTGATGCCATGCAGGTCAGGTGTAGGTGGAGTTATGTTGGAGCTGGCAAGGTCTCGCTCTCCATGACCAGCCCTCACCGAGAGAGGTCCTGGAGATGTAGGGGACAGAGCTTCATCATAGCTCGAGTTATCTGATCCTCTGCTAGAGTCTTCTTGGCCCTGCAAAACCCAACAGAGCAAAAGATGATCATTTATGAAAGGCAATGAAAGAGACCCAGGTTACCCAATTCCACAACTGTTCTACTGCATTAATTTCAAATAGCAAATCTTTAGGGAACAGTTGCATAACTGGGAAAATTACATAACCAGACTAGGGCAGTGTTTTTTCAAAAAGTGGGTTGGGACCCAGCCAATTTCATTTGGGTCCCCATTCATTTCAAAGTGTATTTTGAATGTATTAGACTTGATGCTATCATGGGTATGTGACTGCATTTGAAAACATGTTACAGAATGGTACTACTATGTATATGTTTTTAACAATGATAGGGGCTTAATCCTGAATATGTGTGAATAGGATTGCAGCATTTGGGATATTTAGGGGATTTTTTTTAAACAGATCAGCAACTGTTTGGGAAGGTTAGGAGGGGTTTTTCTTTAAATAAATTTCTAAACTTATTGTAAACTTTTAATTTACTTAGATTTGATTTTGTCATAAGGGGGTGTTAATGATGTCATAACCGGCCATGACATCACTTCCAGTGGATTCTAACAGATGGTCATTCTAAAAAGTGGGTCCCAGTGCTAAAGTTTGAGAACCACTGAGAGAGAGGATACACAAGAGATAATCTTGAATTGTGGATCTAGCCTGTTCTTGATGGGGCAGCACTTCCTCTGAAAGTGCATAGCTGGGGGTGCTCCTAGATTCAGCGTTGCTTCTAGAATGCTGCAGCCAAATCACTGTGGGATAGGTGTTGAGGACCATCCTGCAAGATTTACTCCAGTTTCCTTTTCATTTTTGGGTCCAATTCAGTGTGCTTTAAGGTACTGTACAGTTTGAGCCTTGGTTCTTCGAGAATCACCTTCTGCGATATGAATGTACTTATCTACTGAGATCTTTGGAGACAAGAACATTCTTTGCGATAGTGCCTCCAGATGCGGAACACCCTACCTCTAAATTTTAAAAAAGGCATTTGTTCCAGAGTCTTTTGAGGTGAGGCAAAGGTAGAAAGGAGCAAACATGGAGGTGGTCTGGTGCACTGAGTTAGACATGGTTAAACACTAAAAATTCATGGCTGTACCTAATTCCAGTCAAAGAATTAGGATTCCATCCTCACCCGGTGACGCTTGCCCTGAATCTTGGCTCGGGCAATCTCTGAGCTGCTGCGCCGAGGCCCACGTCGACGACGGGCATAGTTTGCTTCCTGGAGTTCCTTCATCTTTTTTCGTTGCAGCCGAAGCTGGTGGCTGCAGCCCACATTGTACCTGACATGATAATGAATAAAGTGTATCCTTTTCTAGCAGAACAGTTTAGTGTTGGTGCTCTAAAGCCCCCATGTATTTGCAGAAAATCATTCCAAGATCAGCTACCTAGCCAGGCCTATTGACATATCTTGTAATCAAGATACAGAAGCAACTCATAGCGTCATTTGCATATATCCCAATTTGCAATGAGTAATCCCAAATGGGAAATGCAACTAAGAGACAATACCTTTACTTGTGAAGGCAGCAGTAGAACCACTACAGTTTGGCAGATTCATTTGCAGGGAAATCATCTTGTTTATCAAATTACAGAAACAAATGAAGTATATCAAGCACTACATAAGAATAAAATAAGGTACTACCAACAAGTTAGCACCATCTTGGAGGCAGAATCACATTTGATTGATCTATAATTTCAACAGTGCACAAGACCCAAGGAGATGTCCAACTATCATTACCTCTTGGCACATGTCACAGAACAGAATCTCTTTGAACCACGGAATTGATTGGCTGGGCCATATTTGCCACAGAACTCGCATTTCAACAGGTTCCCTTTCTTGTCTTGCTCTGAGAAAATCAGAGAGAGAGACGCATTTATTAACTACTAAAGAAACCAACCAGTAGCAACAGAATGCAAGCATTAGATTTTCTAATTGAAAGCAAGTTGCCTACTAACAGAAAGCCAGCAAGTGATTCAGTAGTCTCCCAAAGAGAAATTCTAGGAACACCATTAGTTGAACATTGCAAAACTAGGACCATGCAAAGAAAACATTTCATTTTCTAGACATGCTTCTTTGAGAGTCTTAGTGAATGATCTGGCTACCCTCCCTTATAGGGACTACCAAGTGGGCAATTCTAGGGTATAAAACATTGCAACACAAAATCCCTCCAAACACCTCCATCGAGGTTTAGAATAGAGCACAAGATGTCTTGTATGCCTTTCTTTCATACACCTATTCCAGGAAGTCAGCAACCTAAGTACTTGGTCAGACTCCCAACCAACTACATGCTTCAAAGAGGGGAAAAAGTGGATCAAGAGAACATAGAAAAAAAATTAACCCTAACCAAGCACTGCTCCCTTCCTTCTACTACCACCTCAAATTAAGACTCACCTGCTATCATGTTTTCCTCTCCTGGGGAATTGCCAGGCTGATTCTCAGTCTGTCTTGGGGGAGCCCCAACCTGAAGGGGTTTTTCAAAGTCTTTTAGGAGCTGAGAGCAACCCACCTGCACATGGGGGGGGGGGGGAGAGAGAAAAAACCTCACTTAGCAAGCAGCTCTGTCACTAACGTTCATCCACCTAGTTTCACTAGGTGGAGCTGCAGGACTAAGGCAATTTCTCCCTGGCTTCAGCACACAAGTTAAATGACCAAACTGGTAGGACAAAGAGAAGACAGTGACAAAAGAGTCCTGACCCTACATATTCCAGGCCCTTGATCCTCTTACCGGGAATGGCTCTGCCCCTTCCTGAATGACAAAGCCCTCTATGATGTGTGTCAGAATCTGGGGCTTCACAATGGCTTGTGGAGGCTTAGAGTCTCCTGTCTGGCGTGACACCATGGCCAAGGTAGGCATAGAAGCAGATGGAGGAGTAACTGAGCCTGGATCACTTGAAGATGCATTTGGGGTGGCATTGGAAAGCGATTCCAGTTTCTCTGAAACACAATAAACATTAACAGTTAGGTCCAAATGAATTCTGTAATTATACAAGTCTGCATACATTTCTTAAAAAGGAAGCATTCTGCTTGCAACATTTGAATAATTTGCGAGAGTCAGACTAGGAACCTCCTGTTTCTGTTGACTTCTAGTCACAAGTACTACGCACCAAAGTGATCACACACTGCTCAAAAGCGTACACAGACTGTGCATACGCGACTCACAAGAAAATGGTTTTCCATGAACCAAGGCCTGGCCCAAATCCCTCCCCGAGAACCAGAAGCTTTAATTCAACCAAATTCTATTCTGTGTAAGGACATTCATGTCCATTTATCTAATTGCTGTGAGGAGGCAACTCACCTCTATTCTCTTCACCTCCTAGGCCACCTTTGTCTTCTGTGACTTTGGAATTCTCTGCCATAGGAGAAGACTTGGCAGGCAAGAGAGAAGGTGGTGCACTGGACTCCTCCCTCTCCTCTTCAGATTCTGCCTTGCGCTTGACAGCCAAGGTCTGGGGCTTGTTCTGGGTAGGGAGAACAAGAAGATTTGAATGGAGGCAGAGTAACATAAGGAATGGACTACTTAGCAGAGACTACTAGGGATGCACAGAGGCATGAGTGAGTATAGGGCTTTCTGATCTCTCTCATACCACAGCCCCCTGTGTGTTTACACACACACTCCAACCCACTCCTAAGGGACTGGAGACCCTCTGGAATTATACAGAAGGCAGCAAAAGACTATATGCAGATTAGGGAAGAAAGTATTGACAAAAATCTTGTGTAGAAGCACCTTCCAACTGCACAAGGGACCCTCTTCATCCCAGTCACAAACACCGCTTAATTCTGCCACTACTTGCATACTTGCCAAGGAGGAAGCAACAATGTCAACACTAATATATTCCACATGGACTACCATTTTACACCCCAGTCTCTCAAACAGTTCTGGTGAAAATCTGAACTTCACGCCCTACCTCCCCGCAACAAAATAAAAATCCAAATGCCCATTTTAAGGACCAAGCTTCTCTATATTAAACAATGCTGGCCCACAATACAGTGCTTGAGACAAATCTCTTCTCACTAACAGGAAATGCAACCCACTGGGACGTTTTCCTGCACTGCCAGCACCAAATGAAAAAAGAGCTGCACATGGTGACAGTAGTGGTCTCATACAGGATAACAACTTAGGTCAGAGTTTCCCACGAGGTGGGCTGCAACCCTATGTGCAATGGATCTGAAGTGATGCTCCTGGTGATGCCAAAATTCTTTTTGGGAAGCCCCTGAAGCCTCTTCTGGGTCACACTGGGCCCAAAACCCACCCTGTTGACCTCTATGTGACTCTGAATGGCCCACAGAAGCAACTGGAAGTCAGGTAGCTTCTGCAGGTCATTCTGAGGCCAGTAGAGTGTGTGTGCACAACGAGGAAGAGGCCTCCAGGGTCTCCCAATAAGATATTCTGGCACTACCAGGAGCATCAACTCACAACCCACCATGGATGATGAGGTGGGTCACAGTGCTGAAAAGTTTTGGAACCATGGGCTTAAGCAATGGTGCCCATAATTGCTCCTATCAGTTGATTTACAACATACATGGCTGATTGGCCATAAACTGTTCTAGACTGAGCAATATGATGAGTGAACTAAGAACCTAATTCTATCCCTCCCCAGAGCCACAGGAAACAGCAGCGCTGAAATAGCTGCCACTGTATCCTATGGGGCCAGAGAAGGTGTCAAAGGTCTCCTCAGGGTAGGGAACATCAGTTCTCTTACCCTGTGTTGTGTACAGCGGGTCCAGATAGGTCTACTCAGATCTGCACCAGCCCTTGAACTGGCGCAGAACCAGGGGGACCCATGTTGGGCTCCACAGCTCGGGAGGGGGTATAGGATCCTGCAGCAGCCTCTGCCCACCCCACCCCCCCGGGCCTGATCCGCCCACCAAACCACCCACCCCCCCAAAGGCCTCCCTGCTGAGCAGTTGGGAAACTTACTGCCTGACACCCCAACTACACATCCACTGATGCAGTGGCCCAGCACCTATGGGCGCTGGCCTCTATGCCAGCACAGCAGCCTCACTGCCCCGTGTCAGAGTACCTCACGGCACTTTTATGACAGCCAGCACTGATGGTGAGGCTGGAGCACCGATGCTGGGCAGTGCAGGATCAGGCTGTAAGTCAACAGCTAGCTAATCTTGGTTTCACTCTGAACCACCAGTGTAGGCAAGAGAGGATCCCTCACCTTCCCCACAGCATTACAGCAGTGCCACTTACAGGTAACTGAACAGGCTGCACGTAATATGCTGCTGCTGATGCCTGCGCCACAACTGGAGAGGAAGCAGAGTTCTTCACCTGTGTTGTGCCTTGGACTTGAGCAACATTGACCCCAGGAGTGAGTGGAGGAGGGGTTTCTTGTGGAGGAGGAGGGGGAGTAGAAGAAGAAAATGAGGCAGAAGCGGCCTGGGACAATGGGGGCGTTGTGTGGGTTTGTGACACTGGCTGGACGACAGCTGGCATGCCCCGGGGGGCCTGCACAGCTGTGTTTATCTGAGGCAGGCCTAATGCCTGAGCCTGGGCTGAGCCTTGCTGGCGACTGCCCACCACCTGCACTGGGATATGAGGTGGAGGCTGCTGGGATGCTGACATTTTGGCAGCACCAAGTTGAGGAGGTTTGAGAGGGGCTAAAGGTGGCTTGGACTGAATGGGGACAGGTGACTTGGTGGCTGCCTGGCAAAGACCGTCCTGCTGGAGCTGCACAGCCTGAGGCTGGGACTGCAGCATGGGTTGGACAACAAGGGTCTGGGCCTGCTGTTGGCCCTGAAGAGGTGGGGCTTGCTGCTGCTGGGTCAGAGTTGGGGTTTGCTGCTGCTGGGCCAACTGAAGATGGGTAGCAGTGTGCAAGAGCTGGGACTGGCGGTGCTGGAACTGCTGCTGGTGATGAATAGCAATTTGCTGCTGGATCACCACTTGCTTCTGGAGGTGGATCTGCTGCTGCTGCTGGATGAGCGAGTGGGGCTGGATCTGGGTATACGTGGCTATAGAGCAAAAAAGAAGTTACAGTGCACCATTAGGGTACATGGGACTTTATACAGCAACTGAAAACAGAGTAGTCAAATACTTGCCCTAAGGAGATCACAATCCAGGGAACCATGGGAAGGGGGAGGTCAGGATATCAAGGGAAGAACATGAGTAAGAGTTATTACATGAACTTATAAGCAGGGAGGATTTATAGCTCAGCAGCTGACCTCATGCTTTGCATGAAGGTCCCAAATCACTGACATCACCAGTTGAAAGCAACTCAAGTAGCAGGGCTGGCCAAGACTGTGGAGGAAGAGCCATTGCCAGGCAGTGGAGCGCTAAAAAGGCTAACACAGTCTGACTCTGAACATACAAAACTGCCTTCTGTGAAGTATGAAAACACTACAACCCAGAATGAAGACAATGGAGTGAGAAATAAGTGCTCCTTTCCAGATTGCGCTGACTCCAAGCCAGGAAGACAAAGCATGAACTCTTTCGCTCCCAAGCCCACAGCCCCACCAACAAACTAAAATAGATTACAGTCAGCCCTCTCTGTGGGACCCAGCAGAGGCAGAAAACTGTCACAGTAGTGAACCTCGATTAAGAATAAAAGGCACCAGGCAGCCACTAGAAGGTGCTCCAATGAGGAGAGCATTAAACGTCACCTACCAGAACTGATCAAAGTCTGGCTTGGGGCTGGTGTAGCCGTCCTGGTCAGGTTCATGCCCACAGTCTGTTGGCCATTGCCATCTGCTTCAGCCTTCTTTGCTGCTGCACTGTCTGCCTCTGTCTGACTTCCCTGGCTCACAGTTGCTGCCTGGGCAGCAGAAGCTATAGGTAAAGGCTGAACCACACCAGTACCTTTCCTCTGACAGCTGCCCCCTGGGCCAGAAGAGGTTGCCTGGCTCAGCCCAGTGGTAGTATGACTCCCCACAGAGGATGCCACACTCCCAGAAATGCCATTAGTTCCTGCTGCTCCTTGGCTAAGGTTGAGGGATTGGCCTACATTGCCAGAAGAGGCCTGTGTCACTGTCAAGGTCTGACCAGCATGGGTGGCCTGGGGTAGTACTGAAGACTGGGAATTCCCTGACAAAACAGCCTTTGGAACTGAAGCCTGGAGCTGGGCATTCGCTGCTGAGGTCTGCTGACTCCTGACAGCCAAATTCTGCACCTGGGAAAAAATGCAAAGAAAAAAAGCAATTAACTCAGATGACATTGTCAGAGCCTGGAATCTACTCTGGTTTGACCAACAGTTAACTAAGAAAGAAAAAAGTCATTCTGAGGCTCATCAATGTTTTTGCATTTGGTACTGCCCTCCTTTTACCGGGTGCCCAAAACTGAGTGTTTGCCAATATCACAAGGTACTACTAGGCATGAGAAACAATTGATCAAAAAGCCCACTTTTTAAAAGTAATATTCACCTGAACTTCCTTCTTCCCTCCTTTCAAGGAAAAGTTAAAGATCTCATGGCACTTTCTGGAAAAAGTTTAGAAGAAAACTCCTTCCTCAGTATGAGTTCTAATTTGAGTCTCTCTCTTAGACTTATGCTGCCAGTGCACCAATGATGGCTCACCTGTGCTATCCACTCCCAACTGAAATCAACCTCTTCCCCACCCTCCCCTTCTGCAATATTCACTAGGCTTACTTGCTCTTATCACCAGTGTTCCAATGGGTTTTCTTTCTACCGTACTTTCAGAAAAACATGAAGTTGAATTTGCTGAAGAAAACTAGTTAAGACAGAAAATGGAGGCAGAATGAAGGCGGAGCAGCTAGCTCTGAAATGCCTCTAAATATTCTGAGATGTGATGGGAGAGGACACATAGCAAGCAGCAAGTCAGAGAAGAAGTTGAAACAATACTGAATAACCTGCAAGGGTCTGATCTGAAATCCAACTATTAGTACCCAAAAGCAACCTATAAGTTTCCCTTTACCACCAAATTAATTCCCTTTTACCCCCCACCCCCATCTCTGAGAAAATTCTAGCATGCAGAATGAGGCACCTTCGGTTTCTGGAGCCCAATCAAGCTGGAAGCCAGCCTAAAAACCAGGTGTATTTGTTAATGTTCAAACAGCAGGTAATCCACCATGTATATATTAGGATGAAAACATTAAGGTACTCTACAGAAGATAACCAAAGAACAGCTGTCTGGTTGGTCTATGTAAACTACAGAAATGAACCCTGCTCTCAAGGGATGAAAGGCCACTTGCTGAAATGAGCAGCAACTAAATGGATGCTGCTATTAACCCCAAAACAGCACAAAATTAATGCTCTACACAAAGTTTGAGCTACAGGTACACACCCAAGATTGGGCCAGGCCAGGCTGGTCGTGGGAACCCCAGAAGAGGGCATCACTGACCTGGTCCGTGTCTGTGTGAACACCAGGAGAATGAGCAGGTGGTGCTTCCTGCTGAACAGCAGCCACAGCCCCGTTAGGCATCAGGATGAGCTGGGAGGTAAGAGGTACATTGCGGCCCAAGGTCCGGTTCACCTGCAATAGGTTTCCCAGCTGCGGCTGTTGGGGAGGGTTAAGTGGTGTGGAGATGAGAAGAGTAAAAGGAAGAGAAAGGAGGAAAGAAAGCGAACCACAAGCAAATAGGTTATAATGTGACATGGGGCCTGCGGTCTCTATTGATACGCATCACGTCTCAGCAGTGTCTTCTTCATCATGGCCACTTTGTAGGAGAGGGAACCTAGGAATTACTTGTTTCTAGATGCCAATCACTGCCATATCACTATAATGGAGCAGCAGCATAGATTACCTAGCAGCTGTGGGTTCATGAGTGGCAGGGGGGGGGAAAACAGGAGCGTAGTAGTTTGCTTAGCTCAGCTGAGAAACATGCTATTCATACTGAGACACAACAAGAAATGTGCTTACTACAAAGTAAAAAAGTATGAGGCTAACTAGATCTAAAGGAGATTCAGTCATTTCACAGACAAAAAGGAACTAACAACCAAAGATGAAATGGAGACAAGAAAGAGGAGGGGTATTTCTAACTAGGCTCTTTAACTGCTCTAAAGGACTTGTATTTCAGATGAATACATTAACAGTTTAAAGAGAAGGGATACATATTCCAAAGCATTACACAAAATCATACCAAGTGCCATGGGATCTTTAACATTCACAAAAAAAGCTACAAGTGAAGCATAAGTCACCCAACTACACTGATGTGCCAAGCCACAACTCAAATGTTCAAGGAAACAGAGACTGCCAACTTACAGTCTAAGCTACCTCACATTTAGTCGTGCCAAAGGTGGAAACTGGTGCAGAAACATGTGAGGCAATATAGAACAAGGGAGCCAAAGTGATGAGTCAAAGCAATTGTGTACATCTCTTACCCGAAGATACATCTGAGCTTGTGACTGATTAAGAGGTGGCGAGGTGGTGTTTCCCAGGAGCACTGACTGTGTCAGGGTGGTAGCACTAGGTGAACTCACGCTTTGTGAACGGCTGATTAACTGCGCAGCTGATGTGGTTGCCAAGTTAATCTATAAAAGGAAACAATTCGAGAAACACTGAAGTAGTTTATCAGAAGTCCTCCACTGGAAATAGTTGCAAAAAAGTTACAGTCTATCTCCAGTAATGTGACTAGAGAAACAAGGCATGCCATGACCTAGCTTCCTCAAGACTCCACCAGCCACTTTCAGTCCTTAATTTCACACCCTTCCCCCAGTTTTCCAAAAACCTAGTGAACACCTGAAAGAATTGGCTACAAAGGCTACTCTTTCTAGCAACATTGGTTTGTACAAAAAGGGCTGGGAGATAACAACTGCTGTAAAAAAAACTCTTGGCTCATAATACTCTCAGAATTGTGGGTTCTGGGAGAAAGTCACAGAAGGCTTGCAAACCATCATCCAACTATGCTTTAAATGCAGATTCCTCCTGTATGCATGGAAAGCTGAGAGCAGCACAAATTAACAGGCTCTTTCTCCAGATGCTGATTCTAGGTTTCCCCATTGCCTTTCCCTCCAGCTGCCTCCTCATCCTTATTGATGCTGCTCAGACATCGCACCCACAAACAAAAACTAAGCATCATCTCCTTTCAACAATCCTCAATCTATTCCTGCTAGCAGTACAGGTTGAGCCTACTTATTCATTGATTTTGGATCAGCCCAACCTGAAGTCTCTGGAGGTGACCGGAGGCCTCCACGTGCCTCAGAACGGTTTTTGGTCAAAAACCGGAAGTGCCCTTCTAGTACCTATGTACTAGAGTGTACTGAGTACCTGTGTACTAGAGTGTACTGTACTGTGTGCAGCCTCCACGGGTCTCAGAACGGCTCCAGACGCATTTGGAGCTCGGTGGTGCCCAAAATCTGCATGATTTGGTTTCACATGGAATTCAGCATCCATGAAGGGTCTGAGAATGGAGCCCTCATGGATAACGAGGATCCACCTGTATATCCTTCCCTCTCCTTCCATTATTTCTAGCTTCCAAATCACCAAATCCACCCAGAAGTTATCCATTCACAGCCAACAGAAAAAGAAAAGCACATCACACAAAGGAAGAAATACAGTTACTCACTGAGGCCTGTGTGGTAGCTGTCTGTTGAGAGGCGCTTGTGTTCGGAGAGCTTGCCTGTCGGCTGGCTGCAATTGTGGCCTATAACAAACAAGACAGGAGATGCATCATTTTTTTCTTCCAGAGATAACATTATTAGCTAAGTGGTAATTCTTGCCCCCCATTCCCTTTCTTCTCATCCCACAAAGGGCAAAGCACAGCAACATGATCTTAAGATTCTATCAGCAGAAATTTCCTCCAGTTTTGTTCATGTACAGTCCTTCTGCCAATGCACTGTCATTCTACCCAAAATGCTCCTCAATATAAAACCAAGAAAGTAATCAACATGCAAAGTAACTCTACTTTTCTTATATCCAACAAATTACTATATATGAACAGACAGACCTTGATTCTGTCAGGAGGGAAGCATTCACCCATATCCGCAGTTTCACATAACCACGGGGAATACCAGAACAGAACCCCCGTGGATATGGGGATACGCCTGTATTTTCAAAGAGTAAACTTGAGCAAGTTGTTAGCATTTCTGAAGGTAAGGGACCTGGAGTTCATTTATGGTGTGTGAGTCAAGACCTTCAGTTTTTCATAACAGCCATTTTTAAAGCTATGCTGCTACAAACAAGGCAATGGCAAATACCAGGCAAGACTTAATACTAGAGCTTTGTGTGGGCATGTAGATAAACAGCTGGGAAACAGCTGTTTTGTCAGAAGATACACTTAACTGGCATAAACCTATTTTATCAGTGCCCAGACATTTACCGATTCTAGAAAACAAGACCTATTCAGGCTCATATCTACAAAACCAAGCCAAAGAGTTAAAATCTTTCAGGTAATTTTCAAAATATTGCATTGATGTATAATACCTCTCTAAAATTATATGCACAGCACAAAGGTCGGAGAGTTGGGTAAGGTGTGGGGAATAAGGCCTCAAATAAGAGCTTTTTATTAAAGTGTATAAAAAAGGGGGCAAAAAGTAGAGATGTTGCCAGTGAGTAGGATAGGATTATAGCCTTAAGTCTTACTGAACACAACGGGCTTTTGTTTGAGTAAAACCAACATCATTTTCAAATACTAATAAAAACCAGCAGACGGCACTTTATTATTGTTGGGGGTGTGCATGGACTCTCTGGGTTCTTGTGATCATCCTTCTGTCAATGAGGGCTATGCCACAAAGTATGACGAACTTAGGTTAAGTTCTGCCATTACTGCAACTGTATTCCCAGTGTAGCATTTTATACGTTTTTGTAGCACTGAATTGCAACAACTTATGTAGAAGGATGTGCTTGGGAACATGATTAAGGTAGGAGCTAAGCCTCCTCTCTCTCCTGGTAACTCAAGCCATTGGTCGAGAATCAAGTCTGCTCCCATCGGCATTGTCCAAATGGGTTCCATTTCTCTAATCTAGGTACACACTAGACGTGGATATAAGACAATGGCTTATAGACAGATAAGCCTTAATCATATGTAAAAACGTTATACTGGAAAATCACCATCAATACTCCCTAAAACATTTATGTATGTTTCAGAACAGAAACACCATCCGTGAACATTAAAAAATTCCACTAGAGCTGAAAGTACTGCATTAACAGGCAACTTTTCCCACATTCTTCCCACTCATCTCTACTTTGGCCCTTTGCACTGCAAACCTGGTTTCTCTTTTCCAAACCAGATGAATTTCTCTCCTCAAGCTGCCCCATTTCAAACAACTGTTGACCTCACCTGTTGGACTGCAGCCAGGCTGTGTAGTTGAGCACTGTTGAGTTGCTGTTGAAGCATAAATTGATGGAAATACTGAGCTGCATTGGGCTGTCTCTGCAGTGCTTGAAGAGCCTGCAATAAAAAAAGGAAACCAAATTACGAAAACATAACCTAATATGCCCATAGTGATTTTCATTTAGTCTATAGAAGCCTATGTGGAAACTCAGAATCCACATAAACATCTCAGCCCCACATAAACTGATCTTGGCTATCACATCCAACAGACATCTATTAAATGGAACAGTCACCTGGATTAGAATGATCAGGAGTGCAACACGGAACAGATAAAAAAGAATTAGTATGGCTTCCACAAAGGTAAGTCCTGCTTCAGTAACCTTACAGAGTTCTGAGAATATCAACATGCATATGGTTAGAGATGATACAATTGATACTGTATTCCTGAACTTTCAAAAGCATGCAGCAAAGTCCCTCACTACTCAACTAACTTAGCTATCACGGGAGAACAGTTCTTCATGGTTAACTGGTTAAAGAATTGTCACAGTGGAGAGTATTAAGTGTGGGGTACTCAAGAATTGTTTTTGAGACTGACACTTTCTAACTTGTTCAAAAGTTAAGGGTAAGCAGAAAGACAGCCAAGTTTGCAGGTGACACCAAACAATTCAGGATGGTGAAAATCAACAGATTGTGAACAGCCCCAAAAGATCCCTTCAAATTAAGTGATTAGGCAACAGAATGGCAAATGTGGAGCAATGCTACGGTAATGCACATTGGGGCTAAAAATCTCAACTTTATATATACACATTAATGTAGACAGAGTTGTAAACAACTAACCAGAAAAGAGATCTTGACAGCTGTGGAGGAAAGCTCAATGAAAACATTAGTCCAATGCCTAGCAGCTGAGAAAAAAATTCCATGCCAGGGTACTTAGAAACGGAATTGATAACAAGAAGCTATAACAAAAAACATCACAACTACCAAACCAATTGACTCAAGCACATCAAGTTTTTCTCCCTGGCTGCCATCAACACCAGTTCTGCTGTTCCCTCACCACCACCACCACCTCAACCTTTTCATTTCTGGTTATCACTAAGAATGTGCAGTCCACATCAGGCTTTGTGCACAGGGACAGGGAACCTTTTCTTCTTGTTTACAAATTTACATATTTCTATCTAACTTAAGACAATCAGAGTATAAAGAAACAGTTACCCTGCCTGTGCACTGCAATTACAATGCCCTTATACAACTCTATGGGCTGGTCACATTTTAAGTACTGTGTGCAGTTCTGGTCAACATCTCAAAAAAGATACAGTAGAACTAGAAAAAGTGCAGAAGAGGTCACCCAAAATGATTAGGGACCTGGAGTACCTTCCTTAAGAGAAAATAACAGTACTACATTTAGGACTTTAATAAAGAAAAAAGTCTCAAAAGATGCAAGCGACTTGGAAGTTTAGAGATTTATGCATGATGTGGAGAAAGCGATAGAGAGGAGGTTTTCTCCTAAAACTCTTGCAACTCAAAAACCAGAGATCATTAAATGAAGTTGATTTGCAAGGAATTTAGGAAATACAGGTCGTCCCTCATTATCCGCTTGGGGTTCTGTTCCAGAATTCCTAGTGGATAAAAAAAATGTGGATTAAAAAAAGTGGAAAAATAGATTTAAAGATTCACTTCCAGGTTTCTTGCCCCTCCACTGCTCCTAATGGAATAAGGCCATGCTTCGACATCTGCAGGGGTTTGACTCTGGGACTCCCTGCTGATACCATAAAATGTTTTAAATAAAAACAGTTTTAAAAAATTAAAATGCATCCCTTTACTATTGTGGTTTAAAAACAGCTTTTCTTACTGTTATAGAGAGGCAGTCAGCAATTAGAAATGCAAAGGACCCCCTGCCTTTGCCTGGCTCAGCTGAAGAATGGAATGATCACTTTCATGACTGTCTCTCTACAACAATAAGAAAAGCGTTTTTTTAAATTTAAACTGTGATTTTAAGGAGATGCATTTTTTCCCTTCACCAGGGATCAGTACATTCCTTTTCATTTGCAGTGGCCTTTAGTGTTGAATCAAATCCGTGTACAACAAGGTTGGACCTGTACTTTGTATAGTGCTTAACCTATTAAATTCACTGCCACAAAAAGTAGTAATGGCCGCTAGCATGCATTGCTTTAAAAAGAATTATACAGATTTATGAATGGCAGGTTTACCTGTGGTAACATGCTACTTCCAGATTCAGAGACTGAATGCCTTTGTATAGCAGCTGCAGGGGAGCAATGGCAGGAGAGGTTTCATTTTCCGCTTGTGGGCTTCCCAGAGGCACCTGTTCAACTGCTGTGGGAACCAGATCCTGAACTTGATAAACCTTAAACCGATCCAGCAGAGCTCTTATGTAGATCTAAAGCAGCATTTCTCAACCAGTGGCATTCGTACCACTGATTGTACTTGAGGTGGTGTCTGGTGGTATCCACAGGATCCCCAGACCCCTGCCACCTTACAGCGAGACCAGAAATGCAATGCAACAAGTGTTGGTAGGAGGCTCAGTGGGCAAAGCTTCAACGTGTGCTTCTCGTACACTCAAAAAAGCCCTCTCAGTCACTCTGAGCTTCTTACTGATGTTTGTCTCATCACATCTGGCCTTCCAATCTGGAAGTAACTGGCAATGACATCACCACCAGTTACTTCCGGTGGTACTTCCAATAGGTGAACCATGCAAAGTGGTAATGTGGGGGGCAAATGTTGAGAAACATTGATGCTGAGAAATGCTAAAGAGAAATGCTAAATGCTAAAGCAGGGATCAACTGCAATGCATGGGACACATCCGAGCCTGATTATTGTAGGCCTCCTATCACTCTCTCTCATGAAATTAGGCATGCAAGGCACAGTGCAGCCTCTTAGCTGCCCGGTACTTCTCACTTCTTAGGAGGAGCAGTGCAAGATCAGGACTACCCTCTTTTACCATTAGGAAAGTAAAGGTTGCCCTAGAGCAGTGATTTTCAACCTTTTTCATCTCATGGCACACTGACAAGGCACTAAAATGGTCAAGGCACACCACCAGGTTTTTGACAATTGACAAGGCACACCATGCTGCCAGTGGGGGTTGACATCTCCCATTGGCCCTATTAATAAATGACCTTCCCCCAAATTCCTGTGGCATACCTGTGGACCACTCGCGTCACACCAGTGTGCCATGGCACAGTGGTTGAAAAGAGGCTTTTGCCTCACACCTCTAATTGATCTTTTTCCTGAAGAGAAATGTAACTGTTGGTTTTAGAAGAATGCAACTCTTAAATGCTTCATTTAACCAAGGTCAATGCTGTTGTCACACAGATGCACTTCATCACAGAGACCCCCAAATCAGTCTGTTTGTCCAATGGGAGGGGTGCCTACTGGGTGACCAGCAGCATGGGATTCTCCCAGCTCAGCTTATGTTGCAAGTGCCCTTCACCATCACCTTTTTGAGTCAGGTCCAGAGGGGAGGCAGGGGAAAAAAGATTCTGATCAAGCTACTGGGAGACAACAACAAAATGGCCAGTAGAGCTCCCCTTCGCTCAAGAAGTGCACCCCAAAACAATACCATAGGAATGCGACAACTTTGATTTATTGATCTGCAAGGTTAGAGACAGTCATTGCTCTTATCCCCATAATAATGGATATGAGTTGAGAAGATCACTGGTTATTTGGCCACAGGAGTCAGAAGTATACAGTAAATAGTCTGCTATAGGATGAAGGTCGACTAGTACAGAAAGAATCATACCACTACCACCAGTGCCTTTTCTGGTCCATAGACATAAGACTGGTCCAAGTCTGGTCTACAGACTTGGAAACATAGCATCCAATAGCTGCTAGGTTCTTCTACTATATATAAGTTGGTCATCAAAAGTGGTTATTCTATGAGCATGCCCAATATGTATCAGAAGAGTTCACACATTCCAAGAATAAAAAAAGTTTCTCACTTGTACAGCCTGCCGCTCATAGAGAGTCATCTGCGATATCTGAGGGCGTGTACTTCCTGCTGAACCCGAGCTTCCACTGGCTGAGTTGGAGTTCTGCTCACTTTCTGTCTCCATGGTGCCAGGTCCCAGAAAACCCTGTCTGAAGTTGCGTCTCAAGCTCTATACAAAAGAAGTGAGAAGGTTACCTAACAGCCACACTTGCCTTTTTTATTCTACGTACTAAACGACCTGAACACATTTCCTTCTTGGGTTTCTCATGCCGTTCAGGCAAAGTCTCCGAAAAACCTTCCAAGTTATACAGGGCATATACAGGGCAAACCTTCCATGTTATATAAGTGCACAAATTACTTATATTTAACAATTTCAACTTTTGACTTTACCAGGTGGATTTTTCATCGTCCAAATGCAGACCCTCTGATTTAACACTTGCTCCCTACCCAAGGGGCAAAAGGCAAGAAGCCAAAATACACTGATAGTGAGCTTGGCTCTTCTTGCTCAAAGAGGTTGCCCTATAAATACTGTCAAAAAAAACACATTTCACCAACTGCTAAACAAAATAGGAACACATCCTGCAGTCTTAATTTTTTGAAAAAGTTATGACTGCTGAACAAAAAATTTTAATATTTAAAGTAATCTCCTAACCAAAACAAGAGCTACTAAGCACACTGTACCTTCTTCTTGAACAGTAAGTAACTGTTTACTTCAAAAAGGACATTTTACAAGTTACTCCCTAAGGACATACATATGCACATACTTGGTTCTGAGAATAACTATACCTTCAATATGAAACTTGCTATTTGGAAATAACATGCATTTGGCATGATTATGGAGGCAGGTCCACAATGAATGCACAGGTCTACTGGGAAGCACCAATTCCAGATTACATTTGCAAACACCAGTGTCTTCAAGAACATACTGAAAGAAGCTCTCTGTTATATACAATACGTATGGGTCTTTGCAAACCAAAGTGTAAATCTGTGAGCTAGTATTAGGTTTGAACAAACAACCTGCCAAAGATTTGCACAGCAGGCCAGAGTTGATGGCACAATTTCATCCCTTCTTTTTTTACTCTGGTTCTCCCATCATTACAAAACACTCAATACAGGAGTAGAAGGTCTACAACCAGGATATCACACTCAGCTGCCCCAAGTGATCAGCTTGTGCCTTTTTATGCAAAGCAAGATCCTTCATAAACTGTATACAGACATCCGACTTCAAAAGTTGAAGATACCAAGTGAAATTACAAAAATGCTGCTTACTTCACCAAAAACACCACTAGACTCACAGCCCAATCCTATCCACACTTTCCTGGGAGTAAGCCCCATTGATACTAATGGGACTTCTGAGTAGACATGGGCTGAGTAGATTGGGCTGTGAACCAGTAATAACTTGGGTGTACTGTATTCATATCAACACTCTACCAGAGATTGTTCTGGCAATGGACTTGATTCAGGCAAGAGTGATTATAGAACAGAGACTGATGGACACTGAACGACAAGATGTCAGCAGATCTCCAGATTTTCTTGCTTCTGATGACACAAGGTATATAGCTGCCCTGGCCACTTATCTTCCATTATTACAGCTTCCTGGACAGAGAGCTCTTTTCTTAGCTAGATGGAGAGCACTTCGTTCGGCATTTGTTGAGGGCTGTTTTAGAAAGATCCCCATCTCCGAAAGACTGTGTCCCGGTAGTTCAGGGGAGGTTGAGACAATCGAGTATGTCATGTTCTGTTGCCCATTTTATCAGGGGATCCAGGACAAGTTTATTATTCCCCTGAGCAGAAAATTCTTGGGCTTGTCACAAACTGAAATGGCCAAGAAACTTCTTACAGGTGCTAATTCTCAGCTTATAAGACCAATTGCAAGTTTTTTGGTTGCTGCTTTCAAAACCCAGATGGGCATTATTAATAATGAGAGGAAATTTTCATAGCTACTCCTTATTTGTTCGTAATACTATGATGGTTATTTTATTGTATTTTAATGTTGCATTTTAATGTTGAATGTATTTTAATGTTGAAATTTTAAATTTCACCTGCTACAGGATGGTATTGTGTGTTTGTTCTTGCTGGTCTTTGACTGTAACAATAAATACATACACACATCCATGTTAACACTCTTCAGTTTTCTCCAGTTGGGCCCCTTGCTACACAGGTACTGATCTCTGTTCTGGTACTGTTCAGAGGCATTTCCTCCTCCTATGGAAGCTTTATCCCTTTATAATTGCTAAACTAGCAGAATTGCGTTCATGAATCTATACACAATGAAATCCAAAGCTCAGGCTGGCCTTGGTAGCCAGTAGTCTGGTCACGTTCTCTGGCTTAATTTGAGATAAGTCTTTCAGTTCATGCTGGGCTTTGGAGACATATAGAAGCAGAGAAAATTTCTCACTGCTAGCAGGAAGTAAATGCACGTGCCAGAGATCTTGGAAGAGGGGCAACCTCCCATAAACAGCACATAATTAAACAACCCCTCCTACATACAAGTTATCTGCAATGTGTTGCAAACTCAAGAAGAGTCTACCACCCCCTTGTAAGCAATTGGAACCGATGACTGCTAGAAAGAGATGGTCACTTGGTAACCACATTTGAGAGACCCTGCTGATGCAATATGCCAAAATATATGAGGAGGAGGAAATGGGATTGGGTAATTATCAAGTTCTAGATAAAAGAGCACACAATTCATTCATAAAAAGTAAAGCAAAGAGTTTAAAAATGAGCTGGACAGTGGTCTGGACAAGGAAAGCACAAGATTTCTGTCTGGACCAATTTCAATGATACACAAACTTCTTGCATTAAAAGTTTGGAAGCAGAGTGCCAAACATGATAGGTCATGAGTATGGTCCACTATTTTCTGTAGGAGATGATTAAAGAAACTACTAGTCTGGTTTACTGGAAAATCATCTAGTGTATTTATATTACAGCATATACAGTTGTGCATCACTTAACGGCAGGGATCAGTGCCGCAATCCCCATTGGCAACTGATGCTTGACGAAATGTGGACCCTCTGCAGGGATGGAGATGCTTCACTCCCCTCCCCTCTGGAGGGTCATCTGAGCACTTCCAAGTGCCACCTCTGCAAGGCTCAGAATGAGGGAAATCGCCTCTCTCACACGATTTCCAGTTTCATGGAGGAAGTCAGAAATCGCAAGAAAGACGATTTCCCTCAGTCTGAGCCTTGCAGAGGCAGCACTTGGACATGCGCTGTCTCTGGGAGGCTCAGACAACCCTCCAGAGGTGAGGGAAGTAAAGCTCCCCTCACATTCCGAGGGTATGGGTGCATGCCCCACGACAACCTAATGAGCACACATGGTCATCAGATATGCAATCCTGGTGTTAGCCAGAACATCACTATGGGGTATAATAATAATATTATAATAACAGGTATTTATATACCGCCTTTCTTGGTCTTTATTCAAGACTTTACTCAAGGCGGTTTACATAGGCAGGCTTTATTTAAATCCCTTATTAAATAGGGATTCTTACAATTTCAAAGAAAGTTCTTTTTTTCAAGAACCACTACATTCAAGGTCTTTCATTCCGATCTGGCTTCACATTCTGGCCTCCATCCTCCCACGCTCAGAGCAGACGGAATAGCTCGGTTTCAGCTTGTCAGCTGCTTCAAGGTTGCACGGTGCCGGTGGCCTCGAACTGGCGACCTTGTGGATGTTATCTTCAGGCAGATGGAGGCTCTACCCTCTAGACCAGACCTCCTACCCACTACTAGTAGTACACACCACTACTTTTAAATTTTGTTTATTACGTATAAAATCTGCTAAATAAGATCACAATTTAGAGCATCATAAAGTTTTCCAGAAAACCAACGTAACTGAAAATAGAGACTTATGACGGCCCTAGAATGTAGTCCACCATTATCACAAACAGCAAAATCAAGCTAATCCATGGGAGTTTCCAGATTAGATTAATCAAGGAAGCAAATCAAACTAGAGTAAAACTGAAGTCACAACACAGATTATACAAGCTAAAAAATTAAGCATGTACGTAGTATAAAGCATGAACTTATTTTACAGATCACAAATAGATCGCTCAGATACACACAGGATGTTACCTATCCTACTAACTTCCGCTGCTGCAGCCTGCTCAGTCCAACAATGGCCATTTTACTCCATGAAGCAGGCACCATCAGTGAAAATTCAATTTGTAAGATGCACGCTACTTAACTGACCCAGAGCCCACTTCCCATTAAGTAAAAATTAGAAATTGCATGATCTTTAGGAATAGATTTTCTTCGAACTAGTAAATGAAAGCCCTATGCAAGTTTCTTGAATTTTGGGCATTATCTGAAGTGCCAAAAGCACAAATTGAAAATACTGTCTATTTTGCACAGGCACAAAAAGGGTCCACCCATGACCCTTGCACCTCAGACAAAAAAATTAAACTGCTGTTTACCTTTTTTCACTGACATTTTTCCTGAAAATATGGCCAGATTATAGCCTGCAACTAGATTCACTGTGCCAGATCCAATGCTAATGAGGAAAACTGTCTTGCTTCTATAACAAAATGAATTTTCAGGCTTCAAGTTCCATCACTGCGGGAAAAGTATCAACTAAAATGCACTTAACCCACTTTAGATTTTTTGGGGGGCAAGGTTTTTGACAGTACATGTTTCCAATGAAACTTACAAGTGTGCATGGGATTACAGCCCTGGTAAACTTTGAGCGCCTAAGCATCAAGATAAGATTTGTGAAACGTCAAAGGAAATATTAAAGAGTGTACTGGATAGTTAATCTCACTTTAAAGAAAACAAAGTTCCAATAAAAGCCAATAAGACCACTACGCTACCCTGATATTTAAAGGGAACACTGGAACACAACAGAAGATGTAAGTGGAAGATCTAGGAAAAGTGTTGCTCTTCTCCAGATTAAAAAATCAGCCTCTAGCTAGGATTGCCTTGGAAGATAGCCACTTCCAATGTTATCTTCATTCAGTCTAGTGCTCTCACAAGTCACTCTAACAGGAAAATATAACCATCGGAAGAATTGTACCATTGCCTTTGTATGTACGGCTACGTTAAGGAAAAATGGCTAAAGTCATCCACTTTACCTTACTTTCCTAAATTTGGCTGAAAAATGCTTCCCAACACATGTAATCACAGCAACACACTCATGTGATTTTTCACACACCAGTGAGTTTTATAAACATTTTCCTATGAAAAAAGTGTGTTGAAATTTGGTTTTTAAGGTATTCTCCTGACCTTCTATCCGCTACAAAAGCAATTGTTTATCACCATTTTGGATGCATTCAATTTGAATCTAGGATCAGGTCTCTGCCTAGCCTTGGGGTCAGGGTCAAATCCTATGGATTTTAGGATACTGGATTCAACCCCCTGTGACTGATGGAACTACATGAAACAAGCAGCCATAATGTAGCCCTACAAACTAGTTCTCTTGCAGAATGCCACAGAAATATACAACAAAAGTGACTTCCTCCCACTAAGTCTGAAATTCTTTTTTCTTTTTTTTTTTAATCTATAGAATTGCACTTTAGGCAGGTAAGTCTGAAGGAGGCACCATTCTCTCACCCTCCCCCACAATTCAACAATAAAGTTGGTCCATATTGCTGATGCCCATAGCCCATAGCTATGAAGGGCCATAGCCAGGGAGACAGACCAGGGACAGACTGCACTTGCTCCCAGTGTGGAAGGGATTATCACTCCCAAATCGGCCTTTTCAGCCACACTAGACGCTGTGCCAGAACAACCATCCAGAGTGCGATACCATAGTCTTCCGAGACTGAAGGTTGCCAACATTAATATGCCAAAAAATAGGAGGAGGAGGAAGAAATGGGATTGGGTAATTATCAAGTTCTAGATAAAAGAGCACACAATTCATTCATAAGCAAAGAGTTTAAAAATGAGTTGGACAATGGTCTGACGAGGAAAGCACAAGATTTCTGTCTGGACCAATTTCAATGATACACAAACTTCTTGCATTAAAAGTTTGGAAGCAGAGTGCCAACCATGACAGGTCATGAGTATCCTCTACAAAAGCAATTGTTTATCACCATTGTTTATCACAATTCAACAATAAAGTTGGTCCACCTTTTTAAAGCTTGTAAAAGGATTACTGAAATATAGTACTTTAAAATACCTTAAGTTTGCAAATAAAAAGGGCCACTTCACATTTTGAGGCAACTGTGCTATAGTGATTTCACTGATATTAGCTGCAGTAAGCCCAAAGAATAGAAGGCAGACATGCTTCCCTAAAGACTCAGAAGACACATACCAAGACACCCCATTGCACATATCTGTATTGGCAACCTTCAGTCTCGAAAGACTATGGTATCGCGCTCTGAAAGGTGGTTCTGGCACAGCGTCTAGTGTGGCTGAAAAGGCCAATCCGGGAGTGACAATCCCTTCCACACCGGGAGCAAGTGCAGTCTGTCCCTGGTCTGTCTCCCTGGCTATGGGCCTTCCTTCTTTGCCTCTTAGCCTCAGACTGTTGGCAAAGTGTCTCTTCAAACTGGGAAAGGCCATGCTGCACAGCCTGCCTCCAAGCGGGCCGCTCAGAGGCCAGGGTTTCCCACTTGTTGAGGTCCATCCCTAAGGCCTTCAGATCCCTCTTGCAGATGTCCTTCTATCGCAGCTGTGGTCTACCTGTAGGGCGCTTTCCTTGCACGAGTTCTCCATAGAGGAGATCCTTTGGGATCCGGCCATCATCCATTCTCACAACATGACCAAGCCAACGCAGGCGTCTCTGTTTCAGCAGTGAATACATGCTAGGGATTCCAGCATGTAGATATGTATGCACATATCTACAGATACACATACACAGCTTGTTTACCCATCTCTCACACTAAATTTACCATGGGCAACACTAGTGTAATACCACTGTAGTTATACCAAATGCAATGGTCCTTATATAGAACATTTTAGTATAAAAGTGCTTCATAATGATCCCAGTAATCTTGACAGTGGCTCTGACAGACAAGCCTGCATTATTCACATTTGATTTTTCTCTGTACACCACTCTGTGAACTTTTAGTTGAAAAGTATTATATACTGTTATTATTATTGATCATCATCATCCCCCCATGGGACACTACAGTGTAGTGGTTGTGGGGCTTGCGTGCTTCAGTGAGACAAGGGGCTAAGCTGGTCAGGGCTTAGCCCTCACATACACCATGGCAACATCAAGTTTAATATGTTAAAAATAAAATATTGAAATGAATGAGGACACATCTGAAATTGCCCCGCCTAGTGAGTCCTGACCCACCATTTGAGAAACACTGTGCTACACTAATGATCCCAACCACAGGGTGACATTTCGAAGCATTACAAAATAAAGTGGAAGAAGGGGTTAAAATGACAGCAGGATTGCAGCAAGCCACAAGAAGAAACTGAGTTTCAAAAGTAGCAAAAATAGATGTAGAGAGATAAAGAGGCCAACCCTACGCATGTCTACTCAGACACGTCCCATTAGAGTCAATGGGGCTCACTCCCAGATTGCAGCCACAGAGAACAGTTAGGAGACTCTATCCCTGCCCCCCAAAAAGGAGGCCGATATCTTACATTTCATGTTAGTGGGAAAGCCTTCTAGATCAGCTTACATCTTCAGGAACCTACACAATGTCAAAACGTTATCCTGCATACCTACGAAGTATGAATCTATGTACATGTCTGTGAACGCAGGTAACACTCATCAGGGGACTGGACACGACTCAACCTTGCAGGGTTGGAAGAAAACCCAACTCCGTTCTGTGTTAACATGTGAAGCAGTCCAGAGAAAGAAAGAAGGGGGGGAGTCAGGCTTCAATCCTACACACCTTACCTGGGAGTAAGCCACATTGAACACAATGAGACTTACTTCTGAGTAGACCTGCACAGGAGTGGGCTCTTGGGCTGCAATCTCTCCACCTCTCCACACTTCCCTGGGAGTAAGCCCCATTGACTCCAACGGGAATTACTTCTGAGTAGACATGCATAGGACTGGGCTCCGAGGCTGCAGTCCAATCCACACTTAACTGGGAGCAAACGCCACTGACTCCACTGGGACTTACTTCTGAGTAGACATACATAGGACTGGGCTCTAAGGCTGCAGTCCAAGCCACAGTTACCTGGGAGTAAGCGCCATTGACTTGCTTCTGAGTAGACATGCACAGAACGGGGCTCTGAGTGGGAGACCCAAGACCCGGAGAGGCCCCAGAACTAACGGGCAGAGAGGCTGAGGGGCTGCCCGAGATGGTGCCCGGGCGGGCGGCGCTGGCTTACCTCCGGCTCAGCAGGGCCCAGTGCGAACGCCGAGGGGGGCGCGCCAGCGAACCAGACGCCCCCCGCGAGCAGACGGAGAGGAAGGGGGCGGGGCCGGGGCCCAACGGCAGCGGCGCGAGCGGGTGGCGGCGCAGCAGGCAACCGCGCCCCACTCGCCAGACCGCCCCCCCGCAGAGGTTCCGCCCGCGCAACGCAGCCCCGCCTCCCTCGCCCTTTCTCCTGCCGCCGCCGCGCAGCGTTTAATTTCTTTGGCGGCGAGGCTCCCCCCCTCCCCTCTTTCTACTTCCTGCCACAGGGAGCGCCAGAGGACCGCGCTTCCGGGGCACGTGACCCCACCTCTACTCTCCCCCCTCCTTGTCTCACCTCTCTGAGGTTTGCGGTTGCCATGGAGACCGGGCCTGGTCCAGGATGCCTTCCTTCTTCCAGCGGGCGCTGACGTCACCTGTCCTCACTTGCCTGGGAGTAAGCCCCATTGACTAGCATAGGACTTACTTCTGAGTAGGCATGCACAGGCTGGGGCTCCTAGCCCGCCTAGTCTCGCCAGCAAATGATTCTCTGTAAAAAGTTTTACTTGAGAGTAAAAGCCCCAATCTATACCTGTCTACTCTGAAGCAAGTCCTATTTGAGTCAATGGCGCTTACTCCCAGGAAAGTGTGGAGAGGATTGCAGCCTCAGAGCCCCAGTCGTTGCCTGTCTACTCAGAAGTAAGTCCCATTAGAGTCAATGAGGTTTAATCCCAGGTAAGTGTAGTTAGGATTGCAGTCCAAGCCTATGCATGTCTACTCAGAAGTAAGTCAATGGCGCTTACTCCCAGGAAAGTGAAGAGGATTGCAGCCTGAACCCCATCCTATGCCTGTCTGCTCGGAAGTAAGTCCCATTCTAGTCAATGGCACTTACTCCCAGGTAAGTGTAGTTAGGATTGCAGCCCAAGCCCCATCGTATTTAACTGCGCCTACTGCAGGGGATCAAGTGGGGCAACAGGTTCAGCATCTGCAGTCCCTGTTTTCCTGGCAGGACTCAGCTCACCCCCTCCATGACTTACCTGCTCATCTCCTGTTGAGTTTCTGCCAGGTGCACACCTTTCAAAGGCACATGATGAGCTCTGCTCACAAGACAGGTGTAACCTTACCTGAACTCAGGAACATTCTCTGTGACTGCAATCCTATCCACACTCACCTGGGAGCAAGCCCCATTAACCACAGTGGGACTTAGTTCTAAGTAGATGCACAGGATTGGGCTGTAAGGGCTGCTAAAGACCTTCAATATTTGTTAGACTTTTTATGATGTTTTAATTAATGCTCAGTTAACAGCATTTGATCAGTTTTGGAACAGTGGGATTTAAGCTCTTTAAAATACATACATACATATATATGAGGGTTACACTGCTTCTGTTGCAAACACAGTGGAGCTCAGAGCTGAGCCAAGATAACAGGTCCTCTTACAGGGAGAAAAGTAGCTGGACATGAGCAACACTGAATGCAAAAACAGCCCCAAGGGCTAAACAAGGTAACCACATGCAAACGAAGGTAGGCTTCCTGTACTTCTTATAGTTGAGTAGAAGAGGGAATGACATCCTCTGTGCAGAGGTTAAACGTCTGGGAGTTGCTCTTTATTTCTTACTCTCCAAGAGCAGTACCTAATCTGTGTATGGATGGCTGGAAAGCAGTTTTTTCCCAGGATTAACTTAGATGCCGCAAGATATTAAAACCACTACTTTAGACTTATCCAGTCATGATTCTTTGTAGATAATTACTGACATACTTTTCTGTATACAAAGATATATGCTACAACATGCCCAGTCCTACCCCACATTTCTGTACGAAGACAATTCACATTGTGCATTCAAAATACCTTGAGCAAATCAGCATAACTCTGCAGGTGTTTAGATTTTGCAGAAACCTGTTGAATTTGCCAACTTGTTTCTGAATTCAGTATTTGTATGTAGAATTTGGATTGTTGTTGTTGCAAACATTTGACCAGCCTTGCAGTCAGCCACTCAGCAATCATCAGACAGATGAATGAATGAAAGTGAATGCTTTGGAAGGCAGAATGGGATTCTGCACTGATTGTATGTGTACGTACATACACAGATGATGAGTAGTTTGGATCAGAGAGCACACGGGGAAAATAAACATGTTCACAGGCATATGCATCCACATCAAAGGTTCTAGAGATGAAATGCTTCTGCTTTTTTCATACTGGCATATGTGTGATTGCTTATGACAAAATGTGCTTCAGCCCATTACTTTAATGGTACAGAGTGCTGCAAACACAGTGTTTACTAAAAAGATCTTACCGCCCACTCCTGTACTCCAGATGTGCCAACATATTCCCATGTACACCAGTGCAATGACACTGGTAATGCACCAAGTCGCCATGCAGTCACCCCCAACAGGGTTCCTCTGCATATATTCTCTGGTAGCACCACTCTCCCTTGCAAACACAGAGTATGCATCTCAAGCTGAAGAATAGGTGTGAGTGATGCCACTATCAAGTTCTTGTTTCTCTCTGTTTGTTTCTTCTTACTTCCCACAGGCAGCTGTCCCATCAGTAAAGACATTGTGCAGACTCCAAGGGATGCCTATAGCCAGCCTTCCTGCCTGCAGTGACCAGCAGCCACAGCTCAGTGAGGTTGCTGGCTTGGGGCCCAATCCTGAACCTTCCCAGCACCTGTGCCAAGCACCAGCACCAGCACTGGGTGCCATAAAGGTGCCATAAAGCACGTTTATGGCCCCTGGAGAGTAGGGAGTAATAGCAGGAGGAGGACATGCTGCCACCAGGGATAAGTGTGACTGCTGGGCAGCAGTGCGGCCTCTGTGGGGGCAAGAGAGGGCGAGGCAGGAGAGGGTGGGACAATCTGCCAGATCCTGAACTCTCTTGTCAGGCTGAAAAGACTGAAGGGACAGACTGGAAGAAACCCACTGCGGCCCCCTGCACCCTTACTTGGGGGAAGGGTACAAAAGTCATGGAGTTTGCAAGGGCACAGGGGTCTGACTGAAATGAGAGGCAGCCCAGTCCTATACTTCCCAACACCCACTGGAATAGCGGCACTGAAGCAGCTACTGCTTTATCCAGAGTCTCTTTGGGGACAAAAGTTCCCTTCCCCCAAAGAGACTCTGGGTACAGCAGTAGCCGCTTTGGTGTTGCTGTTCCAGTGGGTGTTAGGAAACATAGGTTTGGGCTGCCCTTTATTTCAATCAGACCCCTGT